>NC_053394.1:227432210-227737554 GCF_905171765.1 Bufo bufo | reverse complement strand
ACGAACCCATTGAAAGTCAATGGGTCCGCAGAAAATCACGAAAAACGGCACAACGGACACAGAATAAAACAACGGTCGTGTGCATGAGGCCTTAAAGTGACACTGGTCAAATTTGCAAAAAATGCCCAAGTCCTTAAGGTGAAATAGGGCTGAGTCCTTAAGGGGTTAACTCAAATTTCTTAACTCATCGCATTATCTTGAGACAAAAGCCATTGAAAAGTGTATTTAACTTATGTGAATTACAAATGAAACAAACAATAAAATATTTCACTTTCTTGGTTCTATGACACTTGAGGATAGAAAAATACTCAAACGGATACATGTACTGTCCAAGTACTTTCTAGGTGGTCACTGAAAGCTCATATTAGTTTTATTGTGAAGTCTATGACAAGCTGAGAACCCTGAAATATACAAATACATATGCATTGTATAGAAATGCATATGTATGATATTTAAATGCATCACTACAAGCAAGGCCCCTTTAAAGAATCAAACTGAGATGCCTTCCTGAGACAATGCCCACTTGTCTGCCTCCTCTTCCTGCTGCTGTGACTTATGGAACCACTATGTCAACCAACCAATTTGACTTTGGGCTAAACCCAAGGGAGTTATCCTGGAAATAACCAGATATTCACCCTTTAAGGCCTCTTGCACACAAACGTGTGCGCCCCGTGGCTGTGCTGCGGCCCGCAAATTGCAAGCCACAATGCACGAACACCCACCGTGGGGCAGCCGCAGCAGATCGCGGACCCATTCACTTTAATGTTCTATCTTTTTGCGGAACAGAAGTATGGGACGAAACCCCACGGAAGCACTCCGTAGTGCTTCCATAGGGTTCCGTTCCGTGCTTCCGTTCCGCATCTCCAGATTTGCAGACCCATTGAAGTGAATGGGTCCGCATCCGTGATGCGGAATGCACACAGAATGGTGCCTGTGTATTGCGGATCTGCAAATGCGGTCTGCAATATGGCCACTGAGTGCGCACGTTCATGTGCAATAAGCCTAATCTCTACAGGGATCTGGACTTTGCTGCAGGGGAGCCACCAGGTCGCTATATCTTGGAGTAGTCTTGATGTGGTTGACAGCTGACCCATGGTCATCAGAAACACCAGTAATACCAAAGGATCAGGCAAAATATGTAGCCAGTAACAGGTCAAGTCAGGGCAGGAAGAGTCTATGTGAATATGTGAAGCAGGTCTGAGCTCAGGGATAGCAGCTGAGGATTACCACAGTATACAGGCATAAAGAAGAGGGTCAGACTGCAGAAAACACGCAGGGGTCTGTACATGGGCAGACAAAAGAGAACAAACACTTTAGCAAGGAACTAGTAAGCTAGCAACCTAGTTGCTCAGGCAAAGAGTGAGAGAAACAGCACAGTAAATGTAGTAGAAGCTAATTAGCAAATTGAAAATAACCTGCCAGTAAAACACAGAACCAAGAATGATAGAAACCCTTCTAGTACTACAGTAGGAGATAAAGTTCAATGAAAAGACACAGGGTGAGTAAAGCGGTACTTGTGCCCTCCCAAAATATATTAATGTCATATACACTGTGTGACAAAGGGACAACAAAATTCCTGCAAGACAACCAGAGAATACTTCCTTCCTGTACTTCTTTCAGTAACTTCTCAGTGACTTCTTCTTATCAATGTCCTGCTGTTAAAAATTACAATCTAAAGGCGGGTTTACCGTCTACAGTCGGCTGCTCGTTCAGTGAAGGAGACTGCTACATTTACATACAGTGATCTCCTCCACAGTATGAGGATGAGGGATTGGTATTACGATGAGGAGCAGACCTTGTCATAAATTAAATGCTTTCTCCAGCAGTAAGTGCATCATAGCGGGTATAGATTTCAGTCATCATTTATGTCAGTTTCTGGTGTAAATGATGATGTGTGCCAGGGCTGATGGCCCCTCACACGTATTGCCCTTTCCAAACTCCCTTTTAGGAACCTGGTGAGGATTGCATAAAAATGACAAATGCTACTACATTAAATTGCAATGGGATTTAAAAATTCACAAGTTTGGATTTTGCTACTTTTTTTTAACGCCAAAAACAAGCATTAGAGGATGATATATCTCCCTTATACAGCATAATAGCTATTCATTTTTTATTTTATTAAATTTATTGCTATATTTTGCTATTATTAAAATTTCATAGCACATTCAAACATTTATTAATAATGGTTTCTTCATAATGCCTTGTGCCTGGGAATAAATATACATTTTAGTATACAGAACAGAAGTGTGGCCTTGGAATGCTCAACTATTATTTTCGTAATAAATATAAAGAACATAATATTGTCTTTCATTTAACATATTATATAACAATTTAAAAGGCTAATTGCTCAAATAAAGCAAGGCAGATGCATTGTTTCTTTGTTGATTGCTGCATTAATCATCCTAGCTCTGTGTTTGTGCACCCTGTGGCTTACAGAGTTATTATTAAAATAATTACTGAATTGTTACAGTTTTAAATAATTTGAGCACACGAACAACAGCCGCAGTAAGCAGTGACCTTGAAGGCGCAGCAGCTCAAAGCACAGAAAAATGAATCGTATACATTGCATGCAAATCCCTTGACTCCTTCTTGACTTGCTGATATCCAAGAGTCACCTTAATTCTGACATTGTGTATGAGGTTTTATTTATTGACTCTTGCAAAGATCTCTATTTTCTAAATTCAGTGTATGCTGTCATAATCATCCTGGCATTTGGCAGTTTGTACAGACAGATCTATTCTAACAAAGCTCAATTTGCCATAATTATTCTATGTTTTGCACTTCTTTACACTCAATGCCTTATGGAAATGTTGTAAAGTTTAACATAATAACCCGTTTTTGCCATTTTTGAAGGTTTTGCATACCACCTGTCTTTTTTTTTTTTTGCTTCAGCCTCTTATTTCTTGTAGGGAAAAAAAAAGGGTATTCGTAAAACTGTAAAATAATCTATACCATACATGAGGAGACATATTCTTCTTAAAGGGTTCTCCAGTATTTTGGAAGTCATTGCTTACCCTCAGGATGGGCCATCACTATATGACTGGCAGGAGTCCAACACCGTGCACCGTGCCGATCAACTGATTCAGAGGTTAATGAGATCATCACTGTAATAACCAGCTCCATAGTGGTCAGAGTTGTGCAGTTCTGACTTTAAATTTTGGCCCAAGAGCTATTCTGAAACAGATGATCAGTAGGTATATATGGGTGCAGAGCGTCGGACACCCATCAATCAGATAAAATAAGATCCTGAGATAAGACCATGTCTTGTAAAAATCCTGGAACACCCCATAAAGTTTATTTGATCAATACAGTTCTGGAAAATAAATAACTGCTAACAGAGAATATTCTCGGAGAATATTTTTGTCAGTCTAGGTTTTTCATAAATGTGCAGGTTGACTGCTAAGAAGGCATTCCACATACATTTGAGACAATGCAATAAAGCTTACAGTTATCCTAGGTACGTAGCTGCTAGTCTTTTGCTAGGAGTTTTTGTGTTCTACTACTGTGATGAGACAATAGAAGAGGGATAGAATGAAGAGGGACCTATTCTTATTGCAGAGTTACCTCACTTGTTGTGGAGCTTGTGATCCATCTCTATAACAATACAGCTGTCCCTCAAGATGCAATTGCTTCAGGATCTAATATTTTCAATATACAATGGTTGTTTTCAGGCCATTGTAGGTTGACACTTGATGCCACATACAGTACAATGTCTCACACTCAGATCCAACCAATCAAGGTTGTCTAGTAGCATCTCTGATGTACTAAATGCTCTGTACTGCCTCCTGTCTTTGACAGGATGAGCTGCCTCTTTGGACCCAGGTGAGAGACAACTTTTCTACTTTTCTGGTACATGTATATACTATGCAAGACCTTGAAGAAGCTCCTGCCATCACCATAGAAAGCCATTCACAGCTTCCAGCATCTATTCCTGTCTGTTTTACTTAAAGGGCTTCTGTCACCCCACTAAAGTATTTTTTTTTTTTTGGGCTAGTTAAATTACTTATATTGCGATATATGAAAATATAATGGTCTTACTTACTTTGATTCAGCAGTTTCTTCTAAAAACAAAGTTTTATAATATGTAAATTAGGTCTCTACCAGCAAGTAGGGCGGCTACTTGCTGGTAGCAGCTGCAGAAAACCGCCCCCTCGTCGTGTTGATTGACAGGGCCAGCCGGGATCTCCTCCTCCGGCCAGCCCTGTCGGCATTTCAAAAATCACGCGCCTGTGTTCGTTTGGCGCAGGCACTCTGAGATGAGGGGGCTCGCCTTCTCAGCACTCCCTCAGTGCGCCTGTGCCGATGACGTCTTCTATTTCGGTGATGTCATCAGCGCAGGCGCACTGAGGGAGTTCTGAGGAGGCAAGCCTCCTCATCTCAGAGCGCCTGCGCCAAACGAACACAGGCGCGCGATTTTTGAAATGCCGACAGAGCTGGCCGGAGGAGGAGATCCCGGCTGGCCCTGTCAATCAACACGACGAGGGGGCGGTTTTCTGCAGCTGCTACCAGCAAGTAGCCGCCCTACTTGCTGGTAGAGACCTAATTTACATATTATAAAACTTCGTTTTTAGAAGAAACTGCTGGATCAAAGTAAGTAAGACCATTATATTTTCATATATCGCAGTATAAGTAATTTAACTAGCCCAAAAAAAATATATATGACTTTAGTGGGGTGACAGAAGCCCTTTAAGGACTTGCTTTATATGTCTTGCTTAACTACTTATTTTTCTTAAAACCTAATTTTCTGGGATTACATTTTTGGGCCTTGGGACCAATTAGAGATATGGACATAGAGTTATGGACATAGGTTACCATGGTTTCAACGTACAATGGTCATCCCAGAACCAATTAATATTGTAACTAGAGATGAGAAAGTTTTTTGTTTTTTTTTGACAACTGGTCAAAATAACAAAACAGTTACAGTAATATCAGACCTCAAAAATGCTTAGAAATTAAGTTTATATTTATTTTTAAACAACACAGTTCTAATATTTATACTTCAGTGGCATCAGAAATAAACATTTTGTGAAGTAACCCTGAATTTTGGTTCTATAAGAGAATAGTGATGACCATAGGAGTGGTTTTTATACTATTGCTCATTAAATATGATTTGGTTTAGGCGATCACCTAATGAGCACCTTATTAAGTAGAATGCAGTGTGCCTGTGATGGGATTTAAGAAACACTGACATGGAATGGCTACCATACATGTTGAAATGATGATTTAAAGGAAATATGTCACCAGAAATTTGCGATTAAAATTACCTAAATATTACTTTATTATGAATGCATTCCCAGATAGCATTTCTTATTTATAATGGCTAGTTTTCTCTAGTAGGCAATCATTAAGGGAAATAAAATGGCGGTTGTCCTATTAGAAAACACAAAAACCGTCCTACCTCAGCTGGATGGGTTGGCTACTTTCACACTTGCGTTTTGGGCAGATCCGTCATGCATTACAATAATACAACAGCATGCATCTGTCATGAACTGATCCGTTTGTATTATCTGTAACATAGCCAAGACGGATCCATCATGAACTCCATTAAAAGTCAATGGGAGACTGATCCGTTTTCTATTGTGAGAGATTGTGTCAGAGAAAACTGATCCATCCCCATTGACTTACATTGTGTGCCAGGACGGATCAGTTTTGTCAAGCGGACAGCAAAACGCTGCAGGCAACGTTTTGGTGTCCGCCTCCAGAGCAGAATGGAGACTGATCAGAGGAAAACTGATACATTCTGAGTGGATCCTTATCCATTCAGAATGCATTAGGGCAAAACTGATCTGTTTTGGACCGCTTGTGAGAGTCCATGACGGATCTCATAAACGGAAAGCCAAAACGCGAGTGTGAAAGTAGCCTTAGTTCAAAGCAGGGAGTTCAAGAGCTGTCTTAGCTCTCTCCATACCTCTGGCTGGCATTGTTAGTTAGTTACTTACTTACTTACTTCCTGGACACACACAGAGCTGAAGATGTTATCAGCTTTGTTATCAGCAGTGTATAGGATGGTAATTCATGACAGCCAGAACCATGAGGAGAGCTAAGACAGCTCCTGAGCTCCCTTCTTTGAACTAACCCATCCAGCTGTGAGTTAGGAGAGGTTTTGTATGCTAATAGAGCAGTGGGTATTTTATTTTCCCTGATGATTTCTCCCTAGAGAATGTGAGACATTATAAATAATAAATGTTGTTTGGGAGTTTGTTTATAATAAAGTAATATTTAGGTATTTTTAGTAATTTTATTTTATTAATTCCCAGAGAACCACTTTAAATCTTCTCCCAAATCAGATTGGATCAACCAAATGTATTCAGCATTTAGCTCTGAAAACATCAGTGGATTATATAAACAACAGTGGTTCTGAAGGAGATCCTGCAGCGCAATATAACCTAGTGGTTAACATATACCTTGGTATGCAAAGGGTTGCTGAAATAACACATAGCGTGTCCTTAAAATGGCTTCACAAATTGAAGAACGCAGTAGCTTAAGAAAATGTGACGTGTACGGGTCTGTACAGATATTAGTGTGAAAGTGAACCTTTCAATATGGAAGTCTGTAAACAACTTGTCCTGGAACCAACATCTCACTATTGGGATAATTCAAGAATGCCAGATATCAGTGTAGAACTAATAGGAGGGATGGAACTATGGGGAAGGGAATGTACAGTTGTGGCCAAAAGTTTTGAGAATGACACAAATATTAGTTTTCCCAAAGTTTGCTGCTAAACTGCTTTTAGATCTTTGTTTCAGTTGTTTCTGTGATGTAGTGAAATATAATTACACGCACTTCATACGTTTCAAAGGCTTTTATCAACAATTACATGACATTTATGCAAAGAGTCAGTATTTGCAGTGTTGGCCCTTCTTGTTCAGGACCTCTGCAATTCGACTGGGCATGCTCTCAATCAACTTCTGGCCCAATTCCTGACTGATAGCAACCCATTCTTTCATAATCACTTCTTGGAGTTTGTCAGAATTAGTGGGTTTTTGTTTGTCCACCCGCCTCTTGAGGATTGACCACAAGTTCTCAATGGGATTAAGATGTGGGGAGTTTCCAGGCCATGCACCCAAAATGTCAACGTTTTGGTCCCCGAGCCACTTAGTTATCACTTTTGCCTTATGGCACGGTGCTCCATCGTGCTGGAAAAAGCATTGTTCTTCACCAAACTGTTGTTGGATTGTTGGAAGAAGTTGCTGTTGGAGGGTGTTTTGGTAGCATTCTTTATTCATGGCTGTGTTTTTGGGCAAAATCGTGAGTGAGCCCACTCCCTTGGATGAGAAGCAACCCCACACATGAATGGTCTCAGGATGCTTTACTGTTGGCATGACACAGGACTGATGGTAGCGCTCATCTTTTCTTCTCTGGACAAGCCTTTGTCCAGATGCCCCAAACAATCGGAAAGAGGCTTCATCGGAGAATATGACTTTGCCCCAGTCCTCAGCAGTCCATTCACCAAACTTTCTGCAGAAGATCAATCTGTCCCTGATGTTTTTTTTGGAGAGAAGTGGCTTCTTTGCTGCCCTTCTTGACACCAGGCCATCTTCCAAAAGTCTTCGCCTCACTGTGCGTGCAGATGCGCTCACACCTGCCTGCTGCCATTCCTGAGCAAGCTCTGCACTGGTGGCACTCCGATCCCGCAGCTGAATCCTCTTTAGGAGACGATCCTGGCGCTTGCTGGACTTTCTTGAACGCCCTGAAGCCTTCTTAACAAGAATTGAACCTCTTTCCTTGAAGTTCTTGATGATCCTATAAATTGTTGATTGAGGTGCAATCTTAGTAGCCACAATATCCTTGCCTGTGAAGCCATTTTTATGCAACGCAATGATGGCTGCACGCGTTTCTTTGCAGGTCACCATGGTTAACAATGGAAGAACAATGATTTCAAGCATCATCCCTCCTTTTAACATGTCAAGTCTGCCATTTTAACCCAATCAGCCTGACATAATGATCCCCAGCCTTGTGCTCGTCAACATTCTCACCTGAGTTAACAAGACGATTACTAAAATGATCTCAGCAGGTCCTTTAATGACAGCAATGAAATGCAGTGGAAAGTTTTTTTTTGGGATAAAGTTAATTTTCATGGCAAAGAAGGACTATGCAGTTTATCTGATCACTCTTCATAACATTCTGGAGTATATGCAAATTGCTATTATAAAAACTTAAGCAGCAACTTTTCCAATTTCCAATATTTATGTAATTCTCAAAACTTTTGGCCACGACTGTACACTGTGCATTTTTTTGGTTTTGCAGGAATAGATGCTGTTTCATGAGTGAAAATGAAAAATCCCACATAATGAGGATGACACTAGTTAAACATGGGGGGGGGGGATGTGTGATTTGAAGTACAATTATCATTATCTTTAACTGTTTTATTTGTGCAGTATAGCAGTATACGTGACAGGAGCTTACCCGTCCAAGATACAATGCAACCCAGTCATTACAAATTGCCTGAGATTTTCTTTCCTGGCTACTCTGTGGTCTGTGTACTCAAAACAGTTATGTATTTCTGTTAGATATTCCTGTGTACAGACTTTTGGCTTACATTCTGGATTAACCCTTCATCTGCTGTCTTGGCTTTTCCTAATTCACAGGGAGAAGCTGCAGCTGCGGTGTGGGGACCAGTAGCGGCATAGGGAGCATGGTGCCAGGTAAGTATATTCAAAGTGAGGGGCACAGCATATGGGGGAGCTTTTTATACTCTTGGATAACCCATTTAAGTTTGGGTTAAGTTCGGAACCCGAACCGAACTTTGAAATGGAGTTCGGACGAACTCTTTGAACCCAGACATCCACCGGTCCGCTCATCCCTAGTCATAATAGAGACAATGTGCCTGATAAAGAGAGTGGTCTGCTTTTGAAACATCTTGCACTTTCCTGTTAATTTTAACTGCACTATTAATTAATATAATATTAGTATATATTGGTAGGCGGGCTCAGATGTGTTTTGATCAAAATATATTGGCTAAGTGTCTCAGATATTATTATATCAGAGTGAGGACTTTGTCCATATATAATACTTGCATCTACTTTACTAAGTGCATTATTATCTTATTTCTGTGATTTTCTTCTATTTTGTATATATAGTAGCACTTGTTTATACCCCCATTTTATTTCATTATTGTTATTATGATAGAGACCAAAGGAATAGTTAGAGGAACCCAAAAGCCAGAGACATACACCACACTAAGTGACCAAACACTTGTGTATTTAAAGATTAACATTTAACAACCAACAAGTTAAAGGGCATCTATCAGCAGATTTGTACCTATGAAACTGGCTGACCTCTTGCGTGTGCTCTTGGCAGTTGAACACATCTGTGTTGGTCCCATATGTTAATACATAAGTTTCTCTTCAATGTGGGCACATATGAACATGGGACCAACACAGATGTCTTCAGCTACCAAGCAAACAGCAAACATGTAACAGGTCAGCCAGTTTATTAGGTACAAATCTGCTGACAGCTGCCCTTTAACCCAGAATTATTAGTGATAACCTTTCCGGATATCACTGCAAAATACCGCTGTCCTGTCCTTGTATTAGTTGGTCTGTCGACATATGTAAGAATTATTTAGCAAAACAGACAAAAAAAAACTTGTGTGTTCACATGTTTGCCAAACAAATCTAATACTAATTGACTTGCATTGTTCTATCTGTGTAGTAAGGGTACGGCCACATGGTCAGGTTTCTGTATAAAGGTTTGTAAGCCAAAATCAGAAGTGGATCGTAAAATTAGAGAAAATATACAACTTCTATTTCTTTTTATCATTCCTGGATTTAACTTCCAAAACTGCGTGCAGAAATCTTAAATAATATGAAATTTTAGTGTACACTATGTGTTGGTGAAAAAAGGTCAGAAAATCATGCATGAAATGAACAGGACATAATACATTTGTAATAAAATGATATAGCAACATCAGGAATATGGTCTTAATGTTTTTTTTTTTTTTTATTCTATATATTTAAATGTTTTATGATTGGTGATAATAATATATTATTTGAACTTTGCACAATATTTTCAGACCTGGAAGAAGCTGTGCATAGGTGGAGTAGAATGCTATGGTTTTAACTTTGTGAAAAGTGTTTGATTGTAAAATCAATGTGAGTATAATAAATTCCATTTAACATATCCTCTTAGAGGCAGTATGCACTAAGTTCTTGGATCTTTACAATTAGATCAAGGCTCCTTGCAGAGACAAAGTTCTATAGATGAATGTAGCATGGGTGGAAGATTTCCCAGCCTCTCTTGGTGTGGAGCTTTGTATTAATGAGGACATTGACCTGCTAAACAGCTGGAGCCCAGACTTTTGGAAAGAAGCTAAATCTTGTGAACTTGCACATTCCATTTTTCCATAGTGTGAATTGTGGTGACTGAGAATATTGAAATACTCAAGATATTGTTGCCCTCATGTTTTTAGGGTTTACAGCTTTGGTATTTGTTTATTAACTCGGGAATGTCTTCCGAAGTAACATTCCTCCTTTATCCTTTCTGGAAATGTATAAATAAATTGACAACTGTATGTTACCATTCCCTTTATTACTAAGTCTTATGCCGAGATAATCTGACACGGTAAGTACTGATTAGACAAGCATGTAAAGCATTTACAAGAATGTGTCCCATAGACAAGGGAAATTATAATGTCCAGTTGTCAATTGATTCCAACATTTTTAGGAATAATAATAGAGGATCCCAAAGAAATAATCAGTTTAATTCACATTACTGTGCCTGGGGAACAATTGAGTTTCCACGTACTCCTGTAACAGACTTCATGTGCTGAGTCAGTATAATTTTATATCTTTTATTTACAATCAGAATTCTTCTAAGTTTACCATTGTATGGATATATATACAGTATATATATTCAATTGAAATAGTCCACAGGTTGTCAGCACATAGCTGAACAGCAGTCCTTAAGTCAGTATTCAAACAGCATGAACAGCATAATACACAACAGTAACAGCATGATACAAGCATATGATGTTTCGGGAGAGTAATGCTCCCTTACTGAAGCATTGAAATCAATAAGTTAATTTTTTAAAATCTCCCTTGCACCTGAAAAGTGGCATCAAAAAGTTGTAAACTATTGGGCACATTTATTAAGACTGGCATCAAAGGCTTATAGCTGGCAGAGCATCCGCCAAATTTATGAAGAGGTGTTGACCTCTCGATAACTGTGAGGCATCCAGCTCAAGTTCTAAATGTAAGACAGTTTAAGAGCTGTCTTACATTTTAGACCATTTTTTACACCTAAAACAGGCGTCCTTTTCCTGCCCAAGCCACACCCACAAGCTGGCGTGAGTGGGGAAAAATTGTGCCACCATCTGCGTCTGAAATACACCCAATTAAGGTGTATTTCAGCTTAGTAAATGACTCCCTATGTGTTTACGACTTTTTACCTATAACTTTTTGTTAAAAAAATAATTGCATCTCCCACTTTTTACACCCAACATTACAATTTTTCGGAAACAGGGCATGGCAAGGGTGCTGCCATAGAGAAATGTTTTGACACATGGACTGCTGGAGGATGCACCTAAATTATGATGAGACCTGAGCCTCTTCATAAATGTGGTGCATCCACAGACCGAGCAGGAGATATCAAAACCAGCACAGAAAGCTCCAGTCTTATACAAATATAAAATATATATATATATATATATATATACACTCACCTAAAGAATTATTAGGAACTCCTGTTCTATTTCTCATTAATGCAATTATCTAGTCAACCAATCACATGGCAGTTGCTTCAATGCATTTAGGGGTGTGGTCCTGGTCAAGACAATCTCCTGAACTCCAAACTGAATGTCAGAATGGGAAAGAAAGGTGATTTAAGCAATTTTGAGCATGGCATGGTTATTGGTGCCAGACGGGCCGGTCTGAGTATTTCACAATCTGCTCAGTTACTGGGATTTTCACGCACAACCATTTCTAGGGTCTACAAAGAATGGTGTGAAAAGGGAAAAACATCCAGTATGCGGCAGTCCTGTGGGCAAAAATGTCTTGTGGATGCTAGAGGTCAGAGGAGAATGGGCCGACTGATTCAAGCTGATAGAAGAGCAACGTTGACTGAAATAACCACTCGTTACAACTGAGGTATGCAGCAAAGCATTTGTGAAGCCACAACACGCACCTCCTTGAGGCGAATGGGCTACAACAGCAGAAGACCCCACCGGGTACCACTCATCTCCACTACAAATAGGAAAAAGAGGCTACAATTTGCACGAGCTCACCAAAATTGGACTGTTGAAGACTGGAAAAATGTTGCCTGGTCTGATGAGTCTCGATTTCTGTTGAGACATTGAAATGGTAGAGTCCGAATTTGGCGTAAACAGAATGAGAACATGTATCCATCCTCTGATGGCTACTTCCAGCAGGATAATGCACCATGTCACAAAGCTCGAATCATTTCAAATTGGTTTCTTGAACATGACAATGAGTTCACTGTACTAAAATGGCCCCCACAGTCACCAGATCTCAACCCAATAGAGCATCTTTGGGATGTGGTTGAACGGGAGCTTCGTGCCCTGGATGTGCATCCCTCAAATCTCCATCAACTGCAAGATGCTATCCTATCAATATGGGCCAACATTTCTAAAGAAGGCTATCAGCACCTTGTTGAATCAATGCCACGTAGAATTAAGGCAGTTCTGAAGGCAAAAGGGGGTCCAACAACGTATTAGTATGGTGTTCCTAATAATTCTTTAGGTGAGTGTATATGTTTTCGATATGTTAGCAAGAAGAGGAGACATCAGAAAAGATATCCATAATGCAGGATCAGATGACAAAGAGTTATTTTGTAGTCTGTAACCATGAAAACACACAGAAATGCAGAAAAAATTGTCAGGCATTTTATAAAATTTGATAATGCTGCTATTTTTTTTTTCTTTTTTGATGCATTAAGGTAAAACATTATTCAAAACATATAACATGAACATAAATGTGTTGTAGGCCCATACACGAAAAGTAGCACTGATGCCAATTAGTGTTGGGCGAGCATGCTCGGCCAAACACAAATTTTACTCGAACATCCCGATGCTCGGCACATCGCAGTGTTTGGCTGAAAACTGCGTGTGCTCGAGCGCGATGCTCAAGTCTCCTCCCCGCACGTTTGTTGGCTGCTACACAGCCAATAAACGTGCAGGTAAGTACTGCCATTCAATGTAATGCCGTAGCCATGTTGGTTACTGGCATTACAGTGATTGGCTGACCGGAACTCATCATCGGGTGCTATATAGCACCCGATGACACGTGTTCGGCTCAGTCTTAGTCAGGGAGAGCTGTAAAGCAGAAGGGAGAGATAGTGTAGGGAGTGAAAAGGGAATATTTTAGCTTTTATACTTGATAGAGACCCAAAAGTCCTTTTAAGGAGCAAAATATTTTTTTAGCGCAACCTGCGCTAAATAGCTTGCAATTGTTTGGCAGCTGCAGACAGCGACATTATCTACACTACATCTCCTGTCTAACGTGTGCGCAGCCTAAAAATATCTGTGACATCCAGTGTACTTTTTCCGTAGATGGTGTCCGCTGCGAACAGTTACATTACCTGCGCTACATCTCCTGTATAACATTTGCGTATCTGAAATATCAGTGACATTCAGTCAAATTTTTTCGCTGCTGGTGGCAGCGCCATTACCTGCGCTACATCTCCTGTATAATGTTAGTGCATCCGAAATATCAGTGACATTCAGTCAAATTTTTTTGGGCGCTGGTGACAGCGACATTATCTGCGCTACATCTCCTGTGTAACGTGTGTGCAGCCTAAAAATATCTGTGATCCAGTGTATTTTTTTCTGTAGACGGTGTCCCCTGCGGACAGTTACATTACCTGTGCTACATCTTCTGAATAACGTTTGCGTATACGAAATATCAGTGACATTCAGTAAAAAAAAATTGACGCTGGTGGCAGAGACATTACCTGCGCTACATCTCCTGTATAAAGTTTGCCCATCCAAAATATTAGTGACATTAATTCAGTGTAATTTTTTATTAGCCGCTGGTGACAGTGACATTACTTGAGCTATACCTCCTGTTTAACCCCTTCCTGACCCATGACGTACTACTACGTCATGGGAACCATTGCGTTCCCGCAATTTGACTTAATAGTACGTCATGGTGATCGTGCGGGCACCGGAGCGGTGCACGCGCGATCACTGCAGGGGCCCGGCAGTCCCTGGTAGCTGGGCCCCTGCTATATCTGCCAGCATCGCTGTAAAAGCCGATGGCGGCGGATTAACCCCTTCTATGCCACGTCACCTCATCCTGCAAAAAATGAGCCCCTACCTAAGATAATCGACCAAAAAAAAATAATATATAGCTCTCCGAACATGGAGACACTAAAACATTATTTTTTTTGTTTCAAAAATGCTATTATTGTGCTGAAGTGAAATACATTAAAAAATATATACATATTAGGTATCTCCACATCCATAACAACAACCTCTATAAAAATATCACATGACCTAACCCCTCAGATGAACACCGAAAAAAAAAAAAAAAAAAAGGTGTAAAAAAAGGCTTTTTTGTCATATTGGAAAAATGTAGTTGTGATGGCACACTCTCATCTGGTATAAACTGAAATAGATTGTTATGTTTAAAAATGTATTTATTTATACTTTTGGTATAAAAATTATTTGATAGACTGGTTGAATGATTTTATAATTGATATCCAGGTGTTATGAGCAGGCTGGATGCATATATTACTGTAGCTGGGTACATACAATGTTAAATACAATGGCTGAGTACACAAGGATATAAAGAGAAGAGAGTCGTGTATATCCTGTTTGGAGTACTGTCTTGGTGTAGGTTCCAAGAACTAAAGTGCTGTATGCAGGCTGAATACACTAAAGTGCTATATGAACTGAATGCACAGAAGTGCTAAATGTGGTCTGGGTACAATAAATGCTGTGTGTCAGCTATAATATGAAAGTGTTGTGTGCAAACTGAATACATTTAAGTGCTAGTGCTAGCTGGATACACTAAAGTGCTAATTGTAGGCTGGATAACACTAAAGTGCTATATGTATACTGAATGTATTAAAGTGCTAGATGCAAGCTGAATACACTTGGGTGCTGCAAGTAAGTAGAGTTGAGCGAACACCTGGATGTTCGGGTTCGAGAAGTTCGGCCGAACTTCCCGGAAATGTTCGGGTTCGGGATCCGAACCCGATCCGAACTTCGTCACGAACCCGAACCCCATTGAAGTCAATGGGGACCCGAACTTTTGGGCACTAAAAAGGCTGTAAAACAGCCCAGGAAAGAGCTAGAGGGCTGCAAAAGGCAGCAACATGTAGGTAAATCCCCTGCAAACAAATGTGGATAGGGAAATGAATTAAAATAAAAATAAAAAAAATAAAAATGAACCAGTATTAAGGCTGGTTACAGCCTGCATTTGTGGGCGGGGCTGCCGGCCTACTTATTCCCTCGCGACCTCACCTCCAGGACGGTCGCTTCAGGCTAACTTCTCCGTTCCGCCCCGTCACTTCCGGTTCGCGGTCGCGTCACTTCCGGGTAAGTCTCGGCTCCCTGGGCTGCCTCGGCTGGGGGCAGCGTTCGTGCATCGCCCGGCCGGGCTCGGCCGGTCCTTCTCTTCTCTCCAGCTCCGGGGAAGCCTCCTCCTGTCAGGTCTGTTTTATCCACAGCGGGGTTCGGCGGGCCCGGCGCCCGCAGCGCTTCAGGTGGGGGCGGACTGTTCCGCTCGGCTCCCCCTGCGCCTCAGGTCTTCAGCGGTGTAGCAGAGCTAGAGTATGGTTTAAAAAAAAAAAAAAGCACGCACTGCTCTGCTGCCTATGTTCAATTTGCTCATGTCTTTGTTTTATCCAGCAGGTTCCCCAATGTTATGTGGTTCCCTATATGCATAGACATATACCTCAATACCATCCCCACCTGACGCTCATTGCCATGTCCATAACACTTATTGTGCCGCCCTCCTGTGCACGCGTGCACCTCCGCATCCCTTGCCGCCTTCCTGTGAGCTCATTTGTGGCGCGTTGGTTTGGTGTCGCCTCCCGTGCACGCGTGGTCGGCTCCACTAATGTGTCACCCTCCGGGGCACATTACAGGGCTTAGTGGCATGGGGCTGTCCTCCGTGCTCGGGTTCCTGGCATTGCTGCCGGGCCCCCCCTTGTGCTCAGGCGGGGCTCTGCCAGCTTTCCGGACTGGCGCGTGCATGGAGGAGGGCGGTATAGCTCTTAATCAGGCCTTTCTTTCGTGCTCGGAATGCTGTTTTCAGGCTGTCTCGTACCATGTCAAGCTCAGGGTTTTCTTGTTTCTCTGGTCATGTCTGGGTGCTGATAAGTTTTTTCCCATATGAACAGGACTGCGGTTTCAGGGTTCCAGACTTCCCATTCAGCCAGGTAGCGACTCTTCAAGTTTCTGGGTTCTCCAGGTATCTTGCATATGTTATTGTACTATCTCCACAGTGTCGCTTCGCTCTCACATGTCATAGGTGGTCTACCGCGACCGCCCAGGCTCGTTTTCGCTATCTCCTGGTTCGCCCAGGCTCTTTTTCTGTCATCCTGGGTCGCCCAGACTCGTATCATTCTTGGTTCGCTCGGGCTCACCTTATCGCTGTCTTCCTGGCTCGCCCAGGTTCTCGCTGTCTCTGTCGTCCTGGATCGCCCAGGCTCGCTCTGTTCCTGTCGTCCTGGATCGCCCATGCTCGCTCTGTTCCTGGCGTCCTGGATCGCCCAGGCTTGCTCTGTCCCTGTCTTCCTGGTTCGCCCAGGTTCACGCTGTTCCTGTCGTCCTGGATCGCCCAGGCTCGCTCTGTCCCCGTCGTCCTGGATCGCCCAGGCTCGCTCTGTCCCTGTCGTCCTGGATCGCCCAGGCCCGCTCTGTCCCTGTCGTCCTGGATCGCCCAGGCTCGCTCTGTCCTTGTCGTCCTGGATCGCCCAGGCTCGCTCTGTCCTTGTCGTCCTGGATCGCCCAGGCTCGCTCTGTCCTTGTCGTCCTGGATCGCCCAGGCTCGCTCTGTCCCTGTCGTCCTGGATCGCCCAGGCTCGCTCTGTCCCTGTCGTCCTGGATCGCCCAGGCTCGCTCTGTCCCTGTCGTCCTGGATCGCCCAGGCTCGCTCTGTCTCTGTCGTCCTGGATCGCCCAGGCTCGCTCTGTCCCTGTCGTCCTGGATCGCCCAGGCTCGCTCTGTCCCTGTCGTCCTTGATTCACCCATTCACGTTCCTTATAAGCGCTCTTGAGCACGTCAGGTCCACCTGGCCAGACACCTCTCAGTTAACTCCTGTGGCTAGGGTCATTTTCCTTCCTGCTTTGCACAGGCATCTGTTCCGGTCTGCCTCCTCCTGGATCACCAGGTCCCGTTTCTCGCCTTCCGTGCTCCTGCTCGCTCGGGTCACCTCGTGGTCACGGCACGTGCCTATTTTAGAATTTTTCACTCGGTACACCCAGGTCCTTCCAGCAGGCACCAGAGGCGTTCAGTTCCTCTCGTCGCCTGTTCACCCGCCCCCACCCTCGGCACTTTCCGGCCTTTTCCCAGCACTCTGCATTTCGCCCATGGTCCTTCTCTCGTCCACGGTCCTCTCCCATCTTTGTTCCCCACCTTGGTCCTCCTTTTCTTTTCTTCTTTCGCTGGTCGGCTCCTAAAGCGGTGTTTATTCGTGCCTGTCTTTGCTTACGTCCACAGGTAATTTTTTCCCCGTACTCTCTCCAGTACCCTCCTGTAGCAAGTTCCAGTTCTGCGCGACTCGGGTAGGATCACGTTTTCTTCACGCCTCTCTCCTCATTTCATGCCGGTCCTTTGTTTATTAAAATTTTATTTCTTTTTTTCTTCTCTTTCTTCTCGTCTCTCCTCCCCTTTGTCTTCTGTTTGTTTTGACTTTTCTTTAACAGGTTCAAGATGTCACAACCATCGGATATTGAGGACTCCTTCTCGGGTCCCGGCTCATCAGTTTCAGGGCACGCTGGGAGCCCATCTCTCAGGCGTTGGACTGTCCCTAAACTCATCGCCGAGCTGAATAAGAAGGGTATTCCCCATCCAGCTTCGGCCCGAAAGGCGGAACTCTATCGCCTCCTGAGGACCGAGCCAGGGAGCGGCAATTCCCAGTCCTCCCTCTCTTCCATCCAGCTGTCGCTGCACCAGCTGCAAGCCACCATCAGCAGCCTCGTCGGTTCTTTGGCGGACGTCCAGTCCAGAGTTGCGGAGCTGGAGTCTCGTGGCTCAGAGGATCCCCCGTCCGCAATCACTGCGATTGTTCCCTCGTCTTCCCAGGAGCCTGTGTTGGGTACGCTCAGCGCTGGTCCTGTTGTTGCCCCAGCCTACTTTGTCCCTGAGGGTATCAAGAAGGACATTTTAGCTGGGAAGGACATTAACTTGGCGTCCATCCTGATAGCTTCCCAGGATGTGGCCGAAAATAGAGTTATTAACTGCGGGGAGGTTGCAGTGCTGCTCAGGGCCAAAGATGCCCGCCTGAATAGAAAGCTTTCTATTCCAGAGTTCGTGCTGGCATTTAGCCTTTATCGCGATGTGATCTGCTCAGCCCATCCGCTCAGGCGGGAGGAACTGGATACATATCTTTACCGCCTGACGGATCTGGGATACAAATATGGCGGCTTTAATTTTTACGATTATCATCGTTCATTTTCCGCCAAGGCTGCGGCAGACTTGGTCCAGTTTCAGTTTGTCACCAACTGGGCCATATTGGACATGGAGCTCTTTTTCCGGCACTTCGCCGGGCTGAGAGCTCCCACCTGCACGACATGCCAGTCCATCTTGCACACGGCCGACTGGTGCCCCTTGCTGGCCACTCCGGGCCTTGACCGGGCCCTTCCGGGTCCTTCCGGCCAAAGAAGCCAGCCGTCCGTGGACAAGTTGGGCAGGCCCATCGTGTTCCTAGGACAGAGCCAGGTGTGCAACAATTTTAATGCAGGCGGGTGCGGTTTCGGCAGCTGCAGAGCCTTACACGTCTGCTCCCTGTGCTTTAGGGCTCACCCCCGTTCTTCCTGTCCGAAGAAACCCTCTAAGTCGTGACTAGCCGACATCAACGTCGACTTGCTGGCTGTCCTCTTACAGGAGCACCCCGATCAGCATCTGGTCCAGTTCCTCCTTTCAGGATTCAGGAGGGGTTTCCACACTGGGTTGATTGCCCTCCCTCTTGAGTCCTGGGAGGGGAAAAACCTGCAGTCAGCCATGCACGATCCGGGCGCAGTCGACAGCTTGTTGTTGACAGAAGTCCAGAAAGGGTTCCTGCTGGGCCCATTCGACTCCATCCCTTTTGATGTCTGGAGGATTAGCCCGATCGGGTTAGTCTCCAAGCAATCCTCAAATAAAAAAAGGTTAATTTACGACCTGTCTGCGCCCCATATGTCCTCCACACCCAGCTTGAATTCCCTGATTCCATCGGAAGAGTTCACAATGTCCTATTCCACCATAGGGGAAGCAATCAACTTCATTTTGCAGTCAGGAAGAGGGGCCCTTCTCGCTAAGGCAGATATAGCGGATGCCTTCAAGTTGCTTCCTATCGCACCTCATCTCTGGGGATTTTACGGCATTAAGTGGGGTCATCAGTATTATTTTGCCAATAGACTTACCTTTGGCTCCAAGAGCAGCCCTTGGTTATTTGACCAGTTCGCGGGCGCCCTGCACTGGATCTTGGGTCACCACGGGGGTTTGGATATGGTCATCCACTATCTCGACGACTACTTAATTGTCCAAGACCCCCGGGGTGAAGCCTCCGGGCTGGACGTCCTCCTCCAGCTGTTTTCCTGTCTCCAGGTTCCAGTCGCTTCTTCCAAGACCGAGGGCCCTAGCACGAGGGTCACCTTCCTGGGCATCGTGTTAGATTCCGTCGCCATGGAAGCTAGTCTACCGGAGGCGAAATTGTCTAGGATCAGGGCTGCAGTCTCCTCCGCGGCTTCCTCCCGGGTTCTTACCAAGCTGGAGTTGCAGTCTCTCCTGGGTTCCCTCAATTTCGCCTCCCGGATCATGCCCCAGGGGAGATCCTTCGTGTCTAGGCTCCTCTCTCTTCTCCCCTCGGCACAGGACCAGGATTCCGTCGTCCATCTTGACAACCAAGCGGTCGCGGATCTCCTCATGTGGCACTCCTTTCTGACTTCCTGGAATGGCATTTCCCTTTTCGTGCCTTCCTTGGATGCCTTTTCCCCAAGGATTCAGTCCGACGCCGCCGCCTCTCGCGGGTTTGCGGCCATTTTTCACCCACACTGGCTGGTTGGCAAGTGGCCGGCGGAATTCTCCCTCGATGGCGAGTCCCTCAAATCTTCCCCTCTTCTGGAGCTGTACCCGCTGGTGGCGGCCGCCCAGGTCTGGGGCCCCCTCTGGGCCAACAAACCCGTAGCTTTCATCACGGATAGCCTAATCCTGGTAGAGGTTCTCTCCAAAGGCAGGGCCAAATCTCCTAGGATCATGTCCCTCCTCCGCAGGTTGGTTTGGCTTTCCCTCCGGCACAACTTTCATATATTCCCTTCCCACATCGCGGGGGCTGAGAATGTGGCAGCGGACGCCTTGTCCCGTTTTAACTACACCGTCTTCTTCCAGACAATGCCAGACGCAGATCTGGTGGGCATGCCCGTTCCCCCCCTGAGCCTCCTGACCATGGACTAGGACAGCTGGTGGCATCCGCAAAGAAGTTGGTCCAGGGATCCTTGGCTAAGAACACCGCCAGGAACTATCTCACGGGCTACAGGGCGTTCCGGCGCTTCATGCTCAGCCACCCGCAGAACGGCCAGGACTATGTGACCTTTGTCATGGCATTCATCGCCCACTGCCATCTCCACCTACACCTCACTTCCAATTCCATCAAGGGGTACCTAGCAGGTGTCCAGCACTACAGACTGCTTGCCGATCCCACCTGCCAATCAATCTTGGCCAACCAGGCGGTAAAGGCAACCCTTAGGGGCATACAAAAAACCAGCCCATGCCCAGTAGCGCGGAGACAGCCGATTTCTGGGGAGTTATTTCAAAGTCTGTCACTAGCCCTAGACGGTTTCCCCTTTGGGCACCCAGCAAGCCTTGTCATCAAGGCTGCAATATATCTCGGGTTTTATGGCTTCCTAAGACCAGGGGAATTTACTTCCAGTGCCTTGACGCGCTCCACCCTCCTTAAACGCCATCTCGTCCGTCAAGGTGACCAGTTTTCCCTTTTTCTCCCTTCATCCAAGACTAGCCAATCAGGTCCTCCCGTCGAGATTAGGTTCTTTCCCACATCAAACTCCTGGTGCCCCGTCAAGGTACTGGAGGCCCTGACCGAGTTTCTCCTTCCTCTAGCACCAGAAGATCCGCTACTTCCCCTCCAGGGCAGACCTCTCTCCGCATCCCAGTTCATGTCCCACGTTCGCGCATTAGCAGCAGGGCTAGGGCATAACCCAGACACGATTTCAGGGCATTCTTTCCGTATAGGAGCCGCCTCTGCGGCCTCTAAACATCGGGTTCCCGCGCATATTATCCGCAGAATGGGGCGCTGGCGTTCTTCATGCTTTGCCAGGTACATACCTAACCCGCAGGTCGAGATTGCCAGGGCTTTTGGTTTATTGGCCTTGTAAGATGTCTCATTTACTCAATAAACATTTTTCACTCCTAACGTGTTGGTAATCTTCTTGCCCACATATACAGGCCTACCCCGCTCTGGCTCCGGGCACAGTTCAGCCATAATAGATCTTGGAGGGTGGTAGGCCCCCCCCCCAACTCCAAGCTGACGTACACCTCAGCCCCTACCACAAGTATTAAGGCTGGTTACAGCCTGCATTTGTGGGCGGGGCTGCCGGCCTACTTATTCCCTCGCGACCTCACCTCCAGGACGGTCGCTTCAGGCCCCACCCTCCCGACCCTTCTTTCTTCATTCCACTCTCTTGGGTGGCCCACATATACAGGCCTACCCCGCTCTGGCTCCGGGCACAGTTCAGCCATAATAGATCTTGGAGGGTGGTAGGCCCCCCCCCCAACTCCAAGCTGACGTACACCTCAGCCCCTACCACAAATATCAATTGGACAGAGGTCCCATAGCAGAGAATCTGGCTTCACGTCAGCAGAGAATCAGTCTCTTCATGCCATAGCAAAGAATCTGGCTTCATGTCAGCAGAGAATCAGTCTCTTCATGCCATAGCAGAGAATCTGGCTTCATGTCAGCGCAGAATCAGTCTTCATGTCAAAGCAGAGAATCAGGCTTCACGTCACCCACCACTGGAACAGGCCACTGTCACACATTTAGGCCCCGGCACCCAGACAGAGGAGAGCGGTCCCGTAACAGAGAATCTGGCCTTATGTCAGCACACAATCTGTCTTCATGTTATAGCAGAGAATCAGGCTTCACGTCACCCACCACTGGAACAGGCCACTGTCACACATTTAGGCCCAGGCACCCAGGCAGAGGAGAAAGGTCCCGTAACAGAGAATCTGGCCTTATGTCAGCGCAGAATCTGTCTTCATGTCATAGCAGAGAATCAGGCTTCACGTCACCCACCACTGGAACAGGCCACTGTCACACATTTAGGCCCCGGCAACCAGACAGAGGAGAGCGGTCCCGTAACAGAGAATCTGGCCTTATGTCAGCGCAGAATCTGTCTTCATGTCATAGCAGAGAATCAGGCTTCACGTCACCCACCACTGGAACAGGCCACTGTCACACATTTAGGCCCAGGCACCCAGGCAGAGGAGAGAGGTCCCGTAACAGAGAATCTGGCCTTATGTCAGCGCAGAATCTGTCTTCATGTCATAGCAGAGAATCAGGCTTCACGTCACCCACCACTGGAACAGGCCACTGTCACACATTTAGGCCCAGGCACCCAGGCAGAGGAGAGAGGTCCCGTAACAGAGAATCTGGCCTTATGTCAGCGCAGAATCTGTATTCATGTCATAGCAGAGAATCAGGCTTCACGTCACCCACCACTGGAACAGGCCACTGTCACACATTTAGGCCCCGGCACCCAGACAGAGGAGAGCGGTCCCGTAACAGAGAATCTGGCCTTATGTCAGCGCAGAATCTGTCTTCATGTCATAGCAGAGAATCAGGCTTCACGTCACCCACCACTGGAACAGGCCACTGTCACACATTTAGGCCCAGGCACCCAGGCAGAGGAGAGAGGTCCCGTAACAGAGAATCTGGCCTCATGTCAGCGCAGGATCTGTCTTCATGTCATAGCAGAGAATCAGGCTTCACGTCACCCACCACTGGAACAGGCCACTGTCACACATTTAGGCCCAGGCAGAGGAGAGAGGTCCCGTAACAGAGAATCTGGCCTCATGTCAGCGCAGAATCTGACTTCATGTCATAGCAGAGAATCAGGCTTCACGTCACCCACCACTGGAACAGGCCACTGTTACACATTTAGGCCCAGGCACCCAGGCAGAGGAGAGAGGTCCCGTAACAGAGAATCTGGCCTTATGTCAGCGCAGAATCTGTCTTCATGTCATAGCAGAGAATCAGGCTTCACGTCACCCACCACTGGAACAGGCCACTGTCACACATTTAGGCCCAGGCACCCAGGCAGAGGAGAGAGGTCCCGTAACAGAGAATCTGGCCTTATGTCAGCGCAGAATCTGTCTTCATGTCATAGCAGAGAATCAGGCTTCACGTCTCCCACCACTGGAACAGGCCATTGTCACACATTTAGGCCCAGGCACCCAGGCAGAGGAGAGAGGTCCCGTAACAGAGAATCTGGCCTTATGTCAGCGCAGAATCTGTATTCATGTCATAGCAGAGAATCAGGCTTCACGTCACCCACCACTGGAACAGGCCACTGTCACACATTTAGGCCCCGGCACTCAGACTTTGGGTTGCCCCGCAATATAATGGTAAAATGAAATTAAAAATAGTATTGAATGAGGAAGTGCCCTGGAGTAGAATAATATATTGTTAAGGGGAGGTAGTTAATATCTAATCTGCACAAGGGATGGACAGGTCCTGTGGGATCCATGCCTGGTTCATTTTTATGAACGTCAGCTTGTCCACATTGGCTGTAGACAGGCGGCTGCGTTTGTCTGTAATGACGCCCCCTGCCGTGCTGAATACACGTTCAGACAAAACGCTGGCCGCCGGGCAGGCCAGCACCTCCAAGGCATAAAAGGCTAGCTCTGGCCACGTGGACAATTTGGAGACCCAGAAGTTGAATGGGGCCGAACCATCAGTCAGTACGTGGAGGGGTGTGCACAGGTACTGTTGCACCATGTTAGTGAAATGTTGCCTCCTGCTAACACATTCCGTATCAGGTGGTGGTGCACTTAGCTGTGGCGTGTTGACAAAACTTTTCCACATCTCTGACATGCTAACCCTGCCCTCAGAGGAGCTGGGCGTGACACAGCTGCATTGGCGACCTCTTGCTCCTCCTCTGCCTTCGCCTTGGGCTTCCACTGGTTCCCCTGTGACATTTGGGAATGCACGCGCATCTTCCTATCACGCTCCAGTGTAGGAAGTAAGGTGGGCACATTGTCTTTGTACCGGGGATCCAGCAGGGTGGCAACCCAGTAGTCCGCACACGTTAAAATGTGGGCAACTCTGCTGTCGTTGCGCAGGCACTGCAGCATGTAGTCGCTCATGTGTGCCAGGCTGCCCAGAGTTAAGGACAAGCTGTCCTCTGTGGGAGGCGTATCGTCATCGTCCTTTGTTTCCCCCCAGCCACGCACCAGTGATGGGCCCGAGCTGCTTTGGGTGCACCCCGCTGTGAACATGCTTCATCCTCATCCTCCTCCACCTCCTCCTCATCCTCGTCCTCCTCGTCCTCCAGTAGTGGGCCCTGTCTGGCCACATTTGTACCTGGCCTCTGGTGTTGAAAAAAAACTCCCTCTGAGTCACTTCGAAGAGACTGGCCTGAAAGTGCTAAAAATTACCCCTCTTCCTCCTCTTCCTCCTGGGCCACCTCCTCTTCCATCATCGCCCTAAGTGTTTTCTCAAGGAGACATAGAAGTGGTATTGTAACGCTGATAACGGCGTCATCGCCACTGACCATGTTGGTGGAGTACTCGAAACAGCGCAACAGGGCACACAGGTCTCGCATGGAGGCCCAGTCATTGGTGGTGAAGTGTGTCTGATCCGCAGTGCGACTGACCCGTGCGTGCTGCAGCTGAAACTCCACTATGGCCTGCTGCTGCTCGCACAGTCTGTCCAGCATATGCAAGGTGGAGTTCCACCTGGTGGGTACGTCGCATATGAGGCGGTGAGCGGGAAGGCCGAAGTTACGCTGTAGCGCAGACAGGCGAGCAGCAGTAGGGTGTGAACGCCGGAAGCGCGAACAGACGGCCCGGACTTTATGCAGCAGCTCTGACATGTCGGGGTAGTTGCGAATGAACTTCTGCACCACCAAATTCAGCACATGCGCCAGGCAAGGGATGTGCGTCAAACCAGCTAGTCCCAGAGCACAGCGTGCAAACCACTCGGGTCTTGTCTTCAGCGCATTGTTTGAAGAAGTGCCATGCCAGGGAACTCCTTGAAGCTGCCTTCGGGGTGCTCGGTCCCAGATGGCGGCGGTCAGTAGCAGACGGAGTCTCTTGGCGGCGGGTGTTCTGATTTTGCCCACTGCTCCCTCTTTTGCTACGCTGTTGGCTCGGTCTCACCACTGCCTTTTCCTCCGAACTGTGAAAGTCAGTGGCACGACCTTCATTCCATGTGGGGTCTAGGACCTCATCGTCCCCTGCATCGTCTTCCACCCAGTCTTGACCCCTGACCTCCTGTTCAGTCTGCACACTGCAGAAAGACGCAGCAGTTGGCACCTGTGTTTCGTCATCATCAGAGACGTGCTGAGGTGGTATTCCCATGTCCTCATCATCAGGAAACATAAGTGGTTGTGCGTCAGTGCATTCTATCTCTTCCACCCCTGGTGAAGAGCTAGGTGGATGCCCTTGGGAAACCCTGGCAGCAGAGTCTTCAAACAGCATAAGAGACTGCTGCATAACTTGAGGCTCAGACAGTTTCCCTGATATGCATGGGGGTGATGCGACAGACTGATGGGCTTGGTTTTCATGCACCATCTGTGCGCTTTCTGCAGAAGACTGGGTGGGAGATAATGTGAACGTGCTGGATGCACTGTCGGCCACACAATTGACTAATGCCTGTACCTGCTCAGGCCTTACCCTCCTTAGAACGGCATTGGGCCCCACCAAATATGGCTGTAAATTCTGTCGGCTACTGGGACCTGAGGTAGTTGGTAAACTATGACGTGTGGATGTGGCAGAACGGCCACGTCCTCTCCCAGCACCAGAGGGTCCACTAACACCACCACGACCATGTCCACGTCCGGGTCCGCGTCACTTATTAGATGTTTTCATCATTGTTCCCGTTCACCACAATTTTGAGAATGGCAAATTTGGGAATAGTTTTTCAACCCAGAACAAAAATTGTGCTTTTACGGTCACTGCAAATAACTTGACCAGCTAAAACAGTACAGATTTGCTTGAATAGAAATGTGAGACCTGTTTTTTTTTGAACTGTGTGACAGGTTAAGGTTTAATCTCAGAATCAGACTTCTATCTGCACGGTAGCGTGTGTCTTAGGTTTTTCTGAATGACACTATCAGTACCTTTAATGTAAGATATCCTTTTTGGGATAGATTTCAAGTAGGCCTCAAATACCAGAAACTAGTTATTTGGAGAATGGCAAATTTGAGAATAGTTTTTCAACCTAGAAAAAAAATATGGCTTTTACGGTCGCTACAAATAACTTGACCAGATTAAACAGTACAGATTTGCTTGAATAGAAATGGGAGACCTGTTTTTTTTTGCACTGTGTGACAGGTTAAGGTTTAATCTCAGAATCAGACTTCTATCTGCACGGTAGCGTGTGTCTTAGGTTTTTCTGAATGACACTATCAGTACCTTTAATGTAAGATATCCTTTTTGGGATAGATTTCAAGTAGGCCTCAAATACCAGAAACTAGTTATTTTGAGAATGGCAAATTTGGGAATAGTTTTTCAACCCAGAAAAAAAATAGGGCTTTTACGGTCGCTACAAATAACTTGACCAGATTAAACAGTACAGATTTGCTTGAATAGAAATGGGAGACCTGTTTTTTTTAGGCACTGTGTGACAGGTTAAGGTTTAATCTCAGAATCAGACTTCTATCTGCGCGGTAGCGTGTGTCTTAGGTTTTTCTGAATGGCACTATCAGCACCTTCAATGTAAGATATCCTTTTTGGGATAGATTTCAAGTAGGCCTCAAATACCAGAAACTAGTTATTTTGAGAATGGCAAATTTGGGAATAGTTTTTCAACTAGGAAAAAAAAAAGTGCTTTTACGGTCACTAGAAATAACTTGACCAGCTAAAACAGTACAGATTTGGTTCAATAGAAATGTGAGGCCAGTTTTTTTTTGCGCTGTGTGACAGGTATAGGTTTAATCACAGAATCAGACTTCTATCAGCACGGTAGCGTGTGTCTTATGTTTTTCTGAATGGCACTATCAGCACCTTCAATGTAAGATATCCTTTTTGGGATAGATTTCAAGTAGGCCTCAAATACCAGAAACTAGTTATTTTGAGAATGGCAAATTTGGGAATAGTTTTTCAACCCAGAACAAAAAGTGTGCTTTTACGGTCACTACAAATAACTTGACCAGCTAAAACAGTACAGATTTGGTTGAATAGAAATGTGAGGCCTGTTTTTTTTTGCGCTGTGTGACAGAATAGGTTTAATCACAGAATCAGACTTCTATCTGCACGGTAGCGTGTGTCTTAGGTTTTTCTGAATGACACTATCAGTACCTTTAATGTAAGATATCCTTTTTGGGATAGATTTCAAGTAGGCCTCAAATACCAGAAACTAGTTATTTTGAGAATGGCAAATTTGGGTATAGTTTTTCAACCCAGAAAAAAAATAGGGCTTTTACGGTCGCTACAAATAACTTGACCAGATTAAACAGTACAGATTTGCTTGAATAGAAATGGGAGACCTGTTTTTTTTTGCACTGTGTGACAGGTTAAGGTTTAATCTCAGAATCAGACTTCTATCTGCACGGTAGCGTGTGTCTTAGGTTTTTCTGAATGACACTATCAGTACCTTCAATGTAAGATATCCTTTTTGGGATAGATTTCAAGTAGGCCTCAAATACCAGAAACTAGTTATTTGGAGAATGGCAAATTTGGGAATAGTTTTTCAACCCAGAAAAAAAATAGGGCTTTTACGGTCGCTACAAATAACTTGACCAGATTAAACAGTACAGATTTGCTTGAATAGAAATGGGAGACCTGTTTTTTTTTGCACTGTGTGACAGGTTAAGGTTTAATCTCAGAATCAGACTTCTATCTGCACGGTAGCGTGTGTCTAGGTTTTTCTGAATCACACTATCAGTACCTTCAATGTAAGATATCCTTTTTGGGATAGATTTCAAGTAGGCCTCAAATACCAGAAACTAGTTATTTTGAGAATGGCAAATTTGGGAATAGTTTTTCAACCCAGAAAAAAAATAGGGCTTTTACGGTCGCTACAAATAACTTGACCAGTTTAAACAGTACAGATTTGCTTGAATAGAAATGTGAGACCTGTTTTTTTTAGGCACTGTGTGACAGGTTAAGGTTTAATCTCAGAATCAGACTTTTATCTGCACGGTAGCGTGTGTCTTAGGTTTTTCTGAATGGCACAATCAGCACCTTCAATGTAAGATATCCTTTTTGGGATAGATTTCAAGTAGGCCTCAAATACCAGAAACTAGTTATTTTGAGAATGGCAAATTTGGGAATAGTTTTTCAACCAAGAAAAAAAATGTGCTTTTACGGTCACTAGAAATAACTTGATCAGCTAAAACAGTACAGATTTGGTTGAATAGAAATGTGAGGCCTGTTTTTTTTTTGCGCTGTGTGACAGGTATAGGTTTAATCACAGAATCAGACTTCTATCAGCACGGTAGCGTGTGTCTTATGTTTTTCTGAATGGCACTTTTAGCACCTTCAATGTAAGATATCCTTTTTGGGATAGATTTCAAGTAGGCCTCAAATACCAGAAACTAGTTATTTTGAGAATGGCAAATTTGGGAATAGTTTTTCAACCCAGAACAAAAAGTGTGCTTTTACGGTCACTACAAATAACTTGACCAGCTAAAACAGTACAGATTTGGTTGAATAGAAATGTGAGGCCTGTTTTTTTTTGCGCTGTGTGACAGGTATAGGTTTATTCACAGAATCAGACTTCTATCTGCACGGTAGCGTGTGTCTTAGGTTTTTCTGAATGACACTATCAGTACCTTCAATGTAAGATATCCTTTTTGGGATAGATTTCAAGTAGGCCTCAAATACCAGAAACTAGTTATTTTGAGAATGGCAAATTTAAGTATAGTTTTTCAACCCAGAAAAAAAATAGGGCTTTTACGGTCGCTACAAATAACTTGACCAGATTAAACAGTACAGATTTGCTTGAATAGAAATGGGAGACCTGGTTTTTTTTGCACTGTGTGACAGGTTAAGGTTTAATCTCAGAATCAGACTTCTATCTGCACGGTAGCGTGTGTCTTAGGTTTTTCTGAATCACACTATCAGTACCTTCAATGTAAGATATCCTTTTTGGGATAGATTTCAAGTAGGCCTCAAATACCAGAAACTAGTTATTTTGAGAATGGCAAATTTGGGAATAGTTTTTCAACCCAGAAAAAAAAATAGGGCTTTTACGGTCGCTACAAATAACTTGACCAGATTAAACAGTACAGATTTGCTTGAATAGAAATGTGAGACCTGTTTTTTTTAGGCACTGTGTGACAGGTTAAGGTTTAATCTCAGAATCAGACTTTTATCTGCACGGTAGCGTGTGTCTTAGGTTTTTCTGAATGGCACAATCAGCACCTTCAATGTAAGATATCTTTTTGGGATAGATTTCAAGTAGGCCTCAAATACCAGAAACTAGTTATTTTGAGAATGGCAAATTTGGGAATAGTTTTTCAACCAAGAAAAAAAATGTGCTTTTACGGTCACTAGAAATAACTTGATCAGCTAAAACAGTACAGATTTGGTTGAATAGAAATGTGAGGCCTGTTTTTTTTTTTGCGCTGTGTGACAGGTATAGGTTTAATCACAGAATCAGACTTCTATCAGCACGGTAGCGTGTGTCTTATGTTTTTCTGAATGGCACTATCAGCACCTTCAATGTAAGATATCCTTTTTGGGATAGATTTCAAGTAGGCCTCAAATACCAGAAACTAGTTATTTTGAGAATGGCAAATTTGGTAATAGTTTTTCAACCCAGAACAAAAAGTGTGCTTTTACGGTCACTACAAATAACTTGACCAGCTAAAACAGTACAGATTTGGTTGAATAGAAATGTGAGGCCTGTTTTTTTTTGCGCTGTGTGACAGGTATAGGTTTATTCACAGAATCAGACTTCTATCTGCACGGTAGCGTGTGTCTTAGGTTTTTCTGAATGACACTATCAGTACCTTCAATGTAAGATATCCTTTTTGGGATAGATTTCAAGTAGGCCTCAAATACCAGAAACTAGTTATTTTGAGAATGGCAAATTTAAGTATAGTTTTTCAACCCAGAAAAAAAATAGGGCTTTTACGGTCGCTACAAATAACTTGACCAGATTAAACAGTACAGATTTGCTTGAATAGAAATGGGAGACCTGCTTTTTTTAGGCACTGTGTGACAGGTTAAGGTTTAATCTCAGAATCAGACTTCTATCTGCACGGTAGCGTGTGTCTTAGGTTTTTCTGAATCCCACTATCAGTACCTTCAATGTAAGATATCCTTTTTGGGATAGATTTCAAGTAGGCCTCAAATAATAGAAACTAGTTATTTTGAGAATGGAAAATTTTGGAATAGTTTTTCAACCCAGAAAAAAAATAGGGCTTTTACGGTCGCTACAAATAACTTGACCAGATTAAACAGTACAGATTTGCTTGAATAGAAATGTGAGACCTGTTTTTTTTAGGCACTGTGTGACAGGTTAAGGTTTAATCTCAGAATCAGACTTTTATCTGCACGGTAGCGTGTGTCTTAGGTTTTTCTGAATGGCACTATCAGCACCTTCAATGTAAGATATCCTTTTTGGGATAGATTTCAAGTAGGCCTCAAATACCAGAAACTAGTTATTTTGAGAATGGCAAATTTGGGAATAGTTTTTCAACCCAGAAAAAAAATAGGGCTTTTACGGTCGCTACAAATAACTTGACCAGATTAAACAGTACAGATTTGCTTGAATAGAAATGGGAGACCTGTTTTTTTTTGCACTGTGTGACAGGTTAAGGTTTAATCTCAGAATCAGACTTCTATCTGCACGGTAGCGTGTGTCTTAGGTTTTTCTGAATCACACTATCAGTACCTTCAATGTAAGATATCCTTTTTGGGATAGATTTCAAGTAGGCCTCAAATACCAGAAACTAGTTATTTTGAGAATGGCAAATTTGGGAATAGTTTTTCAACTCAGAAAAAAAATAGGGCTTTTACGGTCGCTACAAATAACTTGACCAGATTAAACAGTACAGATTTGCTTGAATAGAAATGGGAGACCTGTTTTTTTTTTGCACTGTGTGATAGGTTAAGGTTTAATCTCAGAATCAGACTTCTATCTGCACGCTAGCGTGTGTCTTAGGTTTTTCTGAATGACACTATCAGTTTCTTCAATGTAAGATATTCTTTTTGGGATAGATTTCAAGTAGGCCTCAAATACCAGAAACTAGTTATTTTGAGAATGGCAAATTTGGGAATGGTTTTTCAACCCAGAACAAAAAGTGTGCTTTTACTGTCACTACAAATAACTTGACCAGCTAAAACAGTACAGATTTGGTTAAATAGAGATGTGAGGCCTGTTTTTTTTTTTGCGCTGTGTGACAGGTATAGGTTTAATCACAGAATCAGACTTCTATCAGCACGCTAGCGTGTGTCTTATGTTTTTCTGAATGACACTATCAGTACCTTCAATGTAAAATATTATTTTTGGGATAGATTTCAAGTAGGCCTCAAATACCAGAAACTAGTTATTTTGAGAATGGCAAATTTGGGAATGGTTTTTCAACCCAGAACAAAAAGTGTGCTTTTACGGTCACTACAAATAACTTGACCAGCTAAAACAGTGCAGATTTGGTTGAATAGAGATGTGAGACCTGTTTTTTTTTGCGCTGTGTGACAGGTATAGGTTTAATCTCAGAATCAGACTTCTATCTGCACGCTAGCATGTGTCTTAGGTTTTTCTGAATGACACTATCAGTACCTTCAATGTAAGATATCCTTTTTGGGATAGATTTCAAGTAGGCCTCAAATACCAGAAACTAGTTATTTTGAGAATGGCAAATTTGGGAATAGTTTTTCAACCCAGAAAAAAAATGTGCTTTTACGGTCACTACAAATAACTTGACCAGCTAAAACAGTACAGATTTGGTTGAATAGAAATGTCAGGTCTATTTTTTAGGCGCTGGGTGACAGGCTCAACTTGCCCCTGATGTAATATATGGCCAAAAAATAACCACACTGTTGATGGTTAAATGCACTTGGGTGACACAGGCTCAGCCTGCACCAGATGTAGTATATGGCCAAAAAATAATCAGACTGTTGATGGTTAAATGCACTTGGGTGACACAGGCTCAGCCTGCACCAGATGTAGTATATGGCTAAAAAATAATCAGACTGTTGATGGTTAAATGCACTTGGGTGATACAGGCTCAGCCTGCAGCTGATGTAGTATATGGCCAAAAAATAACCAGACTGTTGATGGTTAAATGCACTTCGGTGACACAGGCTCAGCCTGCAGCTGATGTAGGATATAGCACAAAATAACCACACTATCGATGGTTAAATACACTTTGTGATAGCTTGTGCTGGCGCACCACAAGTCACAAAATGGCCGCCGATCACCCCAGAAAAAAAGTGATCTAAAAACGCTCTGGGCAGCCTCAAAAAAGTGAGCAAGTCAATAATAGCACTTCAATGATCCACAGCTGCAGATCGATCACAGAATGAAGTCTTTTGGAGGAGTTAATCTGCCTAATCTCGCCCTAACGTCGCAGCTGCAACCTCTCCCTACACTGATCATAGCAGAGTGACGTGCGGCGCTACGTGACTCCAGCTTAAATAGAGGCTGGGTCACATGCTGCACTGGCCAATCACAGCCATGCCAATAGTAGGCATGGCTGTGATGGCCTCTTGGGCCAAGTAGTATGACGCTTGTTGATTGGCTGCTTTGCAGCCTTTCAAAAAGCGCCAAGAAAGCGCCGAATACCGAACCCGAACACGGACTTTTACGAAAATGTTCGGTTCGGGTCCGTGTCACGGACACCCCAAAATTCGGTACGAACCCGAACTATACAGTTCGGGTTCGCTCATCCCTACAAGTAAGTAAAATGTGATGCTAAATGCAGGCTGGGTACATTGCTATAAATAAGTTGAATATAATCAGTGCTGTGGGCAAAAAAGATATAGAAGGTGTTAAGTGTACGCTGAATACAAGCAATTGAGTAAAGCTGAATATAGAAGTAAACAATAATATCTAAATACACACAATTGTAGATTGATCAGTATGCATATAGGTGCTTAAAATCAGAAAGACCACTAGGTAAAATGTGCATACAAATTCAGTGCACTGAAATGTTGTTCAGGACAAAAAAAGAAATGTCATTGGGACATAATGGATGAGGAATGTCACTTAGATGGAACGCTTAGTGTTGACGTCAACTAAATAGTGACTTGATGTTTAAGTAGGATTTCGATCATAAATGTTCGCACTTTGTGGGGAAGATAACAACCGGATTGCAGGTATATATATGTTATAATAAAACTTGATAGTCTAAGTTCAGCTGCTATGAGCTGTTTGGGTACGTTACCACTCCTCGACGATTTTTGCGTTGCTTTGTCCTGCAAGGACCTTACGCGGTGTCCCACGTGGTCTCTTGCTTTATCTTTTGTCACATTACATCACAAAAATTGCAACAGCAAGTGGTCAAAAAGGTGTATGCCCCCCAAAATAGTACCAATACGACCGTCACCTCATCCCGCAAAAAATGAGACCCTACCTAAGAGAATCGTTCAAAAAATAAAAAAGCTATTACTCTCAGACAATGGAGACACTAAAATATGATTATTTTTTACTTCAAAACTGCTATTATTGTGCTAAAGTGAGATAAATAAAAAAAAGTATACATATTAGGTATTGCCACGTCCGTAACAACCAGCTCTATAAAAATATCACAGGACATAACTCCTCAGGTGAATACCGTAAAAAATAAAAAAATGTGTAAAAAAAAAAGCTATTTTTGTCATCTTACATCACAAAAATTGCAACACCAAGCGATCAAAAAGGCATATACCCCCAAAATAGTACCAATCAAACCATAACCTCATCCCACAAAAAATAAGTACTTACCTAAGACAATTGGTCAAAAAATAAAAAAGCTATGGCTCTCAGACTATTGATACACTAAAATATCATTATTTTTATTTAAAAAATGCTATTATTGTGTAAAACTTTAATAAATAGGAAAAAGTAGACATATTAGGTATTGCCACATCCGTAACGATCTGTTCTAAAAAAAAGTCACATGACCCAATCCCTCAGGTAAAAGCTGTAAAAATAAATAAATTAAAACTGCACCAAAACAACCAATTTTTTGGTCGCCTTGCCCCATAAAGTGTAATAATGAATGATCAAAAAATCATATGTACCCAAAAATGGTACAAAGAAAACCCCGTCAACTCTTTCTGCAAAAAATGAGCACCAAGATGATCGGCAGAAAAATAAAAAAAATAGGGTGTTCAGAAAATGGAGATACAAAAGCCAAATTTTTGTTTTCAAAAATGCTTTATTATGTAAAACTGAAACAAACATCTTAGACAGTAGACATATTTGATATCATTGCATCCGTATCAACCTGCTCTATAAAAATAGCACATGATCTAACCTGTCAGATGAATGTTGTTAGAAATAAAAAATAAAAACGGTGCCATAATATACTGTAGGGGTGCATCACGGGGGCTTCAAATGGGACATGGCATCTAAAAACCTGTTCAGCTAAATCTGCCTTCCAAAAACCATATGGCGTTCCTTTCCTACTGCGCCCTGCCGTGTGCCCGTACAGAAGTTTATGATCACATGTGGAGTGTTTATGTAAACCGCAGAATCAGGGTAATAAATATTGAGTTTTATTTGGCTGCTAACCCTTGATTTACTACTGGAAAAAATGGATTAAAATGTAAAATCTGCCAAAAAAGTGAAATTCTGGAACTTCATCTCCATTTCCCATAAATTCTTGTGGAACACCTAAAGATTAACAAAGCTTGTAAAATCAGTTTTTAATATCTTGAGGGGTGTAGTTTCTAAAATGGGGTCATTTTTGGGTGGTTTCTATTATGTAAGCCTCACAAAGTAACTTCAGACCTGAACTGGTCCTTAAAAAGTGGGTTTTGGAAATTTGGAAATCTGACGACAGCACCCAGATCAGTCCAAGGAGGGTGGTCTCCAATGTTGCTGCCTACTCCGAGATCTTAATGTCAGTGGTGGTGAAGGTGACGATGATGATGTGTCGATGGACGTCACGTGGGTGCCCACAAGAGAGGAAGAGGAGGGGAGTTCAGAGGGAGAAACGGAGCAGCCGATAGGAAGGAGAAGGAGGAGAAGCAGGCAGAACTTACAGTGTACAGGAGGCAAAAAGCAGACTGTTAATGTATCTGGAACGGCCATCCACCATGCACAGTCACATCTGGCGCTCCCAGGACGCCGGCACATGGCTCCGCAGTGTGGGCTTTTTTTAACGTGTCCGCTGCTGACAATAGTGTTGCCATCTGCAGCTTGTGCTGTCAACGCATAAGTCGCGGTAAGGCAAAACACTCACCTAGGGATGACCGCCTTATGAAGGCACCTGGCCTCCCATCACCAAGCCCAGTGGGAACAACACTGTCAGAACCCACAAAACCACACTCCCGGTGCTCCCCATCCTGCCTCTTCTCCTTCTCCTCTCTCCTCCCAGTTGTTCTCCACTCCACCTTCCACCGTGCCGTCATCGTGTTCATCTGGCAAAAGGCAGGCTTCCTTGCCCCAATTGTTTGAGCAAAAAAATATGATGACGCCGGATAACCCTCTTGCCCAACGGCTGACCGCTGGCTTGTCAGAACTGCTAGCCAGCCAACTACTGCCATATAAACTGGTGGACTCAGAGGCCTTTAGAAAATTTGTGGCCATTGACACACCGCAATGGAAAGTCCCCGGAATTAAATATTTCTTCCAGAAGGGCATCCCAAGATATATCTGACCACAGACACGAGGTCTAGCAAACACGGGCAGGGAAGGTACATAACTTTTACTGCCCACTGGGTGAACCTTCTGACGACAGTCAAGCATGCAACCCGTTGCACCCGTGTAGATTGCATGCAGATCTGCCTCTCTCCTCCTCCTATTCTATCCTCCCTCTCCTCCTCGGCTGACTCCCCCTTTTCCACTGCTACCTATTTGATGTGTCAGGTGAGACGTTGCCATGCTGTGCTGCATCTGTTGTGCCTGGAAGCCAAGAGCCACATTGGTCCTGTACTCCTTTCAGCTTCGGGGTCACAGGCCGATCAGTGGCTATCCCCGCTCAATTTTACAGTTGGTAAAGTGGTGTGCGACAACGGTACCAATCTACTGAGCGCACTGAAACAGGCCAAAATGACACACGTGACGTGCAGGGCACATGTCCTGAACTTTGTCGTGCAGTGATTCGTTGTCAAATACCCCAGGGTCCAGGACGTCTTGAGGCAGGCCAGGAAAATCTCTGGCCATTTTAGAAGAACTTACAAGGCCATGGCTCGCCTTGCTGACATTCAGCGGCGACACCACCTGCCCGTCAGAAGTCTGATTTGTGACTGCCCGACTCAATGGAACTCCACCTTGTATATGTTTGATAGGCTGCTCCAGCAGAAATGTGCAATTAACGACTACCTGTACGAACTCTGCGGCAGGACAGGTTCTGGGGAGCTTGGCTTTTTTTCACCACGCCAGTGGCTGCTCATGCGTGACGCATGCAGACTTCTGCTGCCATTTGATGAGATCACCAAACTGATCAGTCGCAGCCAGGGCGCCATCAGTGACATCGTACCTTGCGCCTTCTTTCTGGAGCGTGCATTGCATCGTGTCATTAATCAAGCCATCGAGGAGCAGGAAGATGAGGAAGTTGCAATGCTGGATGAATTCCCAGGGGGGACTACTCCATTTGAGACAAGTCAACAGGAGTCTGAAGAGGAGTCAGAGGAGGATGGTGCAGGGGTGGAGGAGGAGCAAGAAGAGCATGCTTTAAACTTTTCTGGGATCCCTGGTGTTGTTGGTGGCTGGGGGGAGGAGAAGAAGGACAATATAATCCTGGATGATGAGCAAGAGCCAGACCACTCCACTGCTTCCATTTTAGTGCAAATAGGGGCCTTCATGCTCCATTGTTTGAAGAGGGACCCCCATACAAAAAGCATAAAGGGCAAGGACCAGTACTGGGTGACAATGTACTTAGACCCCCGGTACAAACACAAAATAGCAGACATGTTACCACCATCACAGAGGGCTGTCAGAATGCAGCACTTCCAGGCCTTGCTTTGAGAAATGCTGCATTCTGCTTTTGCATGAGCTGGCAGAGGAATTTTCACTCACAGAGAAATAGTTGCGGGTACTAATACAACAGCGCATGCAAGAAGAGGGCAATTTGAAGATGTGTTGGTCACTTCGGATATGAGATCATTCTTTCAGCCAACCTATCAACAGCCTTCCTCCGGATCCAGACTCAGGGAACGCCTAGACCGACAGGTGTCCGACTAGATTGGGTTAACGGCCGATGTGGACGCTCTGAGAAGCAATGAATCCCTGGACTACTTGGTGTGCAGGCTTGACCTGTGGCCAGAGCTGGCACAATTTTACCTCAAAAATCGATTTTATCTTCGGTTTTGTGCGTACTATTGTCAGTCTGTAAAAGTGGTGTACTACTCGGACAACATCATTCCCAGCAGCAACCTGGGAGTCCAAGATGCCTCCAGACATCCTCTCCATGCTGTTCCCGAACCATTTCTGACCTTTTCCCATGAACCATACACCCTCCCCTCTTCAGAGCAGTGGGTGCCTGGTTTAATGCTCGGGTTCCCCCATTGACTTCCATTGTGCTCGGTAGAACACCCGACCATCCCGAGGTGTTGTACTAGAGCACCAGAGCACTTTGGTGCTCGACCAACACTAATTCCAATAGTCACTAAAGCTAAGCTTATCAAAAACAGCAGATCTATGAACAACCTTTACTATACCTTTCTGTAACCTAATGATGCAATCCCCCCACAAAGGTATTGCTTAAAGCTATTGAGTAGAGTTGAGTGGACACCTGGATGTTCAGGTTCGACGGGTTTGACCGAACTTCACAAAAAAGACTTCACAAAAAAGTTGAGTACTAAAATGGCTGTAAAAAATTTCATGGAAAGGGCTAGAGGGCTGCAAATGGCATCAAAATGTGGTTAAGAGCATGGCAAGTGCTCTGCAAACAAATGTGGATAAGGAAATTACTTTAAATAACATAAAATACGTAAAAATAGAACATAATTTTCTTGATCTAGGAGGACGAGGTCCATATGGAGTAGGAGGTTGAGGAGGCGGTGGATGTGGCGGTGTAGGTGGAAGCGGCACTGGAGGAGGAGGTAGCCTACACTGCTTTTTGGTTTTATTTTTTTTATTTATTTTTTTAATTCGGGTACACCTCAAAACATTAGGAAATATAAACTGTGATAACCACCTCCAGTCGTGCTAAACACACGTTCAGACAATACACTGGATGCAAGGCGTAAAGGGCAAGCTCAGACCATGTGCCTAGTTTGGATACCCAGAAGTTGAAGGGGGCAGACCCATTATTCAGTACGTTTAGGCGTGTGCACACATACTGCTCCACCATGTCGCACGTCACCGTGATGTTCACGATCCAATTGGATATCTGCTCTATCAAATTTTGATGTTCTTTTCTGCGCCTACCATGTTGATCACGGTTATCGGCGAATCAGGGTTCCACCCCAGAGAGGGAGCGTGAGAAAAAGAGACCACATCCAAGGGAGATCAATAGATGAAATTTAATTGTGATTGAGCGGAAATGTGGGAAAAGCTATTAAAACGAAAGAATTTTGAGGAAAGTAGGGGAGTTACCCCCTACCCACGGCAATTACCCACTCCCGACTCGGGGAGGTAGTGACGATAAATAACAATACAGGACTCTTAAGATGCACTGTTATTGGAATGATTAATAAAAAATTATAGGGAATGTCACTGGGGTATTTTGATTTTTAAACGTTAGCCAGGAGAGGCCCTGCTGCCGCTTTGTTGACTCTAGATAACTTCTGCCTGATCGCACGTCCTTGTGACGTTCACCATCCATTTGGATATCTTCTCTATAAACTTTTAATATTCTTTTCTGAGCCTACCATGTTGATCACGGTTATCGGCGAATCAGGGTTCCACACTGGGGAGGGAGCGTGAAAAAGAGAGACCACATCCAAGGGAGGTTAATTGTTTCAAATTAAATATGATAGGAGTTCAAATGTGGGACAAATTATTGAAGCGCAAATGTGGGACAAATTATTGAAGCACAAATGTGGGACTACTTGTTGAAGTTTAATCATTGAATGAAAGGAGGTGGTGCGCATCAATTAAAGGGAACCTGTCACCAGTTTTATGGTGTCCTAACTAAGGGCAACATAAATAAGTAATTGATTCTCTTAGCACAATGCTGTGTCACTTTCTTTAATTGACCCAGTCAATCTGCCAACATATTGTATTGAAAAGCTCCAGCTGATAATGATGAGTTATGAATATTCATGAGCTCCTGACTCTCCCCGCCTACATGCTGCTGAATGACAGTTTGTTTCCATATGAACCAGCAACAGGTGGGCAGGGGAGTGGCTATAGCTCTGAATTAAATATACGTTGGACTCAATGACATCACGCCTGACTCGAATCAGCTCATTAGCATGCGGCATGCAGCATCTTTGTGTGTATATTATGAGATAACCATCTGTCACACCAGTAAGTGAATACATCTAAGGTACTTTTTAGTAGTTAATGATTGTATATAATTAGTTAGATTATAATCAAATATCCACATGACAGGTTCCCTTTAAAGAAGAATTTCTGAAATTTTATTCCATGTCACCTATGCAGAGCTGGGGTTTCTATCCGGCAAAATTTGTAAAATGTCCCCTGACAATGTAACATACGAATTTTTTTAATTTATGTTCCTGTCACCTATGCAGAGTAGGGGTTTTTCATCGCCAGAAATGGGTTATTGTCAATCACTAATGTAACAGATTATTTTAGAAAATTTCTGTCCCTGTCACCTATGCAGAGCAGGGGTTTATTCACGTCTAAAATTTTAAAATGTCAACCCAAGAATGTAACTGAAAAATTTGTGAAATTTATTAAGCTGTCAACTAGGTAGAGGAGTGGTATATTACAGCCAAAACTTGGTGAATTTCACCCGAAGTTGTAACAGACAAATTAGTGATTATTATTTTTTTTTTTTACCTGTCTACTTGGTATAGCAGTGGTATATCACACCCAAAATTTGGTGAATTTCACCCTAAAAATTAAAAGAGAAATTAGTGATTTTTTTTTACCTGTCTACTATGTATAGCAGTGGTATCTCACACCAAAAAATTGGTGAATTTCACCCGAAAATGTAACAAAAATTAGCAATTTTTTTAACTGTCTACTAGGTATAGCAGTGGTATATCACAGCCAAAAATTGGTGAATTTCACCCGTAAATGTAACAGACAAATTACAGATTTTTTTTTACCTGTCTACTAGGTATATCAGTGGTATATCAGCCAAAAATTGGTGACTTTAACCCGAAAATGTAACACACAAATTAGTGTTTTTTTTTTCCTGTCTAATAGGTATAGCAGTGGTACATCACAGCCAAAAATTGGTGAATTTCACCCGGAAATTTAACAGACAAATTTGTGAATGTTTTTAACCTGTCTACTAGGTATAGCGGTGGTATATCACACCGAATAATTTGGGAATTTCACCCGAAAATGTAACAGACTAATTTGTGAATTTTTTTAACCTGTCTACTACGTATAGAAGTGGTACATCACACCCAAAAATTGGTGAATTTCACCCGAAAATGTAACAGTCAAATTTCTGAAAAGACATAAAATAAAATACGTACAACAAAAAAAAAACTTGATTTATGAGGTGGAGGTCCATATGGAGTAGGAGTTTGAGGAGGCAGTGGACGTAGTGGTGTAGGTGGAAGCAGCGGTGGAGGAGGACGAAGTAGCCAACACATTTTTTTTTTTTTTTTAATTAGGGTACACTCCAAAAGAGTGTGAAATATCCAAAATACAAGAATGAGCAATTGCGCTGTAGTATAACAATGGCTGGTTAAGGCCGGTATACATGTCTATTCTGGACAAGGTATGGACAAGTCCTCTGGGATCCATGCCTGGTTCATTTTAATGAACGTGAGCTTAACCACATTGGTTGTGGACAGGCGGCTGCGCTTGTCTGTGATGATGCCCCCTGCTGTGCTAAACACACATTCACATAATACACTGGCTGCAAGGCAGGCCAGCACCTCCAAGGCGTAAAGGGCAAGCTCAGGCCATGTGCCCAATTTGGAGACCCAGAAGTTGAAGGGGGCAGACCCGTAATTCAGTACGTGTAGGCGTGTGCACACATACTGCTCCACCATGTTGCTGAAATGCTGCCTCCTGCTAAGACGTTCCATATCAGCTGGTGGTGCTGGTTGTTGTGGCGTGCTGACAAAGCTTTTCCACATTTTCGGCCATGCTAACCCTGCCTTCTGAGGTGCTGGGGGTGCCCCAGCTGCGTTGGCGACCTCTTCCTCTGCCTTTGCCTTGTGCTTCCACTGTGCCCCCGCTGTCAGGTGGGAATGCCACCAGCAGCGCGTCTACCAGCGTGCGCTTGTACTCGCACATCTTATGATCACTCTCCTGTGAGGGAATTCAGGACGGTATGTTGTCCTTGTAACGGGGATCCAGCCACGCACCAGTGATGGCTATGAGTTTGTCTGGGTGCCATCCTGCTCTGAACAAAGTTCCTCCTCCTCCATCTCCTCCTCCTCATCCTCCACCTCGTCATCCTCCAGAAATGTGCCCCGGCTGGACAATTGTGAACCTGGCGTTTGTAGGTGCAGGAACCCAGCCTCGGAAATGACTGCCCGGAAACCCAACGAAATCATCCCTCTTCCTCCTCCTCCTCCTGTGCCACATCCTCTTCCATCATCGCCAGCAGCGTTTTTTCAAGGAGGCATAGAAGTGGGATAGTAACGCTGAGAACGGCGTTATAGGCCCTGGCCAGTACACGAAACAGCACAAAAAGGAACACAGGTCTTGCATGGAGGCCCAGTCATTGGTGGTGAAGCGTTGCTGTTCCGCAGAGCGACTCACCCGTGTGTGCTGCAGCTGAAACTCCACTATCATCTACTGCTTCTCGCACAGTCTGGCCAGCATGTGCAAGGTGGAGTTCCACCTTGTAGGCATGTCGCATATGAGGCGGTGAGCGGGAAGGCCGAAGTTACGCTGCAGCGCTGACAGGCGAGCAGCGGCAGGGTGAGAACACTGAAAGCGCACACAGACGGTCCGCACTTTATGCAGCAGCTCTGACATATCGGGGTAATTTTTAAGGAATCTCTGCACCACCAAATTCAGCACATGTGCCAGGCAAGGGATGTGCATCAAACCGGCTAGTCCCAGAGCTGCTACGAGATTTTGCCCATTATCGCACACTACCAGGTCGGGCTTGAGGCTCACTGGCACCAACCACTCATCGGTCTGCTGTTCAAGACCCGTCCACAGATAAGTTCAAGACCCCAAACAGATAAGTTTTAAAACTGCCTGCTGTTGTTTACCCCTGGCTGTGCTGAAGTTGGTGGTGAAGGTGTTACACTGACTGGATGAGGAGCCAGTAGAGGATGAGGAAGCGGAGTAGGAGGAGGAAGCAACAGGAGGCAAACTGAAGCGCCCTGCAATCCTCGGTGGTTTAAGGACATGTGCCAAACTGCTATCCGCCTCAGGCCCAGCCGCCATTGCATTTACCTAGTGTGCTGTTATGGAGTTTTAACGTCCCTGACCGTGCTTACTGGTCCACATATCTGTAGTGAGGTGCACCTTGCCACAGATGGCGTTGCGCAGTGCACACCTGATTTTGTCCCCCACTTGGTTGTGCAGGGAAGGGATGGCTCACCTGGAAAAGTAGTGGCGGCTGGGCATGACGTACTGTGGCACAGCCACCGCCATAAGACCTTTAAAACTCTCCGTCTCCACCAGAAGTAATGACAGCATTTCAAAGACCAGTAATTTAAAAATGCCAGCATTCAGGGCCAGGGATCGCGGGTGGGTAGGGGGGTACTTCCTCTTCCGCTCCAGTGTTTGGGAGATGGAGAGCTGAATGCTTCCGTGGAACATTGTGGAGATGGTGGTTTTGCTGGCAGATCCTCTGTTTGCAGGGTGGCAGGTGGCACTGTCACTCCAGAGGTGGATGAAGAAGCCAAGACTGCAGCAGAAGAGGAAGCAGGAGGAGCCGGTTTTTGAGATGTCTACTCCACTGCAGCTCGTGCTTTGCACATAAATGCCTGGTCATGCAGGTTGTGCTCAGGTTGAGAACATTTATGCCTCGCTTCAGGCTCTGATTGCACAGCGTGCAAACCACTCGTGTCTTGTCGTCAGCACATTGTCTGAAGAACTGCCATGCCAGGGAACTCCTTGGAGCTGGCTTTGGTGTGCTCGGTCCCTTGCTGCGGTGGGCAGTAGCAGGCGTACTGTCTAGGGGATGGCCGCTCTGCTTTTACACTCTGCTCCCTCTTCTGCTGTGCTGGTGGCTCTGTGTGACCACCGCCTCTTCCTCCGAACTACACAGGTCACTCGCATGACCTTGATTCCATGTGGGGTCGAGGACCTCATCGTCCTCCACATCATCTTCCACCCAGGCTTCACCCCTGCCCTCCTTGTCGGTCTGCATACTTTCGAAAGCCCCAGCAGTTGGCACCTGTGTTTCATCATCATCCGAGACATGCTGTAATGGTCCTCCAATGTACTCATCTTGAAACATAAGTGTTTGGGCATCAGTGCACTCAATATCTTCCACTTTTGGGGCAGGGATAGGTGGATGGCCCTGGGAAACCCTGCTAACAGAGTCATCAAAAAGCAGAAGAGACTGCTGCATGACTTGGGGCTCAGACTGCTTGGCTGATTTGCAAGGGAACGAGGTGAAAGACTGATGGACATGGGTTGCAGGTGCCAACTCTGATCTTTCAGCAGGAGACTGGGTGGGAGACAATGTGAAGGAACTGGAGGCACTGTCAGCAACCCAATCTACTATTGCCTGTACTTGTTCTGGCCTCACCATTCGTAGAGCCGCATTTGACCCAACCAAATACCGCTGCAGGTTCTGTCGCCTACTCACACCTGAGGAAGGGGCTTCACTTGTGCGTGTAGCTGGCACAGATCAACCACGTCCTCTCCCTGCAACGGGAGATCCACCAGCAGCACCATGACCTGGCCCACATCCCTTATTTGACGCTCTCAATTTCTCAAATTTAGGATCTTGCCCAAAATTGGGTGTTTTATTATTAGCAGAATAGAACCACAGTATCTAAAGTGTGTATCTGACAATGACATATGCAGCAAAGGCTGCAAAATTAAGTTTTCTGCCCAAAACGGGTGTTTGTTTAATAACAGAATATGACAGTAGTATATAACCCTTGAATTTCACACGTACAGATGCAGCAAGGGCTGTAAAATTGTGTATTTTGCCCAAAAAGGGTGCTTTATTAATAGCAGAATATAACCACAGTAACTAAAGTGTGTATCTTACATGTACAGATCCAAACTAGGCCGCAATTTAAGTTTTTTGCCTAAAATGGCTGTTTTTAAAACAGAATAGAACCACAGTATCTAAATTGTGTGGATCTCACACGTACAGATCCAGACTAGGCCGCAATTTAAGTTTTTTGCCCAAAATTGTTGTTTTTCAAATAACAGAATAGAACCACAGTATCTAAAGTGTGTATCTCACAATGACATATGCAGCAAAGGCTGCAAAATTAAGTTTTTTGCCCAAAATCGATGTTTGTTTAATAACAGAATATGACAGCAGTATATAACCCTTGAATTTCACACGTGCAGATGCAGCAAGGGCTGTAAAATTGTGTATTTTGTCCATAAAGGGTGTTTTATTAAAAGCAGAATATAACCACAGTATCTAAAGTGTGTATCTCAAACATACAGATATAGACTAGGCCGCAATTTAAGTTTTTTGCCCAAAATGGATGTTTGTTTAATAAAAGAATATGACAGCAGTATATAACCCTTGAATTTCACACGTGCAGATGCAGCAAGGGCTGTAAAATTGTGTATTTTGTCCATAAAGGGTGTTTTATTAAAAGCAGAATATAACCACAGTATCTAAAGTGTGTATCTCAAACATACAGATACAGACTAGGCCGCAATTTAAGTTTTTTGCCCAAAATGGTCGTTTTTGAAATAACAGAATAGAATCACAGTATCTAAAGAGTGTATCTCACACATACAGATACAGACTAGGCCGCAATTAAAGTTTTTTGGCCAAAATGGGTGTTTTGCTAATAACAGAATAGAACCACAGTATGTAAACGGTGTATCTCACAAATACAGATGTAGACTAGGCCGCAATTAAAGTTTTTTTGCCCAAAATGGGTGTTTGTTTAATAACAGAATATGACACCAGTATATAACCCCATGAACTTCACACGTGCAGATGCAGCAAGGGCTGTAAAATTGTGTATTTTGCCCAAAAAGGGTGTTTTATTAAAAACAGAATATAACTACAGTATCTAAAGTGTGTATCTCACACGTACAGATACAGACTAGGCCGCAATTTAAGTTTTTTGACCAAAATTTTTGTTTTTCAAATAACAGAATAGAACCACAGTATCTAAAGTGTGTATCTCACACGTACAGATCCAGACGAGGCCGCAATTTAAGTTTTTTGCCCAAAATGGTTGTTTTTAAAATAGCAGAATAGAACAACAGTATGTAAAGGGTGTATCTCACACGTACAGATGTAGACTAGGCCGCAATTAAAAAATTTTGCCCAAAAAGGGTGTTTTATTAAAAGCAGAATATAACCACAGTATCCTAAAAGGGTGTTTTTAAAAACCCAAAAAATTATAGCTGTATTTCTAGCTTAAATTGCACACTAACTAATGCGGCAGAGGCCCAAAATGAAGGTTATTGCCAAAAATGGGTGTTTTTTCAAAGCCAGAAAATAATTGAAGTATTTCAAACTTGTTTTAAACAGCAACAGATGCAGCAAGGGCTGCAATATTAAGTATTTTGCAAAAAAAGGGTGCTTTTTTACTAACAGAATATGAAAGCTGTATATATTGCTTGAATTTCACACGTGCAGATGCAGCAAGGGCTGTAAAATAGTGTATTTTGCCCAAAAAGGATGTTTTTCAAAACCCAAAAAATTATAGCTGTATTTCTAGCTTAAATTACACACTGACTAATCCTGCAAAGGCACCAGATGTTGGATATTGCCAAAAATTGGTGTTTTTTCAAAGCCAACAAATTATTTAAGTTTTTAAAACTTGTTTTTAACAATCACAGATGCAGCAAGGGCTGCAATATTAAATATTTTGCAAAACAAGGGTGTTTTTTTACTAACAGAATATGAAAGCTGTATATAACGCTTGAATTTCACACGTGCAGATGCAGCAAGGGCTGTAAAATAGTGTATTTTGCCCAAAAAAGGTGTTTTTAAAAACCCAGAAAATTATAGCTGTATTTCTAGCTTAAATTGCACACTAACTAATCCTGCAAAGGCACCAGATGTTGGACATTGCCAAAAAAGGGTTATTTTTTAAAACCAGATTATTATTGCAGTATTTCATGCTTGGATTTGAATGTCACAAAAGCACAGATGCAGTGCTGGTACACTGAGCTTGCATAAAATGCCTTGCCTGAGCTTGCCTCCGCCCACCTAACTAACAGACGGATAAAAGTTATTTTTCTCGGTCACTGGGCTCAGGGCAGGGTAAAAAGATTGTGCACTGCACCCACACAACTAATTCTATGTAGATCACTGAGTTCAAATGGAGTTCTGATAACAGATTCTGTCCTATTCTCTCCCTCACAGCAGCAGCAGCATCCTCTCCCTACACTACCTAAACTTGTAACAGCAGAGTGACGTGCAGCGCTATGTGATTCCAGCTTATAGAGATGCTGGGTCACATGCTGCACTGGCCAATCACAGCCATGCCATTAGTAGGCATGGCTGTGATGGCTTCTAAGGTCACACATTAAACGCTTGTTGATTGGCTGCTCTGCAGCCTTTCAAAAAGCGCTAAGAAATCGCCAAACACCGAACCCGAACTTTTGTTGAAATTTTCGGTTTTAGGTCCAGGGTCGAAAAATCCTAAAGTTCGGTACGAACCCGAACTTTACAGTTCGGGTTCGCTCAACCCTACTCCTGAGCCTTAATGAAAAATCTGTAACAGCCTGCCCACATATCTCCCACAGGCGCCTATATGCTCTCCCCCACTTTCATGTTATTACAGTAGAGTGTACTTGTTAAACCAACTATTATTGTATATACTGAAACCGTTAAGATCATGAATTAAGCAGAATTATAAGACAGGTACTGTACTGGCAAAACTGAGAAACACATCTACGGATAATTGCATAATTAGCTGTAAAAAAATGTATTTTGATTGGCAAAAGATGATGAGACTGTTAATCAGTTTTCTCTGTGGGCAGAATAGTGGTATGAATGTGAGAATTGCATTTCAGATGCAAGGTATAGCAATTTTTCATACTGCTGACAGCAACCTTTACACAGTTAATCATGTCACATAGAAGAAGTTAAGAAATAAGATAAAGGAAAAAACACACAGAGGTGCACAGGATTCTCAGCACTGCATGTTCCCATTTCTCTTCAAACCTGTTAAATGGAAAAGCAGACTATTAGAACCCATCTTACATCTCAAATTTATGTATTTGTGTATGTACTGTATCTATGCATATGTATTGTACGGTATGTACCTTCGTATAGCCTTCTGTGTGTCTACAGTTCTAACTACAGTACCTGTCTATCTATCTATCTATCTATCATCTATCTAATCTAATTCTAATTCAAAAAAGCTTTATTGGCACGTCCAAGTAAAACATTTAGCCCTGCCAGAGCAAAATGAATAATAGGTATTGTGAAGGTGGGTTTGATGCTGGAATGAAAGGGGGTTGATGGTGGGGTAAAATGGGCAGTATAGAGGTATAATAGTCCATGGTGTCTCAACATGTAGTGGGCAGTAAAGGAGTGGGGTTGTAGGGGCAGTATTGGGGCATAACAGTCCATGGTATCTCATCTTCCTCTCAGTTGGTGGCAGGTGACGACCTATTGGGCAGCAATCTCCACAGTGGACTCCTCTTCCCCCAGTAGGATGTGGAGTTTCCTCTGCTCATCTGTGGAGGTGAAATCCAGGATGTGAATGGAGAGTCTCTGGAAGTAAGTAGCCCTCACGGTGAGTATTTTCTGCAGTCTAGACCCCTGCACACAGTGCTGGCACAGTCTGCTATCCTGCGGCTTGTATGTCTGCCTGGGCAACCCTGTCTGCATCTCCAGGCTGTGGGCACTCAGTCTGTACAGGCCCAGGGTCTGTCTGTGTTTGGGGTGGGGTTTCCTCTCCAGGTAGGGACCCATGTTGTAATCCCTTTGCAGTGATTTGTATACGGTGAGTTTCTTTGAGTTGTTTATTTTGCTTCTCCATTCCTCTATGTATCGCTCTTTGCAGCCCTCTATGACACCCTTTATTTGTGCTTTGTTCAGGGCATGTTGGGGGTTTTGGCTGAACAGGCAGCTGACACTCGGTTGAAGGGCACAGGGTTGGCTCTGGGCCCTGTGGCTCAGCCAGGCTTGGTGGTGGCAAGAGCCCGGGCTGCTGCCCTGTATGTGTGCCAAGAATGATATTGCCCTCTTCTATATGCTGAGCCATAGTGGAAACCTGCCCAGCTCTGCCCGGCACGTCATGTTGGAAGTGCTGCGATGGACTTGGATGAGGTATTTGCAGAACTCCAGATGGAAGGTCTCTGTTGGACTGGAATCCCACTTTGACTGGCCCCACATCTCACTGCAATAGAGTAGTATCAGGGCGGTGACACCATCCAATATTTTCAACCAGACCCTCATTGGTGGTTTGAGGTGGTATAGTTGCCTTTTGATAGCATAGAAGGTTCTGCAGGCTTTTCCTTTCAGTGTTTCTATTACTGCTTTGAACCTCTCTAATTGATTAAGCTTCAGACCCTGGTAAGTGTAGCTGTTGGTTTTCTCCAGTGTAGAGCCATATAATGTGAAGGAAGAGATGTTTTTTTTTATTCTGGCCTTTTCTCTTGGTCTTCTTAGGATTGATGGGTAGTGCCCATTTGGTGCAGAATTTTTCCAGTACTGCCAGGCTGTCTTGGAGGCTTCTCTCTGTTGTGGACAGAAGCTGGTGGCAATTGGCATACAGCAGGAACTTCACCTTGCGGTCATGCAGGAGGAGGCCTTGTGCTGAGGAGGCTTCCAAAGCTGCAGCCAGTTTATTGACATAGATATTAAAGAGTGTTGGGCTCAGGCTGCAGTCATGTTTGACCCCTCGGACCAGCTGGAAATAATCCGTCCTCTTCCCGTTCACCTTCACGCTGCATTGGTTCCTAGTGTATGAGCTACTGATGACATCATACATTCTCCCTCCTATTCTGCACTCCAAGCTTCAGGAGTCTCAGGAACAGGCCCGGGTGCAACACTTAGTCAAAAGCCTTCTTAAAGTCCACAAAACAGGCAACTTTTTTGCCACCTTTGGTATTGCGGAAATGTGTCTTGATGAGGCTGTGCAGGGTGTAGATATGGTCAGTGGTGCAGTGGTTTGGCATGAACCTAGCCTGACTTTTGCTAAGGACCTCGTGCTATGTTAGGAAGGTGAGTATTCTTTTATTGATAATGCTGTTGAACAGTTTCCCCAGAGTGCTGCTGACACAGATCCCTCTGTAATTGGCTGGATCATATTGGTCCCCATTCTTGTAGATAGGTGTTATGAGGCCTTGGTTCCAGTCTTGGTGGAAGTGTGTAAAGGGGGGAATGTTAATCACCAATATTTATGCAAATATCGATAATTAATATTCATAAATGGGAGGAGCAGTCTATTGATGACTCCGCCCATTTATACCTTTATATAATAATAACAATACTTTCGATATGCTTTACACTAATCACTATGCTAGCTGCATGCGCCTTACTAACTAACTATCGCCAATAACTACACGTTACACAGATAGTTACAAGTAACACAGTATTTATTACTTACAATACACTACGCACGCAATACACTAACAATACAGCATTAAATATACAATCCTAAACTACACTACACATTCCCAAGTCCACCCATCAACTAACTATACACTTCACACATACAAGTAATATTAACAATAACCCACCCATCTGTACTCACTGTCCCTACGGGGTTACAAGAGGGTTATTTACACAATTGTGGCACTGCAGGGGTTAATGCCTGCAGGCCAAGGAACACAGGATATTGTTTGCAGAGCAGAGGCATGCTCTACAGAGAAGGGACAACCAAGGCAGGGAACCAGGGTTACCACCAGGGGTTAATCAGGGTTTACCTGGGGTGTTTAGGGTTCCAGGGGTCTGTAGGGGGTATAGGGTTCCAGGGGTAACCAGGGGAGAGATCAGGGGATATATAGGGTTCCAGGGGTAACCAGGGGTGTATAGGAGTGGGTGTTCGTTGGTGGGATAGTGGGGTTAATGGGGGTTCGTTGGTGGGATAGAGGGGGGGATACTTAGTCCTTCCACTCGTTGCCTAGGGGATGCTCGTCGTCCTGGGGATGATTCTACAGGGAGCGTGGGCGGCCGGCTCTCTTCTGAGCGCGATGCGCTCTCCTCTTAGGTGGGGGCGGCCGGGCTCCGGTCAGGCTTCCCCCAGAGCGCAAGATGCGCTCTGCTCCAAGGTGGGGGGGGGGGGGGTCCGATACTTCCTTGGGCCGGAGAAGGGGGCCGCGTTGTCCAGAGCGCCAATGCGCTCTCCAGGTGGGGGCCCCGATCCTAACCCTTCCGGAGCGCAGGACGCGCTCCTCTTTCAGGTAGGGGGGGGTCCCGATCCTAACTCAGAGTGCCGGGGCCGCCGGATATTTATCCCCCGGCGGCCCGCACTCCCGCACCACGCCGCCCACCAGGCGGCGCGCGCGCGCGCCCCCATCATCCACGTGGGCCGGCGCAGTGATATGACGTCACTGCGCAGGCCAGCACATCGGGGACGCGCTGCAGACAGGCGGGAGAAGCCTTTGATCTCCCGCCTGCTGCACCTAGCATTCCGGACAGTGCGATAGTAATCGCACTGTCGGAATGCGCATAATAGAAGGAGTAGAGGCTTCTCCCCTTCTTCTATCATGCTTAATTATCTCCAGCGGCGCTGGGGATAATTACAACAAAGGGCTCAGATTCTGTTGAATCTGAGCTCTTTGTATCCATCAGGATGACCGGACCCTTGTCCGGTCATTCTGATGCAATTAGCCAGATTGCATCGGTGCGAATGCTTGGGGCACATTCACACCGATGCACCTGGTTTCAGGTGTAGGAGGGGGGGGGGGATATATATAATATACATGCGTATGGATGCTTGGGGCACATCCATACACATGTATACATCAATATTAGGGACATAGACATATCTAGAGGGGGCACAAGCCCCTACATTATAAGGGGGCACAAGCCCCTACATTATAAGGGGGCACAAGCGCCTACATTATGAGGGGGCACAAGCCCCTACATTATAAGGGGGCACAAGCCCCTACATTATAAGGGGGCACGGCTCCCAGGGGGCACATATTTCCCACAGGGGCCACCATGAGCCCCTGGGGATCACAATGGGCAGACGTGCGCAGATGCTGTGCACATCTGCGCACATCGTCCCATGATGCGGTGGTAATGTATGCACATATATACCATACATGCCCGCACGTGTTTGCAGGCATGCATGGATATATGCATACGTCTCAACCGTTCCTCAACAATCCCCCTGTTGTCGGACTATATAATATGACAATATAATGGGGGAACGGGTTGAGATATATTTGCCCCCCTTCAACCCCATCTTTGGTGGAAGTTCAGGAAGAACTGTAGTGCACACTGATCTTTAGGTACTTAGACATCCCTCATCCAGCTTCCTCTGACCTGCCCTTCACCGTAACCTACCCCTCCGTCCACAGGATACACCGTCTTCTTCTTGACATCTTTAGGATACCACACACCCACAGTCTCTCGGTTAACTGGTCTTTCTTTAACAGTCTTTTAGTGTCGGCCACCCCCACTTTGGAGTGGCCACACCCTTACAGTCTCTCGGTAGTTCTTCCGATCTTCAGGTATCTTCGTCCCCCCCAATTCTGGGGCGGGTTCACCCTTACAGTCTTTAACTGGCCTTTCTTTAACAGTCTCTTGGTGTCGGCCACCCCCACTTTGGAGTGACCACACCCCCACAGTCTCTCGGTAATTCTGCCGATCTTCAGGTATCTTCGCCTCCCCCAATTCTGGAGCGGGTTCACCCTTACAGTCTTTAACTGGCCTTTCTTTAACAGTCTCTTGGTGTCGGCCACCCCCACTTTGGAGTGGCCACACCCCCACAGTCTCTCGGTAGTTCTGCCGATCTTCAGGTCTGGCCCGCCTCCAAGGCATCTGGAGCGGGTTCACCCTCACAACCTCTGTCCCAACTTTCTTCTATCCAACGTCTGTTTCCATCTTGATGGGTGCGGTTCTCCCGTGGACAGATTAATAGGTCTTTACAAGGCAGGTCAAACTCTTAAGCGGTGATGTCATAGTACCTAAATTCTACTGCGGAGAACACCTCCGTCACACTACACATCCAGCCCTTCCCTTAAGAACTTCACCGTTCTAGGGTTCAAGGTGGCAAATGGCAAACAAAGGATGCCTGTCCCTATCGTGACCTAACCTTATCCCCATTCACACAAAATACATGTCACATCCCTCCCAACACCACCAAATTCCATTAAATGTGTGTACCCATAGAGACTCATGCAACCTGGCATAACTCTCTACACCTCCAAAGACACAGGTAGGTCACAGACCCCCGTGTCAATGGGAAACGATTATAGGATGCAAATGTGTACAGCCAAATTATAACTCACCGCAATGCGTTGGGCGAGTTTCCCTGGGTATAGGCTGTCACACATTTGTACCTAGAGTGTCTATGGGTACACAATCAACCAACAAACATAAACAATATATATACAATACAATGTGCTATGGGGTTTCAGGGTAGTACATGTTATACAGTGGGATGCGAAAGTTTGGGCAACCTTGTTAATCGTCATGATTTTCCTGTATAAATCGTTGGTTGTTACCATAAAAAATGTCAGTCAAATATATCGTATAGGAGACACACACAGTGATATTTGAGAAGTGAAATGAAGTTTATTGGATTTACAGAAAGTGTGCTATAATTGTTTAAACAAAATTAGGCAGGTGCATAAATTTGGGCACCACAAAAAAGAAATTAAATCAATATTTAGTAGATCCTCCTATTGCAGAAATGATAGCCTCTAAACGCTTGCTGTAGGTTCCAATGAGAGTCTGGATTCTGGTTGAAGGTATTTTGGACCATTCCTCTTTACAAAACATCTTTAGTTCATTCAGGTTTGATGGCTTCCGAGCATGGACAGCTCTCTTTAAGTCACACCACAGATTTTCAATTATATTCAGGTCTGGGGACTGAGATGGCCATTCCAGGACGTTGTACTTGTTCCTCTGCATAAATGCCTTAGTGGATTTTGAGCAGTGTTTAGGGTCGTTGTCTTGTTGAAAGATCCAGCCCTAGCGCAGCTTCAGCTTTGTCACTGATTCCTGGACATTGGTCTCCAGAATTTGCTGATACAAAGTGGAATCCATGCATCCCTCAACTTTGACAAGATTCCCAGTCCCTGCACTGGCCACACAGCCCCACAGCATGATGGAACCACCACCATATTTTACTGTAGGTAGCAGGTGTTTTTCTTGGAATGCTGTGTTCTTTTTCCTCCATGCATAACGCCCCTTGTTATGGCCAAATAACTCAATTTTAGTTTCATCAGTCCACAGCACCTTATTCCAAAATGAAGCTGGCTTGTCCAAATGTGCTTTAGCCCACCTCAAGCGGCACTTTTTGTGCTGTGGGCGGAGAAAAGGCTTCCTTTGCATCACTCACATACAGCATCTCCTTGTGTAAAGTGCGCCGAATGGTTGAACGATGCACAGTGACTCCATCTGCAGCAAGATTATGTTGTAGGTCTTTGGTGCTGGTCTGTGGGTTGACTCTGACTGTTCTCACCATTCGTCGCTTTTGTCTATCCGAGATTTTTCTTGGTCTGCCACTTCGAGCCTTAACTTGAACTGAGCCCGTTGTCTTCCATTTCCTCAATATGTTCCTAACTGTGGAAACAGATGGCTGAAATCTCTGAGACAGCTTTCTGTATCCTTTCCCTACACCGTGATGGTGAACAATCTTTGTCTTCAGGTCATTTGAGAGTTGTTTTGAGACCCCCATGTTGCTACTCTTCAGAGAAAAATAAAAGAGGAGGGAAACTTACAATTGACCCCCTTAAATACTCTTTCTCATAATTGGATTCACCTGTGTATGTAGGTTAGGGGTCACTGAGCTTACCAAGTCAATTTGAGTTCCAATAATAAGTTCAAAAGGTTTTGGAATCAATAAAATGACAACAGTGCCCAAATTTATGCACCTGCCTAATTTTGTTTAAACAATTATAGCACACTTTCTGTAAATCCAATAAACTTAATTTCACTTCTCAAATATCACTGTGTGTGTCTCCTATGTGATATATTTAACTGACATTTTTTATGGTAACAACCAACGATTTATACAGGAAAATCATGACGATTAACAAGGTTGCCCAAACTTTCGCATCCCACTGTACGTCCCGAACCCCCATAGGAAACAAAGTGTCCATAAAATATTTGGCTACAGGACAAAGTTGGAGTTATGTCCTGAGCCTCCTCCTCCGGTTAGTTCTGTAAAGTTCTGTCTGGTTCTGGAGTATTTGGTCAATAAGTCCCTTGACCCTCTGTCTAGATGACCAGAACCAGAAGAAGTTTCACTGGGTGAAACAAGTGATAATAAGTTCTTCCACCCGAACGTCTCCCAAGTCTTCCTCCAGAGCCTTAAATAATGCTCCCGCTGGATTGTGGCACAGTCTTCCATCTCTAGAACACCTCTAGGCAGAGGTCGCTTAGTTGCCAAAATCCAGTGGGATCCTCTGGAGCCTCACAACAGTGTCAGGGGGAATAGCTGGCCTCTTCTGTGGCATCTCCTGGGTTTTTCTTCCGCTCCATACTATGGCAGAAGAAAATACCAGGCGCTCCCGGGGGAATTTCTCCCCTAACAGTGCAATTAAATGTGAAAATACCCAGCACCAATACCTTTGACCCATGGGTAGAGAAAGGTATTGGGCTGCCCTTTATCTCACATGGCCCCTAGTTATCCCAACACTGGTGTCTGAACACCCTACCTTCAGAGGATAGCGTCCTCTGATGCACATCCCTCTGCACCAACAGATAAGGATGGCCACCCTACTGGGTTAGGATAACTGGAGTTCTGTGGACAAAGCACCATCTTGTTATTGATGGCACCACATCCCTGTCCACTCATGTGTACCCAGGCTGATTTCCCCCTGTGATCCCATCCTGTGGAGGCCCGCAGAACCAATGGCATAGTCATGCCCTGGCTCCCCAGGACCCCACAACACAAGAACTCAGTCCACACTCTGCTGCCAAACACTCTGCGTCCAATCCCTATCAGAGCTGTGCTACCTGCTCGGACTAGAATTAAGTGCGCAGCACAACATTACACCAATGTTGTCTGTCCGCCCCAGTCCCCAGCGCAACACAGCCCTATCGAAAACCTTGAGCACAACAGCGTTATCTGTATCGATCTGAGACCCTGGTTGCCCAGAATAATATCACATCATCCTTTGTGTGCTGCATGGAGAAGGTCCTTATGCCTTCTCCCGACCAGCAGGATTTCCCATGTGATATTATCTGCTCGCGAACCTATAAGTTCTCGATCCACAGTATAACACTGTTCCACTCCAAGGGGACACAGAATGAAACAAAGACAGCAGATGGGACTTACAACACTACATAAATTAGCATGGTGGAACAGACTCGTAGACAAGGACTACCACCATAAACATCAAGAAAAAATTACAAACAGATAACAAAAACACACAACATGGACATACACAGGGAACAAACGGTGTAACAAATAGTACAGGGGTGTCAAATGTTGCCCAGCCTAGCTTGGCCACTGACCCCTCAGCAGCTGGTGATGCTGCCGAGAGGTAACCCCATCATGGCCAGGCTGACTAGACCCCACTGCACAATTTGTTACCTGGCTGATACTGTTGGACACATTGCAATTACTTGCACAAGGGCAATTCCTTGCAATGTGTCCTTTGTTCCCACACCTGAAACACGTGACTTGGTTTCCTGTCCTGTGTGTTATGTTCCTATCTGTTTTGCAGTGTCTCGCTATGTGACCTAGGCCACCACATGCAAAACATCTGTAGTTTGCTCTGCATGGCCCAGGTCCATCTACACTGCAGCCGTGCTCCCTTCTCCTGAATTGTTCCATCCTCAGGGACGCACTCTTCACGACAGTTCTTTTTCCCAAAGTCAGGGAAAAATCTCTGTTAGTCTGGACCGGCTTGACCTGATGATCAGACCGGTCACAGACTACTCTCCCCCCTTGTGGCCCTGCACAGGGCAACGTTTTGGGAGATTCCGACCCTGGCTTTACGGAAAAAGAAAAGGCCGGCACCAACTTGGTGATAACCTGTTGCATGCCAGACATTAGCTGGGACCTTACAGCAACCTCAGCCTTCAGTTTGGCTACCGTCACGTCAGTAGAGGCAGTCTGCTCCTTGAAGGCATTGACCTCAGTATAAGACTGAGTCAACTTAGCCTCAATTTCCTCCTTCTGCCTCTACAGCTCTACTAACTGTGACTCTATCCTAGCCACCTGCGCATCTCGGTCAACAGTAGACTGCACATTCTCTGCCAGCTGTGCCTGCAATGCCGAAACTGGTCCGAATTACTGGTACAGCACTAGCAGTGAATGGCCGGAGGAATTGTCTCCGTTGACTGAGACACCAGCGCCACTTCCTTTGGCTTACAGATGCTAGCCTCAAACGTATGAACGAGTTTGGCTAGCATCCGAAGCCGTTTGGTGGCCTTGTTCAACACCATCCGATTGTTTACACAAAGCTTGTCATAACTACAAGCCTGTGCCAACAAATCGGACCACAGCATTTCTGCTGACTTGTATGTGGTTGGGAGGATGGGGTTAAATGTGCTGTGTCTGCTCAAGTGTTGCAGTGTGGGGAAGTCCATACTCACCGTTTGCTGAGCGTCCATCTTCTCCCTCGCAATCACTTGAGCGATGCAGTGACCGTGTAAAGCAAATACAAAAATATTAATACACAGATAGATTCTAGATTTTCTGCAAAAGATTTTGTTTTATTTCTGGTACTCTAAGGGAAGTATTGCTTCTCCTGTACGAATTATCGGGTCCTAGACACTGAGACACTCCGCTGACCGCGTCTCTCCTGCCCGCTAATTCACAGTACCATCGACCCTCAGCCTTAAGACCAAAAACGAACGCAAAATCCACGCAGTGGGCCTGGCTCGCCAATGTAAAGGGGGGAATGTTAATCACCAATATTTATGCAAATATTGATAATTAATATTCATAAATGGGAGGAGCAGTCTATTGATGACTCCGCCCATTTATACCTTTATATAATAATAATAACAATACTTTCGATATGCTTTAATCTAATCACTATGCTAGCTGCATGCGCCTTAGTAACTAACTATCGCCAATAACTACACGGTGCACAGATAGTTACAAGTAACACAGTATTTATTACTTACAATACACTACGCACGCAATACACTAACAATACAGCACTAAATATACAATCCTAAACTACACTACACATTCCCAATTCCACCCATCAACTAACTATACACTTCACACATACAAGTAATATTAACAATAACCCACCCGTCTGTACTCACTGTCCCTACGGGGTTACAAGAGGGTTATTTACACAATTGTGGTACTGCAGGGGTTAATGCCTGCAGGCCAAGGAACACAGGGTATTGTTTGCAGAGCAGAGGCATGCTCTACAGCAAGCATGTCAAACTCAAAGGCTAACATGGGCCAAAAAAACAAAATTTAAGTTTATGTGGGCCGCATCAAAAAAATAAATAAAAAATCGTACATTTTCATAGAACAACATTGTTGTTTCATGACTGCTGACCCCCAACATCCCGTTGCCCAATAACACAAGTGAGACCTATATATATATATACAAATATTAAACTTCACTATAAGACGCACCTAGGTTTTTGAGGAGGAAAATAAGAAAAAAATATTTTTAACCAAAAGTTGTGCTTTTGGTGGGCTTTGAATTAATGGTGGTCTGTGCATGACACTATTATGGGGGATCTGTGGATGACGCACTGTCATGTGGGGGATCTGTGGATGGCACTGTTATGGGGGACCTGTGGATGGCACTGTTATGGGGGATCTGTGGATGGCACTGTTATGGGGGATCTGTGGATGGCACTGTTATGGGGGATCTGTGGATGGCACTGTTATGGGGGATCTGTGGATGGCGCTGTTATGGGGGATCTGTGGATGGTGCTGTTATGGGGGATCTGTGGATGGCACTGTTATGGGGATCTGTGGATGGCACTGTTATGGGGGATCTGTGGATGGCACTGTTATGGGGGATCTGTGGATGGCACTGTTATGGGGATCTGTGGATGGTACTGCTATGGGGTGGGATATCTGTGGATGGCATTGTTATGGGGTGGGGGGATCTGAGGATGGCATTGTTATAGGGTGGGGGATCTGTGGATGGTGCTGTTATGGGGGATCTGTGGATGGCATTGTTATGAGGTGGGGGATCTGTGGATGGAACTGTTATGGGGTGGGATATCTGTGGATGGTACTGCTATGGGGTGGGATATCTGTGGATGGCATTGTTATGAGGTGGGGGGATCTGTGGATGGAACTGTTATGGGGGGGATCTGTGGATGACACTGCTATATGTCATCCACAGATCCCCCTCATAACAGTGTCCCCCAATACACTGGGCCCCGCCGCTCACCGAAGTATTTATAAACGTGAATCCTTATCCTGTTATTAAGTTGAACTAACGCTGCGCTCTCCCATGTTCCCCTGTATCCCCACAGCACTTACGAACATGCTTCCATAGCAGGCAGAGCGGACGGCACCAGTAACGTCACTCACTGACGTCGCGCGTCTGCTCCGCCTGCTTCATTCATAAAGTGGGCGGAGCAGGCGCTCGACGTCAGTGAGTGACGTTACTGCTGCCGTCCGCTCTGCCTGCTTTTGAAGCTTAAGTAAGTGCTATGGGGATACAGGGGAACATGGGAACATGGGAGAGGGCAGCTTAATAACAGGATAAGGATTCACGTTTATAAATACTTTGGTGAGCGGCGGAGCCCGGTGTAAGAGTACAGTGACTGCACCGGGCCCCGCCCCTAGTTACGGACTCGAGCCCCTCCTCTCTCCCGGCTCATACATAGCAGTGCATCTTTGCCGGGCCGAAAAGATATTCATTGCGGGCCGCATGCGGCCCGCGGCCCGCATGTTTGACACCCATGCTCTACAGAGAAGGGACAACCAAGGCAGGGAACCAGGGTTACCACCAGGGGTTAATCAGGGTTTACCTGGGGTGTTTAGGGTTCCAGGGGTCTGTAGGGGGTATAGGGTTCCAGGGGTAACCAGGGGAGAGATCAGGGGATATATAGGGTTCCAGGGGTAACCAGGGGTGTATAGGAGTGGGTGTTCGTTGGTGGGATAGTGGGGTTAATGGGGGTTTATAGGAGTGGGGGTTCGTTGGTGGGATAGTGGGGTTAATGGGGGTTTATAGGAGTGGGGGTTCGTTGGTGGGATAGTGAGGTTAATGGGGGTTCGTTGGTGGGATAGAGGGGGATGATACTTAGTCCTTCCGCTCATTGCCTAGGGGATGCTCGTCATCCTGGGGATGATTCTACAGGGAGCGTGGGCGGCCGGCTCTCTTCTGAGCGCGATGCGCTCTCCTCTTAGGTGGGGGCGGCCGGGCTCCGGTCAGGCTTCCCCCAGAGCGCAAGATGCGCTCTGCTCCAAGGTGGGGGGGGGTTCCGATCCTTCCTTGGGCCGGAGGGGGGGGCCGCGTTGTCCTGAGCGCCGATGCGCTCTCCAGGTGGGGGCCCCGGTCCTAACCCTTCCGGAGCGCAGGACGCACTGCTCTTTTAGGTGTGGGGGGGTTCCGATCCTAACTCAGAGTGCCGGGGCCGCCGGATATTTATCCCCCGGCGGCCCGCACTCCCGCGCCACGCCGCCCACCAGGGGGCGGGCGCGCGCGCCCACATCATCCACGTGGGCCGGCGCAGTGATATGACGTCACTGCGCCGGCCAGCACATCGGGGACGCGCTGCGGACAGGCGGGAGAAGCCGTTGATCTCCCGCCTGCTGCACCTAGCATTCCGGACAGTGCGATAGTAATGCGATACTGCAGCTATACAGAGGGACAAACGCCATTGGAATAACTAATTGCAACTGGTGTGATATACCAGTTACCCCCCAAAAAAACTGATTGAGACAGGGGTGTGATATACCTATAATATACTTTCCATATAGTGCATTTGTATTGTGCAGCAGTTGTGTGCGGTTCTGCTGAGATACTCCAGCTATACAGAGGGACAAACGCTATTGGAACAATTAATTGCAACTGGTGTGATATACCAGTTGCCACCCAAAAAAACTGATACAGGCAGGGGTGTGATATACCTATAATATACTTTCCATATAGTGCATTTGTATTGTGCAGCAGTTGTGTGCGGTTCTGCTGAGATACCGCAGCTATAAAGAGGGACAAACGCTATTGGAACATATAATTTCAACTGGTGTGATATACCAGTTGCCCTCCCAAAAAACTGATTGAGGCAAGGGTGTTCTATACCTAGAATATACTTTCCGTATAGTGCATTTGTAATTTGCAGAAGTTGTGTGCGGTTCTGCTGAGATACCCCAGCTATACAGAGTGACAAACGCTATTTGAACAAATAATTTCAACTGGCGTGATATAACATTTGCTTCCCAAAAAAAATTATTGAGGCAGGGGTGTGATATACCTAGAATATACTTTCCGTATAGTGCATTTGTAATTTGCAGGAGTTCTGTGCGGTTCTGCTGAGATACAGCAGATATACAGAGGGACAAACGCTATTGGAACAAATAATTTCAACTGGTGTGATATAACATTTGCCCCCCAAAAAAACTGATTTAGGCAGGGGTGTGATATACCTAGAATATACTTTCCGTATAGTGCATTTGTAATTTGCAGGAGTTGTGTGCGGTTCTGCTGCGATACCCCAGCTATACAGAGGGACTACTCACCGTTAAGCGAAAACCCAACACCCGGCTTTACGAAAAAACTTTATGAACTCATAGACGAAGGCTACCACCTAGGCATTCTAGACAAGAAAACCAGAACATACCTTAAAATTGCACACCCTGTCACAGCCAAATTCTACTTCTTACCAAAAATCCACAAATCACTGTCCAACCCTCCCGGAAGACCTATCATTTCAGGTATAGGCTCACTCACCACCAACTTGTCAGAGTACATAGACGGCATACTACAACAATATGTAATTCAACTTTCATCATACCTAAAAGACACCAAACACCTACTACAAATATTAGAGACGTTCCAATGGAGAGAGAACTACCACTGGGTCACACTTGATGTGGCCGCCCTCTACAGCAACATAACACACTCCCTTGGCATAGAAGCAATACATAATTGGCTTAACTCCGATCCTCGCATGCCTAAGACACAATGCCACTTCATCCTCAAATCCATAAAATTCATCCTGGAACACAACTACTTCAACTTTCAAGATAAAACCTTCCTCCAGACGAAAGGGACCGCTATGGGGACAAAATTCGCCCCTTCATATGCCAACTTATTTATGGGTCATTTCGAAAGCAGTGTAGGCCTTCTCTCACATCCCAAAATCCGCCTTTATAAACGCTATATTGACGACATCATCCTCATCTGGGAAGGCGAAACAGATGACCTCACATGTTTCTTGAAAGAACTCAACAATAACAACTGGAATCTATCCTTCACAATGGAACACAACACTAAGGAAGCTGTCTTCCTAGATCTCAACCTAAATACAACCAATAACCTCATCACAACCAAAACACACTTCAAACAAGTGGACACAAACAGTTATCTGGACTACAAGAGCTGCCACCACTCCCATTGGAAAAATAACATCCCCTATAGCCAAATGCGCAGAGTACAAAGAAATTGCTCAGATAAAGAAACACTCACCCAACAAATAGAATTCTTGGGAAAAAGATTTCACGAAAAGGGATACCCCAAGAAACTAGTCACAGACTCCAAGAAAAAGATTTTGACAACTGAACGAGATATCAAATATGGAGAATCAAAACCAAAAAATACTAAAAATTTCCCACTTAACCTTATCACCCGCTACAACACCGAACACACCACGATTAGAAAAATACTAACCAAACATTGGTCAATATTACTAAAAGACCCAATCATCGGCCGCACCATTCCTCAAAACCCGATCCTCACTTTCCGGAGAGCCAAAACATTGAAAAAGATCCTAGCCCCATCCTGCCCCAAACTCAATGCAACTAGAGGGGTTGATTTATTCGGAAAGCCCCTGAATCTTAAAGACACATCCAGAATGGGGTCTTTTAAATGCGGTAAAACTCGCTGCAAATGTTGTGCCATGATCGCACACGACGTCAGGGAAATTTCACTCACCAACCTCGAAGAGTCCCTCTCTCCGAGACACGAAATGACCTGTGGCACCACATTTGTTGTTTATCTCCTCCACTGCTCATGCAACATCTACTACATAGGACGCACCACCCAACCACTACGAGAGCGCATGAACAACCACCGATCTAACATCTCCCGTAAAGTAGTTACTCACAGCGTATCACGCCACTTTGCAAACTGCCATGATGGTGACCCCTCCTCACTCCGTGTCATCCCCATAGAATGGGTCCCCGATTCGTACCAGACATTGTGCCGTAAGGAAATGTTCTGGATTTACAAACTCAACACACTCACTCCGTTCGGACTAAATCAATCTCTAGAATACGTCAACTACTAAACCACCCACTCACCCACCTTGTTCTCTGGTCACCATACTGTCACATCAGACATCTTTCCACACCCATTCTTCAGATATGAGAATGAATACACGCACACCACTTGCCCGCCCCAACCCCCTTCATCCGAAAATACCCACTCTTCCCACAACAAGAGACCTATATCTTCCCCCATTACGCTCATTTTCTCCCCCCCCCCTTATAGACTACGCATATGTGTATGTATATATACAGCCCCTCATATACTTGTAAACCATGCATGAACATATATATGTAGATCCCATGCGATTACCATTCCCTATGTATAATTATAATTATATATACATATGTATATACCACTGGCCCTCACCACTACTGCCCACCATGCGAACTATATACACATATGCGCTCGTCTCATTACGCATCCTCTCTGTCACTCATCCAGTACACTATATATGTGTCCATTGGGGGTTAATCACCACCCAATATGTTCAATAGAAGCAATCATATCTGTATCTTTTCCATCCGTATACATATACGTTTATTTTGTCTGTTTATTTACTTTCTTGTTTATTTTCACGTTTTTTTTCACGCTTATTTTCACGTTTATTCATTCATCTATATATCGTTGAATTATCAGTATTCTTATATCCATTTAATATGTAATTCATTCATTTTTTGTTTCTGTTCTTGTCATTCATCGGCGAAAATCTACACACATTTCTTGAAATATTTATCTAAAATATTTATCTAGAATCATCTATTCTTCTAAAAATTGTATCCATTGCACTGTATATATGTCCTATGGAGGTTAAATAAGTACACCATGTCTACTTGCCATGCCATACGTTTTTCATATATATTTTTCATATACATTTTTCATATGTTTTTCATATATATATTTTTATGCTCTTTTATATATATTTTTATGCGCGCATGTTTATGCTCATGTATGTATATGTATATATGTGTGTGTGTATGTGTAGGTATATATATATATGTATATATATATGTTTTTGTGCTCTTATATATGCAGTCTTATATATGCAGTTTTGTATCTATATCTTATATCTAATATCAATGAAAAAGACAGGCACTCGCTGTTGATAATTCTTTCTTTGTATTTATTCAGTCACATGTACAGGCCGCACCTTCCTCTATGAGTTCCTTTAAATTCACTTTAGTTTGTTCCTTACTTCTTTCTTCCTTCATTATGTTCGCTGTAAATAATATATAGAAAAAAATCCATTTATTTTCTTACAAAGGATATTTTTGTCAAAAAATTTTTATTTTCATTATTTTCTTTTTTCTTTTTCTTTTTTGTTTTAAAGTTTTTTATTTGTTTTTAATTGCACTATTGCAATACTCAAAAATATAACATTATAGAAAAATTATTATCCTGAGAAAAATATTATTATACCAAGGTGATCTATCAGAGGAAGCTTTGTACATTATACTCCCGGTTGAGTCCGTGGGGCTCAATCGTTCGTAATCGATGTATCCAATAAGCCTCCCTCTGCAGCAATAACTTGTTCCTATCTCCACCCCGACGTGGAAGGGGTACACTGTCTATAATCTGGTAACGCAACTGTGCCACTGTGTGTCTATGTGCATGGAAGTGGAATGGTACAGGAAATAATAAATTTTGCTTGCGGATGGTGGACTTGTGGTTACTAAGTCTGTCTTTCATCCTAGTGGAAGTCTCTCCCACGTACAATAGACCACAGGGGCACTTTAAAATATATATAACAAAACGACTGTCACAGGTGAATTTTTTTTTTATAGGTATGCGTTCGCCAGATTGTGGATGTGTAAAGTGTGTACCCTTAATCACACTAGAGCAGTGTACGCAATTTAAGCAGGGAAAAGTTCCCATTTTAGGAGTAGCCAGTACTCTCTGTATAGATGCAGTTTTACTACTTCCAATGTCAGCCCGTACTATCTTATCACGTATATTTGTGGCTCTTTTGAAGCACATCATAGGTGGTAGTTTAAACTCCACTACTTGTGGGTATGACTTTGACACTACATTCCAATGTTTATTTATTATCCCTCTCAATCTCTGAGACCATGGATGATACTGAATTAGAAGTGGAATCCGTGGTTCTTTTAGGGGCTTATCCTGTTGTTTTATCTCAACTCGGTTCCTTTGTTCTTTTAATAAGTGATCGGGATAACCTCTCCCCTTAAATTTCTGGCTCATTTCGTCTAATCTTTCCTTACATAATTCAGCTGTGCCCACTATGCGCTTAACCCTTTGAAATTGGGAAAAGGGGAGGGATTTTTTTGTGGCTGCTGGGTGGTTGCTAGTATACATGAGTAAGCTATTTCGATCTGTATTTTTTGTAAATAGATCCGTGTATAACCCACCTGTGTCTCCCTTAATTACCCACGTGTCTAGGAAAGAAATTTTTTGTACATCAAAATGCAGAGTGAATTTCAACTCAGGCCAGACAGAATTGAGGTGAAGAGTAAATTGTTGAAGGGATCGAACGTCGCCGCGCCATACGCAAATAATGTCATCGATAAAACGACGCCAGAATTTGCAGTGTTTTCTATAGAAATCATTAGTATAGACGAAATCCGTCTTAAATTGTGCCATATAACAATTTGCGTACGGGGGTGCGACGTTCGATCCCATCGCGGTCCCACGCCGCTGCTGATAAAAAGAATCCTGAAATAAAAAGTAATTTTGTTCTAGAACAATCCTCAATAATGTCAAGAAAAATTCACATTCTGCATTGTTGTAATGACTTGGTTGTAACAATGTATCAATTGCTTTCAGACCTTTCTCATGTGATATTGATGTGTATAAATTACATACATCAAAGGTAACAAGTAAATCATCTTTTTCTGAATGCAGAGTTTTAATTTCCTGCAAAAAATGCTCAGTATCACGCAAGTATGATGGAGACAATTTAGTAAATGGCGTAAAGATTTTTTCTAGAAAAATTGCCAAAGGTGAGAGGATTGAGTCAGTAGATGCCACAATGGGACGGCCAGGCGGTTTAACAATGGACTTATGTACTTTTGGTAACGTATAAAAAACGGGAGTCAACCAACATCCAATTACTCCCGTTTTTTATACGTTACCAAAAGTACAATCTTTACGCCATTTACTAAATTGTCTCCATCATACTTGCGTGATACTGAGCATTTTTTGCAGGAAATTAAAACTCTGCATTCAGAAAAAGATGATTTACTTGTTACCTTTGATGTATGTAATTTATACACATCAATATCACATGAGAAAGGTCTGAAAGCAATTGATACATTGAGTTGAAATTCACTCTGCATTTTGATGTACAAAAAATTTCTTTCCTAGACACGTGGGTAATTAAGGGAGACACAGGTGGGTTATACACGGATCTATTTGCAAAAAATACAGATCAAAATAGCTTACTCATGTATACTAGCAACCACCCAGCAGCCACAAAAAAATCCCTCCCCTTTTCCCAATTTTAAAGGGTTAAGCGCATAGTGGGCACAGCTGAATTATGTAAGGAAAGATTAGACGAAATGAGCCAGAAATTTAAGGGGAGAGGTTATCCCGATCACTTATTAAAAGAACAAAGGAACCGAGTTGAGATAAAACAACAGGATAAGCCCCTAAAAGAACCACGGATTCCACTTCTAATTCAGTATCATCCATGGTCTCAGAGATTGAGAGGGATAATAAATAAACATTGGAATGTAGTGTCAAAGTCATACCCACAAGTAGTGGAGTTTAAACTACCACCTATGATGTGCTTCAAAAGAGCCACAAATATACGTGATAAGATAGTACGGGCTGACATTGGAAGTAGTAAAACTGCATCTATACAGAGAGTACTGGCTACTCCTAAAATGGGAACTTTTCCCTGCTTAAATTGCGTACACTGCTCTAGTGTGATTAAGGGTACACACTTTACACATCCACAATCTGGCGAACACATACCTATAAAAAAAAAATTCACCTGTGACAGTCGTTTTGTTATATATATTTTAAAGTGCCCCTGTGGTCTATTGTACGTGGGAGAGACTTCCACTAGGATGAAAGACAGACTTAGTAACCACAAGTCCACCATCCGCAAGCAAAATTTATTATTTCCTGTACCATTCCACTTCCATGCACATAGACACACAGTGGCACAGTTGCGTTACCAGATTATAGACAGTGTACCCCTTCCACGTCGGGGTGGAGATAGGAACAAGTTATTGCTGCAGAGGGAGGCTTATTGGATACATCGATTACGAACGATTGAGCCCCACGGACTCAACCGGGAGTATAATGTACAAAGCTTCCTCTGATAGATCACCTTGGTATAATAATATTTTTCTCAGGATAATAATTTTTCTATAATGTTATATTTTTGAGTATTGCAATAGTGCAATTAAAAACAAATAAAAAACTTTAAAACAAAAAAGAAAAAGAAAAAAGAAAAAAGAAAATAATGAAAATAATAATTTTTTGACAAAAATATCCTTTGTAAGAAAATAAATGGATTTTTTTCTATATATTATTTACAGTGAACATAATGAAGGAAGAAAGAAGTAAGGAACAAACTAAAGTGAATTTAAAGGAACTCATATGTTTTTGTTTTAACACTGATTGGTGGGTGTGGTTTTCTGTGTGATGTCATTTCTCTGTGTTTGGGCGCTCTATTTAAACATGAAATGTTCTTTGTATGAGGATAAGTCTGAGGAAGGTGCGGCAGCACCGAAACGCACGCGTCACTTATTGCCTGTACATGTGACTGAATAAATACAAAGAAAGAATTATCAACAGCGAGTGCCGGTCTTTTTCATTGATTCTACATTGGGACGCCATCCCATAGACTCGTGCACCGTGACCATATACAGCAGTGCCGACCTGTGATTATTATATTATATCTTATATCTATATGTGTATCTACATTTATATCTATACCCTTTGCTCCCCTTATGCTATAATCCCACATCAACCCTACTGTCCCTCAACTTATCGCCCAATTTATTGCCCATGCCCCCATCTCATCTTTTGTTAATACATTCTCCCTCCTTCCAGCAACACATGCGACCACATACACAATACACCCCTCCGCACTGCCGATCCAGCTACTCCTAGCACATAGCGATATCCAAGTGTTTAACCCGCCCCTCCGGACGTGCGCTCCACCATGCGGTCCACATGACGCCAATGCGTCCCTGCCAGTAGTAACTCCTCCCCCAGCCACGTCCGCTCAGCCTCAGCTGCATACGTCACCCTGTTGACGTTCCTACAACTCCTCCCCCTCCTCATTCACTCCGCCCCCTCACCCATGCGTTCCACCAAGCGTTCCACCGCTGGGAACGCTTGTCCTGATCGCCTCATAACGCTCCACTCCCCTACCAGCCCCGGCCGCCTAACACATAATATACATTAAGCTTTAGCACTACCTCCCCTTAGTCTTCCTTCTTGTTTATTATGATGATCACTATTTTTTTCTTCTTCTTTTTTTTTTTTTTTTTCTTCATCTCTTTATTTACTTTCACTTCCTACCGGCCGCTTCCGCCCTTTGGAATGAAAATTGCGTTCCACTGACCGGAAGTGACATCATACAACTTCGGCATTTTTGGCGCAATTTTACCAATTAAATCACTAATTGAACTGTGTATATATAGATCTAATCTGCTACATGTATGACTATAGCCACTTGCTCCTGATGAAGGGGAAACATTGATCCCCGAAACGCGTTGAGCCACTTATCCAATAAAGGTGATTTGATCAGAAGCACACTGTCTTGCTGCCATCATTCACTAAGACTCTACACGCGATCCTGGCCAGGGGGGAATCGTCACAGGTGTTTTATGCTTATCCTGCTGACGACCCCCCAGTGAAGTAAGTGCCTCACTGGATGTTCATTCATCCATTTTATTCCTTTCTTTTACCCTCGTTTTAACCCTCTGTGTTCATCACAGCAGGGACCGCATTCATTTCAAAAAATTATTATTATTTTTTTTATTATTATTTTTTTCATTATTTTTTTCATTATTAATTTTATTAATTAATTTTATTAATTCTTTTTATTAATAATTTTTTCATTTTTCATTATTAATTATCAATAATTGTTATTATCATTATTTTATTTTGTGGTCTTATATATAGAAGCTTTTTCTGTTTATTATGCTAGCACACTAGCACCATGATATAAAAAAATATATCTAAAAAAATTTTTAGTGCATTTTTGCTCGGTTTGGCGCCTTTTCTATACCTCCCCCCCACCCCTATTTTTGTTTTTTTCAAAATATACAGAGGGACAAACACTATTGGAACAAATAATTTCAACTGGTGTGATATACCAGTTGCCCCCCCCAAAAAAAACTGATTGAGACAAGGGTTTGATATACCTATAATATAATTTCCATATAGTACATTTGTAATTTGCAGGAGTTGTGTGCGGTTTTGCTGAGATACCCCAGCTATACAGAGAGACAAATGCTATTGGAACAAATAATTTCAATTGGTGTGATATACCAGTTGCCCCTAAAAAAAATGATTAAGGGGCTTGATATACCTGCTTCCAGTAAATAACCATTAAGCGGTTCTATATACTTGCTTCCACAAATACTGCTCTTCTATAGGGACTTTGTCACAGGGTAATTTTGAAAATGACAGGCAGAGGAAGAGGCCGGCCATTCTGCAGGGGAGGTAAGGGTTGGGCAGGTGCACCAGGCCAGAGCCTAAGTGGGAAGTTGGAGAAGGTGAGTGCGATTACGTCAAAGGACGCACCAGAGTTGGTTGAGTGGCTCACTTAGCCTTCCGCTTCTGCATCCTCCTCATGTGTCTGCACCCTCCTCACTCTCTGCTGTGTGCACCCCCAAAGACCATAGCTCCTCCACTCGAGTCAGAGGAATTATTTTCCCATTATTTCCCAGACCTTACCGATACACAGCCATTCTTGGCATTGGATGAGAAAGAGCAGGTAGCAATGGCCGCCACCAAGCGGTCTGATGACAGTACCCAGATCAGCCAAGGTTGCTGCCTACTCCGAGATCTCTAATGTCAGTAGTGGTGAAGGTGACGATGATGACGTGTTGATGGATGTCACGTGGGTGCCCACAAGAGAGTAAGAGGAGGGGAGTTCAGAGGGAGAGATGGAGCTGCAGATATGGAGGAGAAGCAGGCAGAACTCACAGTGCACAGGAGGCAAAAAGCAGACTGCAAATGTATCTAGAGCGAGCCATCCACCATGCACGGTCACATCTTGCACTCCCAGGACATCGGCACATGGCTCCGGAGTGTGGGCTTTTTTTTTACTTGTCAGCTGCTGATAATAGTGTTGCCATCTGCAGCCTGTGCTGTCAACGCATAATTAGCGGTAAGCCCAACACTCATCTAGGGACGACCGCCTTAAGAAGGCACTTGGCCTCCCATCACCGAGCTCAGTGGGAGCGACGCCGTCAGAACCCACAAAGCCAAAATCCTGGTCCTCCACATCCTGACTCTTCTCTTTCTCCTCTCTTCTCCCATTTGTCCTCCACTCCACCTTCCACTGTGCTGTCGTCGCGTTCATCTGGCACAAGGCAGGCTTCTGTGGCCCAAATGTTCGAGCGTAAAGAAATCATGACGTCGGATAATCCTCTTGCTCAATGGCTAACTGTGGACTCGGAGGCTTTTAGAAAATTTGTGGCCATTGGCACATCGCAATGTAAGGTCCCCCGAAGGAAATATTTCTCCCAAAAGGACATCCCAGAGCTATATGCCCAAGTTCAGCGGCAAGTAAATGTATCTCTGGCACACAGTGTCGGTGCCAAGATACATCTGACCCCATACACGTGGTCTAGCAAACACGGGCAGGGAAGGTACATAACTTTTACTGTCCACTGGGTGAACCTTTTGATGACCGTTAAGCATGTAACCCGTGGCACCCGTGTGGATTTGGTGTTATCGCCATGGATTGCATGCATGCCTGCCTCTTCGCCTCCTCCTACTCCATCCTCTGTCTCCTCCTCGACTGACTCCTGCTTTTCCACTGCTACCGCCTCTTCTGCTGTACCCCCCAAGCTCCCCAGAACCTATTTGACGTGCCAGGTGAGACGTTGCCATGCTGTGCTGTGGCTGTTGTGCCTGGAATGCAAGTGCCACACCGGTCCTGCACTCCTTTCAGCACTGCGGTCACAGGCCAATCAGTGGCTAACCCCGCTCAATTTGACAGTTGGTAAAGTGGTGTACGACAAACGTGCCAATCTGCTGAGCGCGCTGAAACAGGGCAAAATGACACACGTGCTGTGCATAGCACACGTCCTGAACGTAGTTGTGCAGCGATTCATTGCCAAATACCCCGGTGTCCAGGACGTCTTGAGGCAGGCAAGGAAAATCTTTGCCCATTTTAGAAGATCCTACACGGCCATGGCTCGCCTTGCTGACGTTCAGCGGCGACACCACTTGCCCATCAGACGTCTGATTTGTGACTTCCCGACGAGCTATAACTCCACCTTGTATATGCTTGATAGGCTTCTCCAGCAGAAACGTGCCATTATTGACTACCTGTACAAACTCTGCGGCAGGACAGGTTCTGGGAGCTTGTTTTTTTTTTACCGCGCCAGTGACTGCTAATCAGCGACGCATGTAGACTTCTGCGGCCATTTGATGAGATGACAAAACTGGTCAGTCGCAGCCAGGGCGCCATTAATGACATTGTACCTTATGCCTTCTTTCTGGAGCATCTATTGCGTTGTGTCATTGATCAAGCCATCGAGGAGCAGAAAGATGAGGAAATTGCAATCCTGAATGAATTCCCAGGGGGGCTACTCCATCTGAGACAAGTCAGAAGGAGTCTGAAGAGGAGTCAGAGGAGGATGGTGCCTGGGGGGAGTAGGAGGAGGAGCAAGAAGAGCACGCTTTAAACTTTTCTCGGATCCCTGTTGTTGTCCGTGGATGGGGGGAGGAGACCGAGGACGACATTCTCCTGGACGATGAGCAGGAGCCAGGCCGCTCGACTGCTTCCAATTTAGTGCAAATGGGGGACTTCATGTTTCAGTGTTTGAAGAGGGAACCCCGTATAAAAAGCATAAATGGCAAGGTCCTGTACTGGGTGGCAACGTTCTTAAACCCCGGTACAAACACAAAATGGCGGACATGTTACCAGCATCACAGAGGGCTGTCAGAATGCAGCATTTCCAGGCCTTGCTGCTATAGATGCTGCATTCTGCTGTTGCAGGCGCTGGCAGAGGAATTTCCACCCACAGAGAAACAGTTGTGAGTACCAATCCTACAGCGCAAACAAGAAGAACGCAAAGACCGTCAGGTTTCCGACTACATCGGGTTAACGGCCAATGTGGATGCTCTGAGAAGTCAGGAACCCCTGGACTACTGGGTGTGCAGGCTTGACCTGTGGCCAGAGCTGTCACAATTTGCCATGGAACTCTTGGTTTGCCCCTTGTTTCCTGTTCGAAAGGACATTCAGTGCAGCAGGGGGGATTGTGACCGATTAGCGCTCTCGCCTAGATCACGACAGTGTGGACTACCTCACATTTCTAAAAAACAATGAGGCATGGATCTTGGAGGAATTCAACACCTGTGACCACCACATTTAATTGAATTTCCTCATGACAGGCCACAAATATCCGCCACCACTCAGAACAAATCATGGTCCCTGTCTTAGGTAAATACAGTGGCATAAAAGGCCTTTTCTGTCTGGTGAAAGCATAAAGTTTGGGATCTCTAAGGAATTCAATACCTGTGACGACCACGTGTTATCGAATTTTAACTATTATCATTTGTTTTGTTTTTTTCAAGAGGGGGGATTTTGTTAGCCATGTTTTTAATCCAATTTTATATTTTTTGTTCTTTTAAACATATGTATTTGACATCTATTTGTACTGGCCTGCAGTAAAATTGATATCTAATGACTAATATACCTCCAGCCACATAATTACTTGTTCTTTTCTGTCCGGTGAATGCCTAATGTTTGTGGCCTGTAATACACTAGCCTGCAGTAAAATTGAATGGCCATCTAATATACCTCCAGCCACATAATTACTTGATCATTTATGTACGGTGAATGCATAATTTTTGGGGCCTGTAATCTAACTGGCCAACAGTAAAATTGTTATACGGTGACCGCCCAATGTTTCTCCAGCCACATTATCAATTGTTATTTTCTGTCCGGTAAATGCCTAATGTTTGGGACCTCAAAGGAATTCAACACCTGTGACGACCACGTGTTATCGAATTTCAACTATTATCATTTGTTTTTTTTTCAAGAGGGGGGATTTCATTAGCCATGTTTTTAATCCAATTTTATATTTTTTGTTCTTTTAAACATATGTATTTCACATGTATTTGTACTGGCCCGCAGTAAAATTGATATCCAATGACCATCTACTATACCTCCAGCCACATAATCACTTGATGTTTTCTGTCAGGTGAATGTCCAATTTTTGGGGCCTGCACTCCCGTGGCCTAAAATAAAAAATTTCTAAGCTCCAGCAGGCCACATTTTTGACAGTTTCCCTTTAAGATAAAAATTTCCCCTGATTAAAATACATATTTTTTGTGTCAATTTTTGCCATTGATCCCCCACTGGTATGTCACTGTCCTTGTTGTGGGACGATTTGTGCACTTCTTGTAATAATTTGGTGGCTGCAATAATGACCTGAAGGTTTTTCAGGTTCACCTGCCATTAAAGTGAATGGGGCCCACCGAGAACTTGGTTCGCAAACATTTGATCACGTTTGCACGATCGCGTTCACGAATCGTCCCGGCCAATGTTCATCCATCACTATTAATCATCTCTCGCAGGGAGCTGTCAGTACCATTAGCCTTTTTGCCTTTTAGCAGGGCGATTTTGTCCTGTATCTCTTGCATGGTGATTGGTGAGTCCAGAAGGTTATGGAATTTATTGATGGTCTTCTCCATGTCCCTCAGTTTTATGGTTATCTGTTGCTGTTACGGGGTTTGGTTTTCTTCAGGGATGTTTTTGTAGAGGTCCCTGAAGTAGCTGAGCCAGATGCTGCTATTTTGAATATAGAGGGAGTTTCTCTTGGGCTTTGTGCCCATATGGTGCCAGGTCTCCCAGAATTAGTTGTCCTGGAAAGAGTCCTCAAGCTGCTGGAGTTTGTGTGAGAAGTGCTTCTGTTTCTTCTCTCTGAGGATAGAGTGTCTTAGGCCTCCCTCGCATCCATGTTGTTGGGGTCTCTGTGTTTTTTGTTGTTGCGACCATTAGGAAACGGCGTAGAGCCTTGCAGTTGCTGTCAAACCATTTATGGGACTGATTGTTATTAGGTCTTTTCAGATCGGTTTGTTTCAGACCTGCTAGTTCTGCCACGGTGTCCTTCACCGCCTGGGTGACCCCTTGTTGGTCTGACTCATAGAAGCTCATATAAAAGTTTGTAAGCAGTTTTTATTTTATTTCAGGTGGGTTGGTCGCATTGGTGTATTCAGTGGCAGACCGGCTGACCCATTTAAAGGAAGGTGGCAGATTGTAGAGACAAGACTGATGGGGCTGCTGTGTGGGTGGCTTGTTGGTGGTTCTCATGTGCAGCAGGATCTGGTTGTGGTGTGACAGATGTGTCTCAGGAGTGACTATTAAGGCGTTTATGTCTGCTGGGTCTACGTCTGTGATAGCATAGTCCACCACACTGTTGCTCACGTGGGAGTTTATTGTGAACCGTCCTAGAAAGTCACCCCTGATACGCCGATTTATTACATACATTACCAAGCTCCTACATCGGTTCAGCAGTGCTTTTCCGCTCTTGTTAACAACTCTGTCATAGCTGTTTCTTATTGTCTGTACAGAGTCCAGGTAGTGGGTCTCGCCCCCAAGGATGTTTCTGTCAGAGGTCAGATAGTCCTTCTCTGTGCCAGTTCTGTCATTAAGGTCAACACAGATAAGTACCCTGCCCTGGGACTGGAATTGGGCAGCCTCCATTTTTAATACATCATAGATGTCTAGAATGCAGTAGGGGGACTAATGGAGGGATGTATGTTGAGCAGAGGTAGATGTCATGCTGACAACTGAGGATGAAGCTGCTTATTTTTATCCAGATATGGTTGTCTCCTCGTTTTATAGCTTTCACATGCTCTTTAAACTCCTAGGTGTCACGAGTAGGAGGTCCCAGGAGAGACCACCGCGTCGTCAAGCAATAAACAAACGGAAATCAGGTACAGACACACAAGAGTTTATTGCACAAACAAAAACCAGGGAAAGCAGCACAGACAAAACATGAGCTCTATGTATCGTCAGCACAGTGGGAGAAAACCCCCACTGCGCCACTGTCCAGTAATACTCCAGAGGGGCGTGACTAAGCAACTCCTGGTTGCCCTAGATGGTAGGGTTAGGCTTTGCAGCAGGAAGTTGCCAGGGTCCACTCTGAAGCGTGAACTAGACAGTGACAGCAGGAACAAATTGACAACAGGTACCAGAAGGTACCGACGGCACATAGGCATACATAACATAGACAGGCAAATACAAAACAGGGCAACTAATAGCACAAGCAGGAGAACATAGCAAGGAAACAGGAGTTACAATGAGCAGAGAAGGACTAGCTCCACCAGTGGTATACTGCGTGGCCTTGCGCATAGCACTCTGCAGCTAGGCGCGCTGCAGCAAGGGCTTGCTGAACAGAGACATATGAATACACACAAGGTAACTAAAAATACAAGCAGGAGTTCACGCAAGGGAGCAGGAGTGGCAATGAGCAGAGAAGGACTTGCTCCACCAGTAGTAAACTGCATGGCCTTGCGCATACCACTCTGCTGCAAAGAAAGGTGCAGCAAGGGCTTGCTGAACAGAGACATATGAATACACACAAGGTAACTAAAACATAACTGGCATAACAGATAACAGAAAGACAGGAAAGAGGACGGGAAAGACGACGTCAATGAACAAGTAGGGAAAACCACAGAGCACAGACAGACAGACACGGATCCCATGGGACAGCAGCATGGGAGCGAGAGTACAAACCAGGAGCAGGACAAGACAACACACACCAGGAGAGCTGACAGAGAACTGAGGAAACCTCAGCCTTATATACAGGTTCCATGGGTGCAGCAGAGAGGCCACACCCATGGAGCAGACAGAGGGGATTAACTCCTAATAGACACACAGGGGAGTTAACCCATAAAGAACCACAAATAACACAGAGGAACGGAGCTGCAGCGAGAGCATAGACAGAAGGTCACAGCCAGAGGTAATGACTGTGACACTAGGAGTGGTTTCTGGGGGTTGGTCGATTTGTTTGTGGGGTTCCTGTGACTATGGCTGTCACTAGTCTCTGGTAAATTCATTTTAGGGTGTATGCTGTGTGTTATGGCATGTGCCTGCACAAGACTAGTGATGGTGCCTGCATTTTGTGGGGCCTCCTCCTGCTTTTGGGGTTAATTGAATCTTTTCAGCTGGGTTACCTCCTCTCTGAGGTGGGCATTTTCTTGTTTGAGTGTGTTAAGATGTCACGCAAGGCTGCACTGTGCTCAGATTTCAGCCTGGCCATCTCTTCTCTTACATGGTCACTGCTATTTATGACTTTTTGGCTTTTTTGAGACTCTACCTTTAATTGAATTAGGTCTAATTACAATAATGAGAGGCAGTCCCTAAGTGTCTCCAGAGAGGGGAGTGAGGTACTGGGGCCCATAGCAGACTTGTCCCTGGAGACCATCTGTGCTGTAGCTGAGGTATCAGCTGGATTATTTATGTCTCTTATGGTCTTTACTTGTTGTTTTATGTGGGGGAAGAGCTGATGGAATTCTTCTACTTTGGGCTCAGTTCCTTGCACTATGATGGTGCCATTATTGTAGACATTAATGGCGAGGGAGGTTTCAACATGGTACACTTGATCTGCTTCCCACTGTTAATCCCCCATTTTGTGATGTTCTTGTAATGATCACACAGAGTGTCAGAACAGGCTCGATGGCACTCTGTGTAGAATAATAAATTTGTTTTCACCCTCTGGATATCAAAGTTTGCAAACAGCTCCTCTGGGCTTTGCCTGTTTTATGGCCTTTTTTGCTTCCTGTGATCTGGCTGTGTTTGGGAATGTTGAGGGAAGTGTTGGATTTAAATATATATGTATATATGCCCTTACATATATGCATATATATTAGCCCTTTTGCATGGGCCGGTCCAGGTGGTATGGGTGTATACATGGAGATGTATGTATGCCCCCTTGTCAGCATGCATCTCTATGTATAATATATCCATATGCAGGTGGGCTTATTACTGACCATTTATGATATTGTGTATATGTACATGTATGTATATGTGTATATATTGGTCAGCCTAGTTCTGTTATGACGTAGGCGTGTGATTGTGGCATCTGGGGAGATGCTCTCATTTACACCTTGGGCAGGAAGTCTTTTGATTCCTGAGCTGGCCTCAGGGGGGGGCCAACTGATTCAGTTCAAGCATTCCGTCACACGCCCACGATGATGTCATCACCCTCCTGTTGAAGGAGGAGGGGGCTGCTTTTGGGCTATATTAGCCCAAGCAGGACAAAGGTGCGGCCTCTTGGAACCAGACTACAATCAGAGACACATGGGAATAGCTCGCTGAAGGAAGAGAGGCCACATGCCCCTGGAGATGGCTGAGTAACCCTTTCCCTCCAGACCCCTAATACTCCTGCCCTGATTAACCTCAGCCCTGTTCCCCTGCTCTGCCCTAACACCCCTGCAGTCTGCCCTGCAAGTCCCTGCAGAGCATTAACCTCTGCATTGCCCTGTCCCTGCAGAGCCCTGACCATTAACCCCTTCACTGCATACTGCCTTGCCTCAGCATTAATATGAGCCTGTACACTTGAGGCAGCCCCAGTTACCCCTGTAGCTGCTCTGTAATCCTACCCCTTCACTGCTGCCTGCTTACCCCAGCAGCAGCTGAGTGTGTGTTAACCCTTTGCCTCCCATAGGGATAGCTTAGAGCCTCCCATAGGGATAGCTTAGAGCCAGGTTGGGTGGGCTGCTAAGGAATGTATGTAAGTGTATTGTATAGCTAGAGTGTGGGGTGGAATTGGGAATTGTCTAGTGTAGTTAGGTTTGTATTGTGGTGTGTGCGTCTATATGTATATATATATATTTATAACCATTGATCTATAAATAGATATAGATATAGCGTATAATTAGACTTGTATTATTGTCCCTGACCATTAACCCCTTCACTACATGCTGTCCTGCCTCAGCCCTGCTCTGCCCTGCAAGTCCCTGCAGAGCATTAACCCCCACATTACCCTGTGTGTAGCCCCAGCAGTAGCCCCTTTACTGCTGCTGCCTTGTTAACCCTTTCTTGGGTTACCCCTGCATAGTTACTACCCTGTGTTCCTTGGCCTGCATGTATTAACCCCTGCAGTGCCACAATTGTGTGATTAAACACCTTGTACCCCGTAGGGACAGTGAGTAGCCAGGCGGGTGGGTTACTGATATTTGTGTTAATGTAAGTGTATTATTGTAATTATAGTTAGATCCTGGGGAGGACTTGGGACTGTATTAGTGTAGTTAGAACCGTATTAGTGGGTTGTTATAGTGTGTTTACTTATATTGCTGTGTGCTGCTATAAATATATATATCTATTCCATTGATATAGATATATATAATTATAAGCAAATATTAGACTGTGACGTATAGTGTGTTAATAAATACCTTTTATTTAAGCACAGTGTGTAGTCTTTTGTAGTAGTAAGGCGCCGCAGCAATAGCCGCAGGTAGTTCAGTGGAGTGTATAGGTAACAGAGGTAGTTAGCTAGTTAACATAGCTAACTTAGGTTAGGTAGTTATATTATGATTTAGGCATAAATAGGCGGAGTCATCGCTAGACGACTCACGCCTATTTATGAATATTAATTATTGAGATTTGCATAAATATCAATAATTAATAGCCCCTTTAACAGGGAACAATATCTCTGAGACCTCCGATCCCCTGCTGGTTGCATCCCACAGTTGTTATGCATGCTGTGTTATTCCCTTGTTTCAGTTACAGAATACTTTATCCTCTATCCTTTTAGATGTATACTTTCTCCTTAGGTATATATTAGATATATATGTAATATTCTATACAGTCTGTTCAAATCTTGCACTGTGATGGTAGGAAGCCCTTACCTTGCGGTGCTCTGTACTCGGGCTCCTCTCCGGTGTGGCTGTGCTCTGCTGCTTGCTGCTTGTCCTCTCTGCAATCCTGTGTGTTCCTAGTTTTGTATTTTTTTGTTGTTTTTTGTTGTTGCAGCTTAAACATCCTTCAAAACTTTATCCACTGTGTTTAGTATTTTTATCCCAGTCACAAATTTCTTGGTGGTGTCCTCCAATTAGCTCATTACAAGGTATAAACTTGTGTTAACTCTGGAGCTAATCTTCAGTGCTGCTTACTCGTTGCTGTCCAAGAACTATCTTAATCTATCTATCTATCATACATCCTATGTAATATCAATGTATATATACATCTTATATTGTCATCTTTCTAGCGCTATCTTTTTCATCTTTCTATTTAGAGGGAGTCTGTCACCACCAATACATGCATTAAACTGTTCCTGGTGCCCTCTAGATGAAATACACCATATCCCAGACATACCTTTGTGTTCCTTTTACTTCTTTATTGCCTCTGTAAACCATGTTTATATTTGTAGACAAATAAGCATAAAATACCTGAAGGAGCAGTGCCTATTCACAAGGGAGCCCAGAAGCTCTCATCTGAATCAGAGCCCTGCTCATCCCCTCTTCACCTCCTCTCCCAACATCATCATGCAACTGCTGGAAAGCTCACGTGGACACAGCGCACCACTGTATTTGCATCTGTTCCTTCTGGATCCTTCCATGGCCACTATCTTCATCAACTGTGCTGTATATGCCCCGAAAGGCTGTTTTGTGCAACTTTTAGGCTAATATATGTAAAACCTCACAGAGAGAAGAAGAAAGTGAATGACAATTGTTGAACATAAAAGAGTACACTATAATGGTAGAGTTATCAAATGAACCAAAATAGAAAACATTAAATAAAATAGAACTAATGAAAATAATTATATACACCATGAGATCCATTAAATAAATAAACAATAGCCCAAATGGATGTAAAAATGGCTACTACAATAAACAAGCAAATCATTTTTATGTGAAAAATAATTATATTAAAATACTATGAAAGGTAATTTAACTAATGCAATAGCTTGAGGATGTAATAATTACAATATTATGCAATATATTGAGAAAATCAACAAACAATGTCTTTTCCTTTGGAAGACCCAGCCTGATGTATCACATAGACAGTACTTTAATTTGAATACTATATATCATTGAAACTATTTGCAGCAAAAACTTGAGTCTATCATACATATGCCTTAAACTTATTTCCTGTTTACATTCCTTCTTGCTAAAAGACCAATCATGTGAGCCCACTCCTCCCACTAATATGGAGGGTATATAATGTGAAGCCCCCACCTAATAAATTAGAGTTATGCTTTGACCTTATATAGAGTGTCAGTGTTATTTATTTTGCCGTGCATGCACATATCTATCTATCTATCTATCTAATTTGGAGCAGTGTATCAACCTACCTGACCATTAATCAGAACACATTTTGTCGCCTGGCGTGGGGCTCGAAGGTTGGACCCCCCTGTTCCCGTACCCCCGGAGATCAGACGTAGGAGGGGCGCACCAACGGACACAGGGATCGCTACCCGTGATATGAGGTAAGAAAATAGAGTAATCTTGCCTATACTGTGTCCCCTGGTGTAGCTTCTTGTTATCTGTCTGAGGAAGGGATGCGGAAGCTGTTGGGGCGCCTTTGAGGGCACGCAAGTAAGAACCCCACAGTAATTGATGAGATTTTGATACACTGTGTTTTATGTGTTGTTCTGACACCATTATGACCTTGAGCACCTGTGTATAAACTACCGAGTTACAAAATAAGGAAGCCTACCTCATTTGCCTACATTGCGGTACAGCCAGAGGCGTCTGTCCGGATAGTAGAAGGGGAGGAGGTGGTCAGAACTGGTCCAAAGGTCTACTACATGTCTGACTCAAAGAAGAACTCAGGTAGTTCAGGAAAAAAGGGTGCAAGCATGTTACGGCCTAGACGGCTCCAGGAGATATTACATTATGGGAAATGTTGAAAGTGTCCCGAAGGGATGCTGCTCACCAGAGCAGTATGTTGCGGACAAGAGAGGGAAACACTCCGTAAAGCGTTTACCCAGGTTGGAGAAACATTATGAGATGTGTAAAGGTGGCACTCTTTGTGTTGATACATGGAGAGCATTTTTAAATGAGAGGCAAAGGACTTACTGATGAAAAGATAGTAAGAGCAGTGGAGGTGTGGCTTGATGGCAGCAAAGAATTTGAACAGACGGGGGGGAGAACAGACATATAATGAAAAGACAGGAAGATATTACTGTATGCCCGGGCAGCCACCTTATAATTATGGATGGTGTCATCAAGAAGAAGTGGGGGGGGGGGTGGACCTATGCTGTATGTGGGCAGCAGAATCCTCCCTCCAGTGTTGATTGCCTCGCATGTGGGGCTTTACGCCCACATAGCCACATTCCTGTAGTTCCCTGGCACCTCCTACCCACAGCTCTGCATGAGACACTGTCATATTCCCAGCCGATGACCACGGCTGGATTGTTAACCCCTGGTAACCCAGATTCCTCCGTCCTGCCTGTAAGCCCACAAGTTCAAGCACTCTATCCCATGATAAATCCTGATGGCACATTCAGTCTGCCACAGCAGCTTGTTCAAGTGATGGTCGGGAAGAAGGAGGAGAGGTGGATACAGTATGAGTTACATGAGATAAAAGAACAGATGAAGAATGTAGCAGGAGAACAGTCAGAGTTTTTGAGATATGCAAATGAGACAATTTTATCCAAAGCAATATCCAGGGGGCCACCTAGATATGTGTTACACCAAATCAGCTGTATTCAATTGTCAGTCAATTGCCGGACCCCGAGACCCACCCCATGCCGTTTTACCGTAAATTTGATCAAATATACAAGACATATGGGTGTACGTGGACAGATCTACAAAGTATAGTAGAGAACAAAACTGGAGAATACTCAGCCCTCATTCTGGATAAACTCAAAAAGCCAGAAGGCGGATATGATGACCATACCTCGGGATCGGGGTATGACTTCATAACACAAATTGAAAAATGGGTGAAGGACAAGTTAGCTGACCAGTCATCCACACTGCAAGACATGACTCAGGACAGGATGGAATCAGTGGAAAAATGTGTGCAGGGAGTGAAACAAAATTATAGGGACATGGTGTTCAGTGTGAACGAGCCCGTACACATGAGGCTTCTATCATGTTCCTTTGTTGAGGGTCTGAGACCGGACATCAACAAAGCACTAACCACATGTCGCCTCGAGTGGAAGGCTTCACCCATAGACATACTCGAACAAGTTGCCAAAGAACTTGAAGGGAACAACAAGAGAACCAGGGAGGCTGCGATTGCCATCATGTCAGGGGAGGAGAGTGGGGACCGCCCCCCCCACACGTACCTGTACCTGCTATGGGTGTGGAAAACCGGGGCATATAAAAAGGAACAGTGGACACCTCTAGCCCTTCTATCAGCAATGGCGGCAGCAGCAGCAGGAAAGCATGCCACCGCCCCCACCCGACAACCAATAGTACACCGTCAAGCCAGTGCCGAGAGGGGATACCACCTACATGGAGGTTCACACCCCTCCCACTGGTCCGGCCCCTCGAGTGACACTCAATGTAGCGGGAGAAAGATTGTAATTTCTTGTTGACACTGATGCAGCCCGCAGCGTCCTCTGTGAAACCGCCGCCCTCCCATCCTGGCTCACGAACATTCAACTACCGTGTTCGGGGTTAGAGGGGGTTGTGCAACACAACCTGATCACAAAATCCTTTTCCATCACCTCACCACAGCTGCGCTTACCCAGCGGCATCATGACCCAGTTCGTTGTTATCCCGACTTGCCCTTTAATCTTCTGGGAGCGGATTTCCTCCAGAAAATAAGGGCCAACATACAATTTCAGCAAGATGGAACAGTACTTCTCGGGACCACCCTGTGCCCCGAAGAAAGTTGTCTCCTAATGGCACTAAGAACAATCAGTGACGACATTGTGACTCCACCAAACAAAGATGTGTTGAACACCCTATTACCACATATCCCAGAATGCCTTTGGGCTAAGGGGCCACAAAACATAGGACACCTGAATGTCCCTCCCATCTCGGTGCTCCTACACAGCAGGTACGTGCCCTGTTGCAAAATGGAGCATTAGTGGAGACCACCCATCCGTGTAACACGCCCCAGTACCCGGTACGGAAAAAGCCAGAGAGAGGTAAATCCCTGACATACAGGATGGTACAAGACTTGAGAGCAGTCAATGAAGCAACTGTATTAGAAACCCCTGTTGTACCTAATCCACACACCCTGCTGTCTGGAATTCCACCGTTTGCCAATACCTTCACTGTGATTGATCTGGCTAACGCTTTCTTCTCTGTTCCTCTAAAAGAAGATTGTCAATATCTCTTCGCATTCACACATGCAGGCAAGCAATATACTTGGACTGTGATGCCTCAGGGAGCACAGAATAGCCCCTCATGCTTTAGCAAAGCCATGTCCTCTGTGCTCCAACCATGGCAGGCAGACAACCCAGAGGCCGAACTCCTACAATACGTGGCTGACCCTCTCCTTTGTGCTTTAAGCTTTCAGGAATGTCTGTCCTGCTCAATCTCTCTCCTACAGTTCCTGGCCGAATCAGGCTGCAAAGTATCTCAAACCAAACTCCAATTGTGTTTACCCAAGGTAGTCTTTCTTGGACACTGTATTGCCCAAGGTAGTAAACACTTGACGGATTCCAGGAAAAAGGCGGTATTTAAACATACGGATACCAGACACTAAACACCAATTGCAGATCTTCTTAGGCCTCATTTCCTACTGCCGACCCTGGATCCCTGATGCCTCAGTACTGATGCTACCCCTATATGACTGTATTCCCCGGAATGCAACCTCTCTGTTCCAGTTAACAAGGGAGGCTAATGAGTCCTTTGACAAGTTGAAGATAGCAATTGCAACCGCTCTGGCCCTTGGGATTCCTAACTACAGCCTTCCCTTCAGGCTGTATGTAATAGAACGTCAAGGTCACACTACTGGTGTCCTTACCCAAACTCATGGTGGACGAAACAGACGCTCGGCTACTACTCTAAGCGCCTTGACCCTGTAGCCAGAGCTGCCCCTTCCGGTGTCAGAGCTGTCTATGCTGCCAGCTCTCTTCTGGATGTCACATCTGATGTTGTGCTTGGGCACCCCCTCACTATTTTGGCTCCGCATGGTATCTCTGCCATCCTCCAGCAGACACATCCCAAACACCTCACTGCACAACGCCACCTCCGGCTGCAGTGTAGTCTGCTCCTGACAGATAATGTTACCATTCAGAAATGTCACATCCTTAACCCTGCTGCACTCCTTCCTCTTCCAAGGGGGAAGTATACTAGAGATTCAGGAGAAGCTTCTGAAGATTTTATTGATCTGCATGCTGAAGAAGATCTTCAGGAAGAAGAACTATGGACCTCAACTGACTATCTTTACCAGGAACAGGATCATGATTGCATCACAATGATGGAAGCTGAAGTAGGGACACCACCATCAGTCCAAGACACTCCTCTGACAAACCCTCATTGGTACGCCGATGACAAAGGGAAATTCCATACAGGCATGGCAGTCACTAGTGAGCATGAAGTGCTGTGTGCAAAACAATTGCGCCAAGACCAGACAGCACAGGAGGCTGAACTCTTTGCCCTCACTGAAGCCTGCCTCATGGCAAAATAGACTCCACTGCTAATATCTACATGGATTCTAGATATGCCTTTGGAGTGGTTCATGACTTTTGACTAATATGGAAGGCACGGGATTACATCACAGCCGCAGGAACCCCAATCAAAAATGCCTCAGCAGTAGCGGCCCTAATGGCAGCAGTACTCCTGCCCACTCAAGTGGCAGTGATCAAGGTAAAGACCCATACATGAACTGACACTCCTGAGGCCAGAGGAATAGCCCTAGCTGATCAAACAGCGAAGAGAGCAGCAATGGAAGAGGAAGGAGCCCAGACAGAACAGATCCTGACAGTACAAGAAGATCTGGAGCAATAGGAAGTCACACGGGACATACTTAAACAAATGCAGAAACAGGCCACTCCCAGGGAAAAGGAAACCTGGTTGAAAGAGTCAGCCCTCGAAGAAGAATCCGGACTCTGGACACAGGGAAAGAGAGTATGCCTGCCCAGAACTCTCTATCCTCTAATAGCCGCAATAGCTCATGGGCCCACCCACCAATCCAAAACCATCATGAAAGAGCTAATTGATAAAATATGGGTGGCCCCAGGGATCACCCCCGTCCTGGTGACACATGCTCAAGCGTGCCTCATCTGCACAGAGTGTAATCCAGGTAGAACCGAGCCCACACCACGGAAATGTCTCCCAAAGGCCTTATGTCCCTTTCAGAGGATACAAATCGACCACATCCAGATGCCAATGTGCCAAGGGTTTCAATATGTGCTGGTAGTGATAGACTTGTTCTCTGGGTGGCCAGAAGCCTACCCCATCCGAAATCAGACAGCAACTACTACTGCTAAAAAACTGATGCAGGAGCTTGTCTGTAGGTTCGGAGTACCTGAGGTCATTGAGAGTGATCAGGGCCCAGCATTCACTGCCAGATTAAACCAAGAAGTCTGGGAAATGGTAGGGTCGCACCTGGCGTATCACACCCCCTACAGGCCCCAAAGCAGCGGCAAAGTTGAAAGATTGAACGGAGTGTTGAAGTCAAAAATGTTGACGATGACCAGGGTGACCGGGTTCAATTGGGTTCAGTGCCTGCCTATAGCACTCTTTTCAGTTAGGCACACACCAAGGCCTCCACACAAACTGACACCATACGAGATCCTATTTGGGACAGGGCCAAGAATGGGACAGTATTTCCCGCAACAGTTGCAAATGCATTAAGAATCTGTTGCCAAATATGTAAACAATTGTCTAACATACATGCACAAGTTTTCTCTTCCATTCCAGATCCTAACTCCCTAGAAGGAAGCCACACTTTGAAACCTGGAGAATGGGTGGTGGTCAAGAAGTATATCAGAAGCACCCTCGAACCACGATACGAGGGACTTTACCAGGTGCTGCTGACCACCCCAATTTCTGTAAAACTCGAGGGGAGACCTAACTGGATCCACACATCACACTGCAAAAGAGTACGAGTGCCAGCTCCAGATATCGAGGGAACCACTGCTGAATCTGCATGATGCCTTTTGCAACAGTTATCGCTCTGCTACTTTTTGTCTACACCTACACGGTCACATATACACAGAATCCTCCAAAGACAGGAGGACAAGTGGCCATCACCCAACAAAAAGAGAAGGATGGCTACATATTCATTACTTTCTGGTTTAATTCCTCCAGTACTCACGTGGCTACCCTCAAATTTGATTACTGCAGTCTAGTATTGTGCCCAATGCCAGCATGGCAATGTAGCATGTACCAAACGGGCAGCCATAGATCCACATACATCTGTGTCCCTGATAACCAGTATGGGGAACAGTGTAACTCATGGGGAGCAGTTGGGTGGAACACGGGTGACCCATGGGGATACAGACCTCAGAGTGCCCGAGACAAAAAAGGCAAAATGGGTAAATCCTTGCTTACCCGCATGACACTGTTTAAGAGTGGAAGATGCCACCCAAGTGGACAGACAGGCTCCAACATGCCACTTACCCTCACAATAGAAAACCCCAGCCCCAATGACGCAGGGACATACCTTATTGGCACCTGGATGGGGTAACTGCTGGGGACATGGGCATGTTCCAACTGAAAGACCGACATAATCTCACAAAGATAGAGAAGGGTCCGTCCAAACCCTACACTACCTCCCTTAGGCAGATGACAGCCATAGCAGACCCCACCTTTGAAGATACAGGATTTTCTGACACCAACTTGTGGTTAGAATGGATGAAATACAATGCTGACACACACAATAAGACGAACTGTTACATATGTGGGGGGGCACGCCCACACCTAGGCACAGTGCCCTTGCATCTGCTTCCTGAGACTAAAAGCTGCTTCCTCAGCCTATACACCAACACTAGCGTGAATGACTCTGCCTGTGAAAAGTGGAAGAGAAAATACCCCCTGGTAGTAAAAGCCCCCAAACCAGATGAAGGCATAACCATATACCCCGGTAACTACACCTGTTACTTCAACCCTGGCAGTCAGAGATTCTTGGGAAACTTCACAGAGGGTTACTGCTCATCCTACAGCAACCTGTCCACTAAAACACGGAATCAGAGGGTATCTTTGGAGGACATCTATTGGATCTGTGGAGGCGGAAAAATAAGAACTAGGTTAGAAGGGAATTGGTTCGGTGAATGTGCCCTAGCAAAAGCCATAATGCCCCTTCACATACTAGATGACCCCACAGAGGGTATACTCAAAAAACCTATTTAGGGAGGTAAAAAAGGGAGGCCTCCCCACAGGGGAGCTTTGACTCACATGTGTATATAGATGCAATAGGAGTCCCAAGGGGGTCCCCAACGAGTTTAAGGCCAGAGATCAGGTGGCAGCTGGATTTGAATCCCTACTCCCAATGGTGACAATCAACAAGAATGTCGACTGGATAAACTACATATGCTATAATCAGCAAAGATTTGTAAACTACACCCATGATGTGGTAAAAGGAATTGCAAAACAGTTGGAGGCTACTTCTGCTGTGGCCTTTCAGAACAGGATGGCCCTACATATGATCCTAGCTGAGACTGGGGGAGTTTGTAAAATGATTGGGGAAACTTGCTGCACCTACATCCCAACACTGGCCCCAAAGGAGAGGTAACTGAAGCAATAAACAAACTTACTAACCTCTCAGAGGAATTAAAACGTAACTCAGGGATAACAGACCCATGGGATGAGTACTTTGGATGGTTAAAAAATTGCAAATCCTTCCTCACCCAGATAGGTATGGTGAGAGTCTTGATGCTAGTATTAATGTCAGTAGTGTTATGTTGCATTGTACCCTGTGTCCGAAAAATATGTGAAAAAATTGTGACTTCAACTACTGAACAGCCCATCATGCTGCTATATGGTGAAGAAGTAATGAAAACCAAAGAATTCAACACAAGTTCCCCCACCAATTATGATGTCGTACCGAGACTGGGAAAGATGAATCCCAGGGTACTATCATAAGTCCAATTAACCGGGAGTCTACCCAAAAGGGGTAGGTTGTCCCCACTGTGGGTGAAGAGGATTGCGAATGGTATTCCCAGGGGTTCACTAGGCAGGGAAAGTTCTACAATCAAGAATCCAAGGGGGGGAGGGCGGAGCTAGCTGCAGAGCTGACCGGACGCAGCTTGTGTGAGCTCTGTGGAGAGTGTGAAAAAAAACAGCTATAGCTCGACTAAAACTGACTTATTAAGTCTGAAAAACACATACCCCGACGCAGGACACTGTCTGGATCACCAGGACATCCTTATTTTTGGAAAACGGGAAGGAGAGAAGTTGCGGCCGTGCACCTGGTCCATACAAGGGTGTGAAGATTTCAAGCCTGAAAAACAGCTAATCAACAGCGTTGCTGACTGCCGATTCAGCTGCACTAAGTTCGGTGAAAGTAGATCCGGACGTGAATTGCGGCGGGTCTGGAAGACATCCCACATCAAGTTGCCTCTTCTGTCACCTTTCCCAAGGTACCACTGGAGCGGTAAGTGCCCTGGGCCGTCTCCCAGATAAGCAGCTGTTAGATAAAAGGCTGTCTGTGAGGCCTCTGTGGGACTATTACATCAATCGCCATTAGTACTGGGCAGACAGGATCCGGCAGCCGCTCTAATAAAGAGATTCATCCGCCGGCTCGGAAATAGGCGCGAAATTCAAATTCAAATGTGATCTAATGTATTAGAACAGCCGCACTTTATAACAAACCATTTCACCGGCGCAGGAATAGACGCACTGTTCACACTGGATTGTATTAAAGGTTTACTTTAGGAGTAAATCAAGAGACGGGGCGGAGCCCGCGCTTGAAGTGAATGGACGTGTGAAGGACGGCTCCCATGCTCGCATAACCCTCACAGCACTGTGTCTTTAGCCCACTGGAACCCAAAATGGTTAAAATCGGGGGACAAAAGCCCACAGACCAATCGAGTACCAATTGCTCCCAGAACCAGGCCGGAGAGATGGAGAGATATGTTAAGAAGACAGCCGCAGCGACAGTGAGCCGCGAATCTAAGATGGCGCCCGGCACACCACGCTCAGCACACAAGCTACCAACAGCGTCCGGCGAGGATAAGGTAGGAGAGGACCCCAGCGATGCAGACTGCTTGCCCATATCTAGAACCTTCCTAAAGGAGGCCTTAGCAGAAGCACTGGGTCCCCTCAGTATGGATATCTCCTTAATAAAAGAAGACGTCAGGCACATAGGCAGAAAAGTGGAGGCTTTGGAGGAATCGCAGGCCGCGATCCTACAACACCAGTCGGAAGTCTCATCATGCTTGTCCCTAGCTCAATGCCATATTAATTCCCTATATACAGCCATGAAAGATCAAGAGAACAGGAGCAGGCGTAACAACTTACGCTTTAGAGGGATTCTGGAATCTATCTCGACCATAGACATTCCGGAAACAATAACTCAGATATGCCTGAAAATTCTGGGACCAGAATCGACACATGAAGTCCTGCTAGAAAGAGCCCATAGAGCTCTCAGGCCAAAACCGCAAGCGAATGAGCCCCCCAGAGACATCATATGTAAATTTTTACACTTTCCTGTAAAGGAGGCCATACTGGCTAATGCTAGGAACTCTAGCTCCGTTGAGTGGGAAGAAAATACTATCACCATATTCCAAGACCTGGCACAGTCAACTCTTAAAAAACGCAAAGCCCTGAGACCCCTTACAGAATGGCTGCGACAGCACAGAATTATATACAGATGGACTTTCCCGTTTGGAATATCGTTCCTGCATGATGATCGTCGCATCCACATATCTTCCTTTGCTGACTTGGATAAAGCCTACGACCTTCTTCAAATTGCTCCATTGCCTATTGAGAACTGGGACGTTGCCCAAAATCTGAGCTCCCTACCTAAACTCCCCCTGGGAACCGTTGGGTACTCCAAAACCCCAAAGAAGTAAAAGGGGAAATTCCTTCTCCACTCCCAAACGCCTGACCATGGTGGAGAAGTAAAATGTTTTGTTTTCCTTAAATCTAGGTGGACTCTATACAGCAATATGGGAGATATACAGATTTCAAGCTAATGTTAGATTGCTTTTTAATGTGATGACTCCTTGTATACTGGGCGGAGGGCCGAGCGTCCATTGCTCTCTGCCCAGTATATGACGATGAAACAGTAGGGATCTTTTTTATGAATTTCCCATCTGTTATAAGATTAGTTCAGTCACATGGCCAAATTCCAGGATCAGCCTAATTTCAGTATATATGTGCAATCCCTTATAATGGTTGCAGTGCAAGGCACTCAAAACTGCCCGCCACTATCCTATAATAATCCACTTTATCGTCTCCTCTAAGTAAAGTGTTTTGTTCTTCTTTAAATTGGGTGGACCCTGTTCAGTAGTATGGGAGACGTACAGATCTTTAGCTAAAGCTATATTGTTCTCCTTTTGATGACTCCTTGTGTGCTGGTCGGAGAGCTGAGCGTACATTGCTCTCTGCCCAGTATATGACGATGAATCAGTAGGGATCTTTCTCATGAATTTCCCATCTGTCATAAGGTTAGCTCAGTCATAGAGCTAAATATTAAGTTCAGGTTACTTCCAATATATATTTGTACGCTCCCGTGCTATGGTAGCAGCTCAAGACACTCAAAGCTATCCGCCAGTATCTTATAATACTCCACTTTGTCCTCAAAGATCCCCCGATTGTAACACTGATATTACGTTAATATCACCAATATCAAAATGTTCCAGTCTATTTGGTACTACAGAGGGTAGTGCTTATGGGTACTTTACCCTCTTCCCCCCCTACATGATGCCTAGGAAAAAAGGCACAATTGTTATGTTCTATCTGGTACGGATGATGTTTATTCATCCCTTACCTCCACTTATTGTTTTATTTTGTGTTTCTAATTGTTATTGTTTTGACAGGAACTATAAAAGTTACCAAATACTTACTCAAATGAACATAAGGATGTCTTCATGGATTCAGGACCCAAAATCTGAAATTCCTCCTTCTGTCTGGATGCTGGTGGGCTTCTCTCGTGGCCGCACTCCCTCCTCCGCTTTGCTCCTGGTTGGTCAGAATTTCTTTGCTATTACATCCAGAACCCCTCCCCCTCTCCTTGTTGAGACATGGTGGATTTTAAGCTAGTCTCTTTCAATGTCAAGGGGATGAGGTCCCCCTCCAAGAGATCCCAGATTTTCTCTCTCTTACACAAGGAGAGGTGTTCTCTGATCTTTTTGCAAGAGACACATTTCAAACATGGGAGCTACCCTAACCTTTCCCACTCCAAATATCCGAGCTGGTATCACTGTGGTGCTGGGGGTGCGGCCTCGAGGGGAGTCAGCATTGGCTTTGGTAGGGGGTTCCTTTTTCAGTACAAATTGCATGTTCAAGACCCGGAAGGCCGATACCTAATCCTCATAGGCCAAATAGGGCAATCCATCTTTACCTTTGCTAACTTATACGCCCCAAATGTAGACCAAAACAACTGGCTCACCCCAGTAATTTCTCTTATAGAAAAACACAGAGAAGGATTTCTGATCATGGCAGGTGACCTTAACGTGGCTTTAAATCCCTCATTAGACACCTCCTCTAAAAAGTCCCCATTATCAGCAAAAACTCTTAGTCTGATACACACAAAACTTCATAACCTGGGAGTCTTAGATGTCTGGAGATGCCATAATCCTGATGCGATTGATTATTCCTTTTATTCCCCTGCTAACAAATCTTATAGCAGAATCTACTACATTTTAATCCCGAAAGAAAAATTACAATTCTGCTCATTCCCAAAAATTGGAAACATTACTCTATCCGACCATGCCCCAATCTTTTGTGAAATCCGCTCAGACCAGAAAACCAATAGACAAACCAACTGGAGGTTCAATGAGTCCCTTTTAAACAATGCAAAACATACGTCTCTTATCTCCTCTTACCTTGAGGAATATTTTCTTACAAACGCTACGCCTGAGATTTCTCCTCAAACCCTATGGGACGCCCATAAGGCGTATGTTAGAGGCAGACTGATTGGTCTTTGCTCTTTCCTGAAAAGGGAATCAGAGAAAAAACGTAATGACTTACTATCAAAAATCCACTTAGCAGAAAAGGCCCACAAACAATCCATGTCAGATTCACTGCTAGCGGAACTTTCTACCCTTAGAGCTCAACTAAAAAACCTTTTAAACGAACGCTCAGCCAAACTTTTTCTGTCAATACAACAGAAAATTTTTGCCCACGGCAATAAAGCCTCCAGATTCGTCATGAATCGCATTAAACATAGGAGAAGTTCCGCTATGTTCAATCCCTCAGGTCTCAACAGGGTAACCTTTTGTTCAAAGCGGAAGACATAGCAGATCAATTCAGGATATTCTACAACTCCCTATACAACCTAAAAGTCCCAGATCCACCCGATCCCTCCACTTCTAGAGAAACCAATATTAACTCTTTTCTTGACACACTTGACCTCCCAACCTTAACCTTAAAACAGCGGGATTCCCTGGCCAGGCCTTTCACTACCCCAGAATTAGAAGCCGCCATTAAATCTACCCCCAGGGGTAAATGCCCCGGCCCGGATGGTCTCCCTATATCATACTTTTTTGCTTTCAAAAACATACTCCTACCACATCTGCTCCCTGTCTGCAATTTAGCCATGTCCAATTTACCACTTTCACATGATATGACTAGAGCCACTATAACAATAATACCCAAGGAAGGCAAAGACCATACACTATGTTCCAATTATCGTCCAATTTCTCTCCTCAATGTAGACCTTAAACTTATAGCTAAGATGCTAGCCACTAGGCTACAAAGCTTTCTACCCAACTTGATACATCCAGACCAAGTAGGCTTCGTAAAGGGGAGAGAGGGGAAGGATAATACCACAAAAATATTAGACTCCTTGTTTTATGCTTCCCATAAACATGTTCCCTTGGTCCTGATTGGCACGGACGCCGAGAAAGCATTTGATAGAGTAGACTGGCTATATATTAGACTAACTTTGTCGAAATTTCAGCTCCCAGAGTCATATATCAATGCAGTATTTGCAATGTATACGCACTCCTCGGCGTCCGTGTCGATCAATGGAATACTATCATCCAGTTTTTCCATAAGAAATGGGACGAGGCAAGGGTGCCCCCTTTCCCCCCTTTTATTCGTACTCGTGATGGAATCCCTTCTACAAGCCCTTAGACAAAACAGTGACATTAGTGGTCTGAAAATAGGTTCTCGAGAATATAAATTAGCAGCATTCGCCGATGACTTACTGATCACCACTACTAATCCACACAAATCCATGCCCAAGATCCTGTCGACACTTAACCTTTTTGGATCCTTATTAAACTTTAAAATTAATCCTTCAAAGTCCCAGGTCCTTCATATAGGCCTCTCGCCCGCTAGTGTCTCCTCTCTCAAAGTAAACTCCCCATTCAATTGGCAAACCCAACAATTAACCTACTTGGGAGTCAAACTCTCTCCACATTTACCTGATTTATTTTGATTAAACTACATGCCCCTTTTAATAGCTATGCAGACACAGATGAATTCCCTAGACTCACAATACCTCTCCTGGTTTGGTAGAAAAAACATTTTCATGTCTCTGATCATGCCCAAACTCATGTACCTGATGCAAGTCCTACCCATAGAAATACCCAAATCATATTTCTCCTCTCTTAATAAATACATACGCAAATTTATATGGCAAGGCAAGAGTCCTCGCATCTCCTTTGATACTTTGACCAAACCCAGAACTTCAGGGGGTATTGGTCTCCCCGATCCGGAGACTTATATGAACGCTATCCAATTATCCAGAATTATTGACTTAATTAGGGAACCTGGTCACAAATCCTGGCCAGAGTTGGAAAATGCCCTTCTTCCATCTTCTATTAGGGCACTTATATTAGCCAATAAATGAATGCCTCAACCTAGCCTCATTTCAAACCCTATCACACGTAACACCCTAAAGGTCTGGAAGAAGTTCACTTCCAATCCTGGAGGTCCCTTGCTCCCTTCACCTCTTCTACTTATTAGAGACATCATTGATCTGGCACCCAAAGAATTAAAGGATAGCTGCCCTTCAGCCATAAGGAATTCAACAATTGCCGCGTCACAACTTATAGATAAAGATGGTTGTGTTGTTTCGGACTCTGAAATAAACACAAGACTGGACACGCAGATTCGCAATCCAATATTACAGCATTTCCTCAAAACAGAGGTCCTCCTTTGTGCGAAACAAACCTCCCAAGTGAGAGAACTCAACTGGTTTGAGACAATGCTGAGCAGTAAGTTGTATCCTCCTAAAACTATTTCCAAAATATACAAATATCTGAAAACACCTCCCTCCCCTCCCAAACCTGCGATCGTAGGCATTTGGGAAAGAGACTTACAGCGTATCCTATCACCTCAAGAGATTACTAAACTTCTATCCTCCCCCCACAAACTGTCCAGGTGTATACGCATACAGGAGAATAGTTATAAAATTCTCATGAGGTGGTACAAGACCCCAGATAAAACTTGTATGTACAGTTCAACAGCTTCTGATGTTTGTTGGAGATGTCATACATCGAAAGGCACATTTATGCACATCTGGTGGTCTTGTGACCTAATTGAGCCCTGGTGGCAAAATATTCTCCAACTTTGCAATAAGATTTGTCAGACGTCTCTCCCATGTACGCCTGAAACAGCTCTTGTCTCCTTGGGGATGAAGAAGTGGGACCACATAAAACTTCTCTATTCTTACTCCTAATAGCAGCAGCCAGATTACTCTTGCCCACGCATTGGCTCTCTTCAGACATCCCCAGTATTGATCATTGGATCAATAAAGTAGACCAGATATACAGGTTGGAGGAAATTTCTCATTGGGAATCACATTCTAGGCCCAAGTTTTAAAAAATTTGGTCCCCATGGAAAGAATATAGAGGATTTACGTAGCTAATTATATACATATGCTCATATTTGTTAATGGTCGCCTGCCCGTACTCTCTCGAGCAGAAAGTGGTAGCCTCATGTATCCCCCATCTACACCTATTCTTACCCCTATGTCCATTTTACCTCATCACAGGAAAGGGGCCCTTGGATCCGTGTCATTCTTTTTGAACAGAAATCTATTCAAGCTTATCAGTAACTCATGCCTGTCAATGTTAGGCTATATTGCCCGTCTGTTACAAAAAACTTGTGATGATTCTTTTGATTACATATATCGCCTGCTTTTATGTCACTTGTAATATTGTTGTATTTTGACTTCAAGCCTGTACCATGCTATGATAAATATAAAAACAATAAAAATTGTCAATTTAAAAAAAAAAAAGAATCCAAGGGGGGACTGTTATGGAATATAATGGACACTTGCTTGGCACTTACAAAATGGTGTCTGTCCGAGAGACAACCCCCAGTATGCATTCTATGATTGAAACTATTTGCAGCAAAAACTTGAAACTGTCAGGAATTCCTCTAAGTCTATCATACATACTGTATGCCTTAAACTTATTTCCTGTTTACATTCCTTCTTGCTAAAAGACCAATCATGTGAGCCCACTCCTCCCACTTATATGGAGGGTATATAATGTGAAGCCCCCACCTAATAAATTAGAGTTATGCTTTGACCTTATATAGAGTGTCAGTGTTATTTATCTCGCTGTGCATGCAGGTATCTATCTATCTATCAAATTTGGAGCAGTGTATCAACCTACCTGACCATTGATCAGAACCAGAACACCCCCATCCTCCACAGCATCTCCCCTCATACACTGAACACCCCCATCCTCCACAGCATCTCCCCTCATGTACTGAGCACCTACCACCCAGCATCCCCCCTCATGTACTGAGCACCCACCCGCATCTCCCCTCATGTACTGAGAACCCACCCGCATCTCCCCTCATGTACTGAGCACCCCACGCAGTATTTCCCCCCATGTACTGAGCACCCCCCCAGCATCTCCCCCCATGTACTGTGCCCCCCTTCCTCATACACTAAACATCCCACATGCACAGGCTCCATCACATTTACATTATAGTTTGTACTCACTGTGAAGAAAGTTCCTCACAGGTCAGAGCTACCTGACTCCTCCCCAGATAAGCTCCTCCTCCTCCCTCATGCAGCTCCACACAGCCCTCAGTGCCTTGTCCTCTTCTCACACTGGCCCCGCCTCCTTGCCTGACACGCTCCCACAGGCCCTTCCTCCTCCCACAGACACTGCACAGGCTGCTCTATCCCCGAAAATACTGCAGCCATAGAGAAGAGGGCCAGCGGTGAGTACAGCTAGTCCTGGGAGCGCTTTACTCACTGTTCCTTTTGTTTGAGAAGACAGCAATGCTCACAGTAGCGCTGCAGCCTTCTTACTGCTTCCCACACGCCAGTGACATCACGACTTTTACACTGGCCTTGGGGCAGCTCTGCCCCATTAAATTCAATAAGATGGCTCTATATTATTTTTTACAGTATTCTTTATCCGCTTGCCGTCACATTAATGCCAATAGGCGTCAGTGCGGCGGCACTCTTAGGTCTCAGCGACTCCTATTGGCGTCATCTCGTGAGACCCGAGATTTCCTGTGAACGCACACACTCACAGGAGCGCGCATTCACAGGATCGCACAGTAAACAAGTTGAACTACAGCCTGCCAGCTCTGATCATTCGTTGGCAGGCTGTAGATGCGATTTTTTTAACATCAGAAAGGTATATTAGACGCTGTTTTGTTAACAGCGTCTGATATACCTGCTACCTGGTCCTCTGGTGGTCCCCTTTGCTTGGATCGACCACCAGAGGACACAGGCAGCTCTGTAAGTAGCACCAATCACCACACACACACACATTACACCCCCCGTCACTTATTAACCCCTTATTAACCCCTGATCACCCCATAAAGACTCCCTGATCACCCCCTGTCATTGATTACCCCCCTGTAAGGCTCCATTCAGACGTCCGTATGTGTTTTGCGGATCCGCAGATCCGCAAAACACGGACACCGGCAATGTGCTTTCCGCATTTCGCGGATCCGCACATTGCCAGAACTATATAGAAAATGCCTTTTCTTGTCCGCAATTGAGGACAAGAATAGGACATGTTCTATATTTTTGCGGAACAGAAGTGCGGACCCGGAATTCCAGATCCGAGCGGGACAAAGTCTGTCCCCATAGAAATGAATGGGTCCGCAATTCCGTTCCGCAAAATGCGGAACAGAATTACGGACGTGTGAATGGGGCCTAAGGGTCCCTTATCACCGCCAGTTAGTTAGCTACTTGTTAGGTAGTTAGCGCCCAGCCCACTGCACCGCAGTCACTGATTAGTCGCTGATTAGCATCATCGCTGTCGCTAATCAGCACTAGTACTATATAGTATCTGTAAGGGATCAAGACTGATCGAAATCAGATCTATATCAGTACATTAGGGTCACCTTAGGCTCTACAAAAAACGCAGTGTTCGCCCGATCAGGCCTGATCTTGTGCGCACACTTGCGTTCAGTCCGCCCCACCGCAGTGACAGAAATTTTTTTTTCTGATCACTGCAAAAACACCGTAAAATCGCTGCGGCGCTATAAAGATTACTTTTGAGCTTTTTGGATCTTTATTAGCGATCGCAGCTTTTTTTTTTTTGTTGCACATTTTTTGGCAGAGATTTTTTCATCCACATTGATCATTGCGAATGAAGAAATCTGTGCCGTTCATTTTTTCTTTCAACCCAGAGGCTGAACGAAAAAAATAAAATCTCATTACCCGTATGCTCAATATAAGGCCTCATGCACACGACCGTGCCGGTTTTTGCGGTCCGCAAACCGCGGATCCACAAAAAAACGGAAGGCGCCCGTGTTGCCTTCTGCAATTTGCGTAACGGAATGGGCTGGCAATATAAATGCCTATTCTTGTCCACAAAGCGCGAACAAGAATAGGACATGTTATATTTTTTTAGCGGGGCCGCGGAACGGCGGCTCGGATGCGGACCCAAACAACGGTCGTGTGCATGAGGCCTAAGGAGAATAGCAGAAACTCCTAATGCTGGAGTGATCTTGGTCTCATCTGTCCATAGGATGTTGTTCCTTAACTGTGAAGGCTTTATTAGATGTCGTTTGGCAAACTCTAATCTGGCCTTTCTGTTTTTGAGGCTCACCAATGGTTTACATCTTGTGGTGAACCCTCTGTATTCACTCTGGTGAAGTCTTCTCTTGATTGTTGACTTTGACACACATACACCTACCTCCTGGAGAGTGTTCTTGATCTGGCCAACTGTTGTGAAGGGTGTTTTCTTCACCAGGGAAAGAATTCTTCGGTCATCCACCACAGTTGTTTTCCATGGTCTTCTGGGTCTTTTGGTGTTGCTGAGCTCCTTATTTTTAAGAATGTTACAAAGAGTTGTTTTGGCCACGCCTAATGTTTTTGCTATCTCTCTGATGGGTTTGTTTTGTTTTTTCAGCCTAATGATGGCTTGCTTCACTGATAGTGACAGCTCTCTGGATCTCATCTTGAGAGTTGACAGCAACAGATTCCAAATGCAAATAGCACACTTGAAATTAACTCTGGACCTTTTATCTGCTCATTGTAATTGGGATAATGATGGAATAACACACACCTGGCCATGGAACAGCTGAGAAGCCAATTGTCCCATTACTTTTGGTCCTTTAACAAGTGGGAGGCACATATGCAAACTGTTGTAATTCCTACACTTTTCACCTCATTTGGATGTAAATACCCTCAAATTAAAGCTGACAGTCTGCAGTTAAAGCACATCTTGTTAGTTTCATTTCAAATCCATTGTGGTGGTGTATAGAGCCAAAAATGTTAGAATTGTGTCGATGTCCCAATATTTATGGACCTGACTGTATATTGCTGCCACACACAATAGTCCTTAAAAGGACTTTTGGATCTATAACAAGTATAAAAACTAAAATATTTCTATTTCACTCCCTACACTATCTCTCCCTTCTGCTGCAGCTCTCCCTGACTAAGGCCTCATGCACATGGTCGTGTCCCGCGGCCGAGAGCGGTCCGTGGTAACACGGCCGGGATTCCTGCAGACAGCAGGAGCGCACTGCGTCATTGGTTGCTATGACACCATGCGCTTCATGCAGCCGCTGCTGTATAGTGATACTGTTAAAGCCACACTTAAATTAGGGCATTTAAGATACACTCTGGTGTTCCGAATCAATGTACCCTCAGGGGGTTAATATCCACGCGTGGTAGAAAGACTGAACACTGACACAGAAGTTGGTCAAAGCAATCTCACTCTACATGAGGTAGACATATATATATTTTCAGAAGAGGGCAGTCCTCACTGAGACACAAACCATTGTTTCATTGGTCAAAGAGAAAAAGAGATAAGAGAAACAGAGATAACACTCAACATCTGCACAGTGGGTACCACCTTGGAATGTGAAACTAATTGTAAACATCTAAGGATCTCCATTTTGTAATGGTGGACAGTCTAACACTACTACTGCATACGTCATATGTGACACTTCAAAGAGGTGCTTCTCTATAGGCAGTGAACAACATATATCATCAAGACACATGATTGGTCTACACATTCCACCACACTCTATAGGACACCTGCAAAAAGGTGAGAAATCAGACACTGCCCACAGCACTTTGCCCCCCTTCCTCTCCTGCTTGAGAGAAAGAGAGGGGTGGGAGGGAGGCACTTGGAGAAGAAAAAGTTTAACTCATTACAGTCCTAGAGATACTAAATATAGAATAAAATTCACACATCTTTAACAGTAAAATTCACACATCTTTAACAGTCCCCCCTTGAATTTCATTCTCTCCCTAAACCTAACCATCTGTCCCAATGCTCCGACGTCCTCTTCACCAGCTTCCACGACAAGTCATTCCTAGCGAACAACCTCCCATGACACTGGATTTGAGCACGGGGAAGTCAGATGATCTTTCCCTAACCGGCGTTGACATTATATGGGGGGACTAGAGGTCATCAGTGCTCCTTATTTTCTGGATCGAAGTCTTCATACACTTCTCCCATCATCATCTCTGGTGTGGCCTCATCAACTGCCTTGTTGAACAATTTCTTTACACAGGGAATAATACAACAGATAATTAGAACAAGCAAAATCAAAACAACAATGATGATGATACCAATTTGCAACAACATCTGCTTCCAATTTTTGAACCAGTTCTCTAGCCCTTCTGCCCATGAATTATCTATTCCCGAATTCCTTTTTAATTCTTCAGATAGGGAGGTCAATCCCTTTAAAGCACTCATAACCTGCCCATTGGGCCCTAGATTATCGGGTATGACAGTACAGCAGGATTCTCCTATCATTTTGCAAACTCCTCCTTTCTCTGCCAGCAACATGTCCAAAGCCATTCTGTTCTGGAATGGCATAGTACTAGTGGGACCCAATTGTTCTATTATACCTTTTAGGGCATCCCGAGTGTAATTCACAAAGCGTTGCTGGTTATAGTAGATATAATTTATCCAATCCACATTTTTGTTTACCACAATTATTGGGAATATAGATTCAAATCCTGCTGCAACTTGATTTTGTGCCTTAAATTCATCAGGAACCCCCCTCGGGACTCCAATAGCATCTATATATACATGGGCATCCAAACTACCACCTGGAATAGTCTCCCGTTTTCCCCTCGTCCCTATGTGTTCCTGGGTTCTTGGAGACTGCTATATATGACTTACAACCTTCTTCCAATCAGGGATATCGAAAATATGGAAGGGCATCAATACCATGGCTAATGCACACTGACCATGCCATTGTACCTCGATTTTTGTTCTCAATTTCATGTCTGCACATATCCATACTATATCTCCTAGAGCCTGGGTTTGGTTCACCAAATGGATTTTATACTCCTGTCCAGTGGTATTTACTATCTCACCACCATATCCTTCTGGGAATTTTCCCATCTCCTTTCCTTCCTTGCCCTCTATCTCAAAACAAGTGTAGTTGCTCTTGTATATAGTAATACCAACTATCTTGGGGCCTTCATTAAGAAGAGGGTACTGGGGGGGCGGAGCTAGCGCCGATAGAGTATGGACGCTTGAGGCTGCTGCTCCGTACAGAGATCACCTTTGAAGCGCTTTATTAATAAGCTGGCACACCGACCATGGTCAAAATCGGAGGTCCGAGGACCGGAGAGCAAGCTTCCCCGGATGGGAAGAATCCTATCACCGGAGATATGGACAAATTCATAAAAAAGGCAGCGACGCTGCATGTAGCCAAAGAGCTCAAGATGGCGCCGACTCCTACCCGCCCCCCGCGCTTTAAACATACAGACCGGTCAGACCAGGCTACAGGAGGCGAGGAAGAAGAAGCGGATGATCTCCCTATATCTCGCTCATTTCTGAAGGAGCTTTTATCCTCCTCATTAACATCAGCCTTGGAGCCTCTGAGCTCCGATCTAGCTGCCATAAAACAGGAAATAACTCAAGTGGGCACACGTGTGGAAACACTTGAGAACACACAAGAGGCCATTATCAGACATCAGACCGAAGTCTCACAGCGGTTCCTGATCATCCAACGGAAGATGAACAACCTCTGCAGCTCCTTAGAAGACCAAGAAAACAGAGGTAGGCGGAACAACTTACGCTTCCGTGGGGTTCCTGAAACGGTTGAAGCGGGAGAAGTGCCGAACACCGTGGTGCAGATTTGCATGTCGCTTCTTGGCCCCGACACAGCCCACGAAGTCATCCTTGAGAGGGCGCATCGTGCCCTAAGGCCCAAACCCCCTGCCACTGCTCCACCAAGAGACATTGTTTGCAAATTTCTTAGTTTCCCAGTTAAGGAAGCAGTTATCATTAAAGCCCGCCAGACCGGCAAAGTGACCTGGGATGGTCATACCATCCAAATTTTCCAAGACCTAGCTCAGTCCACCCTGGATAAAAGAAGAGCCCTGGGTCCCCTGACAAGTTGGCTGAGAGGACGCAAGATTCCATACAGGTGGTTATTTCCTTTTGGGCTGTCATTTGCGTACGAGGGCCGCAGATTCTCTATTTCTAACCACGCAGATCTGGAACCGGTGTTCAATCACTTACAGATTGACCCTTTGGAGATAGAGGACTGGAATCCCATTCAGGACTTCTCCAACCTCCCTGACATCCCACAACCAGGCATCTGGGAACGCCAACGTACCCCAAAACGACTCAGGAGCCCCAAGAACCCAAGAGGATCCTCGTTCAGAAGACTTCCTATGGACAACTGATGATATCCTCGTATATCCGTCCGTATTCGCCAGTACTATATAAAAATGGTGATCTCAAACATGTTTACCTTTCCCCCCCCCCCTTCAATACTTTTCAGGCTCGACTAGACCTGATACTTCAATGTTTACTTTATGTTTAATACCTTATTGGTATATGGTTAACATTTTTTCTTTTGTTTCAGGATGTATAATGTTTATATCCCCCTTAAACATTCCGCAAGAAAATATAATGATACATATATGTTTGCATCCCACAGAAAGTCTGGACCGGGAGTTTCTTTTGGGGGGAGGCGGCGGAGCGATCCCATTCAAGTCATAAGGTAATATGGCAGACATACAAATTACCTCCTACAATGTAAAGGGCTTTAATGCTCCTTCCAAGCGCTGCCAAATCTTATCAGAATTAAAAAAAATCGGTTGTTCCGTCGTCTTCCTCCAGGAGACGCACTTCAGGGTAAATCACTTTCCAAATTTGTCCCACTCTTGTTTTCCTAATTGGTACCACTGTGGCACAAACTCATCTGCATCCAGAGGAGTCAGTATTGGCTTTAGTAGGAATACTCCTTTTATCTTCATAGACCAAATATTGGATCCTGAGGGCAGATTTATCCTCCTAAAAGGTCGTATAGCCAACCAGATATACACATTTATTAATCTGTACGTCCCAAATGTCGATCAGGCCACGTGGATACACAAGATTCTGCAGACAATTGACCATTTTAGAGAAGGTGTGACCATCTTGGGTGGCGACCTTAACCTTACTTTGATCCCATCTGAGGATTCTTCATCTAAAAAATCTGCTTTATCAAACAAAGCCTTATGCAAACTGAGGAAGTCTTTCCATGAACGTCGCCTGGTTGACATCTGGAGATCCCTGAATCCCACGGTTAGAGACTATACCTTTTTCTCAAACCCTCACAGTTCATACCAACCTTTGGACTACTTTCTGATCTCAGCTGACCATATTCAATTATGCTCTAGGGCCCAGATTGGCTCTATCAGCATTTCCGACCATGCCCCTATATGGATTAACATCCTAACTCCAGATAGACCTATCTCCTCCTATAAATGGAGACTCAATGAGATGTTGATCCAATCCCCTGAAAATAAAGAGAAAATCCTTAACTGGTTAAAAGATTTCTTCCTATCCAATAATACCCCTGATATCCACCCCTATATGCTGTGGGACGCCCATAAGGCTGTCATCAGAGGCCATCTCATAAGTTTAGGCGCATACACTAAAAAAATGAGACTCGCCCGCGTCGACTCCCTTCTTAAAAACATTAAAGATATTGAGACCCTCCATAAGAGTTCCCTCCTAGAATCTCACATGACTAAACTTACGCTCCTAAGGACAGAACTAAAAAACCTATTAAACACTCAATCGGCCAAATTCTTCCTTCATGCGCAATACAAATACTTTGCCCATGGAGACAAAGTATCTAAATTTATGATGTCCAGAATAAAAAAAAGGAAAACCCAAAATTTCATTAGCAAAATTTGCAATAAAGAAGGAGATACACTCCTTAATACAGAAAGCATATCCCGTAGGTTCTCTGAATTTTACCGTTCTCTGTATAACCTTCCCTCCCAAGAAAATCCTGCCAACAACACTACACACCAAGATTCAATAAGTCTCTTCCTCCGTTCTATAGATACGCCCCGGATAAATATCGATCACATTGATACCTTAAATTCCCCTTTTACTAATAAAGAACTACAATTAGCTATAAATCAACTCCCAAAAGGTAAAGCCCCCGGCCCTGATGGCTTTTCAGCCCTATATTACAAATCCTTCCAAACTATTCTATCACCTCACTTACTCACTGTATGTAACAGAACTCTACAAGGCGATCCTCTCTCCCAAGAAATGACAAAAGCTAATATCACCATAATACCTTTATTAAATTTGGACCTAAAACTACTGGCCAAAATGTTAGCTAACCGACTTGCCCCTATCCTCCCTCAACTGATACATAGAGATCAAACAGGCTTTATTAAAGGTAGAGAGGGGAAAGACAATACAGCCAGAGTCTTGAATTTGTTGTCCAATGCCTCAAAATATCGCCACCCTTTGGTATTGATCAGCACGGATGCCGAAAAAGCGTTTGACCGAGTTCACTGGAACTATATGTATCACACAATGGAACACTTTGGAATTCCAAAGCCCTTTATAAACTCTGTTAAGGCCATGTACATGAATGCCTCGGCGTCCGTGCTGATCAATGACACCATATCCTATCCTTTCTCTATAAAAAAACGGAACTAGACAGGGGTGCCCCCTGTCTCCCTTGATTTTTGTCTTGATTTTAGAGCCCCTCCTTGTTCTTATTCGTAATGACAATAATATCAGAGGCCCAAGATTGGGAGATCAAGAACACAAAATTGCGGCCTTCGCCGATGATCTCCTCATAATGTCCTCCAACCCCGGTAAATCCTTGCAATGCATATACTCTATTTTGGAAAAATTTAGCTATCTCTCCAATTTCAAAATTAATATGAAGAAATCTCACATCTTGAGTGTAGGAATCAACTTAAAACTTAAAACTGAACTGACCTCCACCTCCCCCTTTAACTGGGACTCTCCCTCTATAACATATCTAGGAATAAAGATCCACCCCGATATCTCCTCTCTATATAAACTAAATTATATCCCATTACTAAACTCTATCAAATGCCAACTTGAAAACCTAAACCCTCCGCTATTATCCTGGTTCGGACGCAAAAATATGGTCATGTCCCTGGTCCTACCTAGATTGACATATCTCCTCCAAGTCCTCCCCATTCCGATCCCCAAATCTTTTTTCCAATCTCTGGAAAAATATATACGCTCATTTATATGGAATGGTAAAAAAGCAAGGATCAACATCAACACCCTCCAGAGGTCCAGAGATCAAGGAGGCATAGGCCTCCCCAACCCTCAATTATACAACAAAGCGATACTCCTTTCTAGAGCCCTGGACTGGTTTAGAATCCCTGAACAGAAGTCCTGGGTCAATATGGAGACCCCTGTCTATATGCCATCATTAAGGTCCCTGTTGATAGACCCACACCACTACCCGTCCCCTCCACTTAAACATAACTTGCTAGCCAAATCGACACTTGAGGTATGGAAATGGTTCCAGGACTCGAAATGGGGTTTCCCATCGCCATCCCCTTTGGTACAAATCAGAGATGTAATAGGTTTAGCCCCACTGGAGCTCAGACAAAGCATTCATAAACATCTATGTGTCTCTGATACCCCTATAATCGACATTCTACTAAAAAGTGGGAAGGAACCATTAAATCAGGAATCCCTGATTTCTCATCTACCTGAAATTAAATCCTATCCGCATATGCTTCAATTTTTGATGACATATATTAACAAACATATTAAGCTAAGCTCCCTATTGAGACCACTTACATGGTTTGAAAGTCTCATTCAAAGCCCTACCCCCCCGAGGAAAGTTATATCCCTTCTCTATAAATACCTCAATACAGAAATTATGCCACCCAAACCCAGTTTTATAACCTTGTGGGAAAGAGAACTAAATGCACACTTCACCAATGAAGAACAAATCCTCATGTTTAAAACCCCACATTCGTCCTCTAGATGTACCAGAATCCAAGAAAATGGATATAAGGTATTGACCAGATGGTATAGAACACCTGATGTTACCCATCATTATAGCGTTGTTGGTTCTGATGCTTGTTGGAGGTGCGGAGGAGAACGTGGAACTATGCTACACATCTGGTGGGCCTGTCCCCTAATTTTTGATTGGTGGAATATAATCTTTAAGAAATGCAACGAAGTTTGCAAAAATCAAATGTCAAGCCATCACCACTCTTAGCTCTCCTAGGACTACATCTCAATGGCAAGACAATCATTCCTCCCCGGTTTAAAATACTGATTGTAGCCGCACGTCTCCTGATTCCCACACAATGGTTATCACCTAATGTTCCATCGGTGGATCACTGGTTCAACAAGGTCGAATCCCTATATAGATTTGAGGAAATAGCAGCCTGGGAAAACAGATCCCACCACAAATTTGTTATCCTTTGGAAAAACTGGAGATCCTATAGAGATCTCCAAGATTAAAATCCATCTATGACCTCCTTCTTACCTGCGGACATGTGTATCGTGAAATATAGCTCTGTTTTTTACATACATCCGATTTATTATTGTTATGTTGATTGATGCTTACTATTGTAAGAAAATTCTTATATAATGGAGTTCTCATCTCCTTTTCAAAGTACTCTGTATATGATAACCATTTTACAATAAAGCTCTTTTGAAAATTTAAAAAAAAAAAAAAAAAAAAGAAGAGGGTATGGTTTTTCCATCGTTCACAGGCTCTCTCTTTAGATGTGGAATTGGTGTATAGGCCAAGGAAACAGGTGAAATGATCTTGAGGGAGATGCAGAGGAACGGTACCTAGGTGGGGCCGGGCTGCAGCACAAGTTATACAGACTTTGTAAGGCTGCCTTTCCCGTGACCCTCGCGTTGTACACATTTTGGCCAACAGCGATTACTGGTTGTTCACCCTTCTCGACCCCCGATACAAAGAGAACTTCTCATCTCTCATTCCTATGGTGGAGACAACGCTGACAACGCTGGCTGTAGACTACGTAGTTCCTTGGCCAACCGAGGAGGGGAGATGAGGGGAACACACAGCAGTTCCAACAGAGGCAGGGTAACACTGTCCAAGGCCTGGGACAGTTTTATGACACCCCGCCAGCACCCTCAACCTGATGTGCGGTCTAGTGTCACAAGAAGGGAAAAATTTTGGAAGATGGAGAAGGAGTATGTAGCAGACCGTGTCGGCGTCCTTAGTGATCCCTGTGTTCCTTACAACTATGAGTTCCTTACAACTATGAGCACCTGAGCATCCTGAGGTGTTCTATTCAACCTCCTCAGGACCGCCGTACGCAGGATTGCGTCTTTGCGGCGGTCCTGTTACTCTGGGTGGACGCATATAAGCGTCCTCTCGCGATAGCCGAGATTTCCTGTGAACGCGCGCACACAGGCGCGCGCGTTCACAGGAACGGAAGGTAAGCGAGTGGATCTCCAGCCTGCCAGCGGCGATCGTTGGCTGGCAGGCTGGAGATGTGATTTTTTTAACCCCTAACAGGTATATTAGACGCTGTTATGATAACAGCGTCTAATATACCTGCTACCTGGTCCTCTGGTGGTCCCCTTTGTTTGGATCGACCACCAGAGGACACAGGTAGCTCAGTAATATGTAGCACCAAGCACCACACTACACTACACCCCCCCGTCACTTAATAACCCCTTATTCACCCCTGATCACCCCATATAGACTCCCTGATCACCCCCCTGTCATTGATAACCCCTGTAAGGCTCCATTCAGACATCCGTATGATTTTTACTGATCCACTGATAGATGGATCGGATCCGCAAAACACATACGGACGTCTGAATGGAGCCTTACAGGGGAGTGATCAATGACGGAGGTGATCACCCCATATAGACTCCCTGATCACCCCCCTGTAAGGCTGCATTCAGATGTCCGTATGATTTTTACGGATCCACTGATACATGGATCGAATCCGCAAAACACATACGGACATCTGAATGGAGCCTTACAGGGGGGTGTTCACCCCATATAGACTCCCTGATCACCCCCCTGTCATTGATCACCCCCCTGTCATTGATCACCCCCCTGTAAGGCTGCATTCAGATGTCCGTATGATTTTTACGGATCCACTGATACATGGATCGGATCCGCAAAACACATACGGACATCTGAATGGAGCCTTACAGGGGGGTGATCACCCCATATAGACTCCCTGATCACCCCCCTGTCATTGAACACCCCCCTGTCATTGATCACCCCCCTGTCATTGATCACCCCCCTATAAGGCTGCATTCAGATGTCCGTATGATTTTTACGGATCCACTGATTCATGGATCGGATCCCCAAAACACATACGGACATCTGAATGGAGCCTTACAGGGGGATGATCACCCCATATAGACTCCCTGATCACCCCCTGTCATTGATCACCCCCCCTGTAAGGCTGCATTCAGATGTCCGTATGTTTTTTACGGATCCACTGATACATGGATCGGATCCGCAAAACACATACGGACATCTGAATGGAGCCTTATAGGGGGGTGATCAATGACAGGGGGGTGATCACCCCATATAGACTCCCTGATCACCCCCCTGTCATTGATTACCCCCCTGTCATTGATCACCCCCCTGTAAGGCTCCATTCAGACATTTTTTTGGCCCAAGTTAGAGGAAATTATTATTTTTTTTTTTACAAAGTCTCATACTCCACTAACTTGTGTCAAAAAATAAAATCTCACATGAACTCACCATACCCCTCACGGAATCCAAATGCGTAAAAATTTTTAGACATTTATATTTCAGACTTCTTCTCACGCTTTAGGGCCCCTAGAATGCCAGGGCAGTATAAATACCCCATATGTGACCCCATTTTGGAAAGAAGACACCCCAAGGTATTCCGTGAGGGGCATATTGAGTCCATGAAAGATTGAAATTGTTGTCCCAAGTTAGCGGAAAGGGAGACTTTGTGAGAAAAAATAAAATAAAAAATTTCCGCTAACTTGTGCCAAAAAAAAAAAATTCTATGAACTCACCATGCCCCTCATTGAATACCTTGGGGTGTCTTCTTTCCAAAATGGGGTCACATGTGTGGTATTTATACTGCCCTGGCATTCTAGGGGCCCTAAAGCGTGAGAAGAAGTCTGGGATCCAAATGTCTAAAAATGCCCTCATAAAATGAATGTGGTCCCCTTTGCGCATCTAGGCTGCAAAAAAGTGTCACACATGTGATATCGCCGTACTCAGGAGAAGTTGGGCAATGTGTTTTGGGGTGTCATTTTACATATACCCATGCTGGGTGAGATAAATATCTTGGTCAAATGCCAACTTTGTATAAAAATGGGAAAAGTTGTCTTTTGCCGAGATATTTCTCTCACCCAGCATGAGTAAATGTAAAAAGACACCCCAAAACACATTGCCCAACTTCTCCTGAATACGGCGATACCACATGTGTGACACTTTTTTGCAGCCTAGGTGGGCAAAGGGGCCCACATTCCAAAGAGCACCTTTAGGATTTCACAGGTCATTTACCTACTTACCACACATTAGGGCCCCTGGAAAATGCCAGGGCAGTATAACTACCCCACAAGTGACCCCATTTTGGAAAGAAGACACCCCAAGGTATTCCATGAGGGGCATGGCGGGTTCCTAGAATTTGATTTTTTTTGTCACAAGTTAGCGGAATATGATGATTTTTTATTTTTATTTTTATTTTTTTTCCTTTACAAAGTCTCATATTCCACTAACTTGTGACAAAAAATAAAAACTTCCATGAACTCACTATGCCCATCACGAAATACCTAGGGGTGTCTTCTTTCCAAAATGGGGTCACTTGTGGGGTAGTTATACTGCCCTGGCATTTTAGGGGCCGAATGCCTGAGAAGTGGTTTGAAATCAAAATCTGTAAAAAATGGCCGGTGAAATCCGAAAGGTGCTCTTTGGAATGTGGGCCCCTTTGCCCACCTAGGCTGCAAAAAAGTGCCACACATGTGGTATCGCTGTACTCAGGAGAAGTTGGGCAATGTGTTTTGGGATGTCATTTTACATATACACATGCTGGGTGAGAGAAATATCTTGGCAAAAGACAACTTTTCCCAATTTTTTATACAAAGTTGGCATTTGACCAAGATATTTATCTCACCCAGCATGGGTATATGTAAAATGACACCCCAAAACACATTGCCCAACTTCTCCTGAGTACGGAGATACCACATGTGTGACACTTTTTTGCAGCCTTGGTGGGCAAAGGGGCCCACATTCCAAAGAGCACCTTTCGGATTTCACCGGCCATTTTTTACAGATTTTGATTTCAAACTACTTACCACACATTTGGGCCCCTAGAATGCCAGGGCAGTATAACTACACCACAAGTGACCCCATTTTGGAAAGAAGACACCCCAAGGTATTCGCTGATGGGCATAGTGAGTTCATAGAAGTTTTTATTTTTTGTTACAAGTTAGTGGAATATGAGACTTTGTAAGAAAAAAAAAGAAAAAAACATCATTTTCCGCTGACTTGTGACAAAAAATAAAAAGTTCTATGAACTCACTATGCTCATCAGCGAATACCTTAGGGTGTCTACTTTCCGAAATGGGGTCATTTGTGGGGTGTTTGTACTGTCTGACCATTGTAGAACCTCAGGAAACATGACAGGTGCTCAGAAAGTCAGAGCTGCTTCAAAAAGCGGAAATTCACATTTTTGTACCATAGTTTGTAAACTCTATAACTTTTACCCAAACCATTTTTTTTATCAAAGACATGTAGAACAATAAATTTAGAGAAAAATTTATATATGGATGTCATTTTTTTGCAAAATTTTACAACTGAAAGTGAAAAATGTCATTTTTTTTGCAAAAAAATCGTTAAATTTCGATTAATAACAAAAAAAGTAAAAATGTCAGCAGCAATGAAATACCACCAAATGAAAGCTCTATTAGTGAGAAGAAAAGGAGGTAAAATTCATTTGGGTGGTAAGTTGCATGACCGAGCAATAAACGGTGAAAGTAGGGTAGGTCAGAAGTGTAAAAAGTGGCCTGGTCATTAAGGGTGTTTAAGCTATAGGGGCTGAGGTGGTTAAGCACCCGAGCACTTTGGTGAAGATGAAGATGAACTATGGGCTAAAGGACCTTTTGCTGACGTCAGATCACATGCTCCAATCACATGGTACATCACCGCGGTGATGGACCCTGTGATTGGAGCATGTGATCTGACGTCACCAAAGGTCCTTTAGCCCATAGTTCATCTTTTGAGAAGTAAAGAAGAGACCGGGACTTACGCGAACAAACGGAGAAGGTGTGTTAATTTTTTTTATTTTTTTTAACCCTCAACTGATCACCTACTAAGCATTCTGTTTTCAGAATGCTATTATTTTCCCTTATAACCATGTTATAAGGGAAAATAATACAGTGTATAGACAGTCACCTAGCAACCGTGCGTGAAAATCGCACCGCATCCGCACTTGCTTGCGGATGCATGCGATTTTCACGCAACCCCATTCACTTCTATGGGGCCTGCGTTGCGTGAAAAACGCAGAATATAGAGCATGCTGCGATTTTCACGCAACGCATAAGTGATGCGTGAAAATCATCGCTCATCTGAACAGCCCCATTGAAATGAATGGGTCCAGATTCAGTGCGGGTGCAATGCGTTCACCTACCGCATTGCACCCGCGCGGAAATCTCGCCCGTGTGAACGCAGCCTAACACTACTCATTATTAGTTTTGAGCGCAAAATATTTGAATATTGAATTTTTATCGTGAAAATTATCACTTTGAGAATTCACAAATTTTTGGAATATAGTGCTATGTATTCGTTATATTGAATATTCAATTTTTTTTTCCATCTGAACGCATGATTCCTCTCTGCTTCTCGCTTGTGGGCCAATGAGAAGGAAGCAATGTCAAGTTCACAACAATACAACACAACAATACAATACAGTGCACCAATTAGTAATCTGTAGTCAGACCTGCTAAAATGTGAAGTTGCACGTAAAAATATTCTAATCACTGCCAATTAGCGCAATAGCAAATACAGTATATTGGAGCACTTGACTCTATCTGCATATAAAGCTATTGTAATGTTCTGCCATGCCAACCATTTTCTCCAGTCTCAGGAGAAACTCATGATACACGCCTGTATTTCGCATTACGAATTCGCATTACGTGATTTTTACATTGACGATTTTTCGCATTCAATAAAATAATCTCGAATTCTCGAAATTCGGGAATAAATGACGAATATTCTACATAATATTCATGAAATATCGCAAATTCGAATATAGCCCCTGCTGCTCATAACTACTGCTTATGGTTATGGTGCTTTTTCCAGCACATTTCAAAAAGTTAGTGGCAAACACCTTTAATGGCATTTTTAAATAACATGGTTGTTCTGGTCTTACCACCACATTTGGAGTTGTCTTATTTATCAATAGTGTTGAGCGGAAATATTTGTATTACAAATTTTTATTGCGAATATCGGCACTTCGAGAATCCACCAATATTTAGAATATAGTGCTATATATACACTCACCTAAAGAATTATTAGGAACACCTGTTCTATTTCTCATTAATGCAATTATCTAGTCAACCAATCACATGGCAGTTGCTTCAATGCATTTAGGGGTGTGGTCCTGGTCAAGACAATCTCCTGAACTCCAAACTGAATGTCAGAATGGGAAAGAAAGGTGATTTAAGCAATTTTGAGCGTGGCATGGTTGTTGGTGCCAGACGGGCCGGTCTGAGTATTTCACAATCTGCTCAGTTACTGGGATTTTCACGCACAACCATTTCTAGGGTTTACAAAGAATGGTGTGAAAAGGGAAAAACATCCAGTATGTGGCAGTCCTGTGGGCAAAAATGCCTTGTGGATGCTTGAGGTCAGAGGAGAATGGGCCGACTGATTCAAGCTGATAGAAGAGCAACGTTGACTGAAATAACCACTCGTTACAACCAAGGTATGCAGCAAAGCATTTGTGAAGCCACAACACACACAACCTTTAGGCGGATGGGCTACAACAGCAGAAGACCCCACCGGGTACCACTCATCTCCACTATAAATAGGAAAAAGAGGCTACAATTTGCACGAGCTCACCAAAATTGGACTGTTGAAGACTGGAAAAATGTTGCCTGGTCTGATGAGTCTCGATTTCTGTTGAGACATTCAAATGGTCTGAATTTGGCGTAAACAGAATGAGAACATGTATCCATCCTCTGATGGCTACTTCCAGCAGGATAATGCACCATGTCACAAAGCTCGAATCATTTCAAATTGGTTTCTTGAACATGACAATGAGTTCACTGTACTAAAATGGCCCCCACAGTCACCAGATCTCAACCCAATAGAGCATATTTGGGATGTGGTGGAACGGGAGCTTCGTGCCCTGGATGTGCATCCCTCAAATCTCCATCAACTGCAAGATGCTATCCTATCAATATGGGCCAACATTTCTAAAAAATGCTATCAGCACCTTGTTGAATCAATGCCACGTAGAATTAAGGCAGTTCTGAAGGCCAAAGGGGGTCCAACACCGTATTAGTATGGTGTTCCTAATAATTCTTTAGGTGAGTGTATGTATTTTTTTTTTTAACACAGTACACATCAGGTGATCATCTCTCCCTTCTTATAGCTTGTGGGCCAATGAAAAGGCTTTGTCACAGCTTAGCAATATCCCTAGCAACCAATAGAAAAGTTGCCTACCCCTTCATTATATAAATTAAGACACTCCCCAGCAGCCATTTTGGGCAGTTTCATGTGAAAGAGAGAGAGAGGATCTTGAATGAATACTGTGCTGTGCTTTTTCAAATTACATGTCAAATCACATATAATAGATAGTGTTAGGCTCCATTCACATATCCGCAATTCCATTCCGCACTAAAAACTAAAACAGTGTTGTAATGTTCAATTACTTACCGTGGTCAGAAGTTCTTTCTCACTATCTCGAAAGTTGCTGCCAACTATTTTCATCACTTATGTATCTAATAGTGCGTGAGTATGTGCGCACTCGCATAATACTGCAATCAAAAAGAATATCACGAATATCACAAAATCACGAATATTTGGCGAATATTCGCCTAAATATTTGTGATATATCGCAAATTCGAATATTGCCCCTGCCGCCCATCACTATTTATCAAGGAGTACAAATGGGTGGTTGAGTCACAGTGCAATTATCTGCAATCCTCTCAAGATGTCCTTCAGAATTGATTTCCCCAAATGCTAGCTTCTTAAAGAGCCTGCAAAACTGGCCCTGATTTTGGAAATATCCAAATGTATTAAAATTGCAAATTTATTGGATGTTTACCATTGAATATGTCATGATTTTGAATACTGTGCAGTGTGTTTGATGGTTTACTGCATTTAACAGGAAATGTTATAATTCTGCAGCCAGAATGAATATAAAGAGCTTCTGACCTTGAATCTCAGTTTATATACAATATATAAGAGAATATTATTCAATCCAATGTTACTTATATGTTATATATAAAAAAGTTATTTGCATGTCATGATCATTACAAATTGTGTACAATAGAAGAAGAAAAGGTTATTTTGTTGACCTTGATATAAAAGTGCCTTTAAATATTTTCCAGATGAGTCTAAATATTGTCGAGAAGCCCTCACAATATGATGTAGTCTCACCTAATGTATGTGTATTTGTTTTCATAATGAGATACTTACTTTAGTGTGACCATCATATTGGTATCATCTACAGCTTATTGAGTTAAATACCTTAGAGTTGTTGCAATTACAAAGAAACACAGAAAGTGCTGGGCTCACTGTCCCTATCAATCAAGCAAGGTGTATAGACAAAATACTCCTAAAATAATCCCCATAAATACACCTCGTAATGGTATCAAATAATTCATCTTTATTAGTATGTATATAAGACAAAATCATAAAGTATAGGACACACACTCACAAAGACACTAGCGGATGCAATCTTCAGTGAGTATGTAATAAATAACAGCGGCAACCAAGAGCAACAAAAATGTCTACACATAAGACAATAGCACAAAGTATGGAACAAATAATAATGATGCATAAAAACCGTACTATTGCATAATGTGATGGTTGCCTTTTCCCTGGAAGAAGCCTCTGGGTAAAACAGCATTGAGAGGTGATCCTGACTTGGTCACTATGTCTGCAATTTTACATTAATTTTGCATTTATACTCATTTATCCAATAGTCCTTTTTTTATGCATCATTATTATTTGTTCCATACTTCATACTATTATCTGATGCCTAGATATTTTTCTGGTTCTTGGTTGCCGCGATTATTATTTATTACATACTCACTGAAGATGGCACCCTCTAATGTCTTTGTGGGTGTGTGTCCTGCACTTCATGTATTGTGATTTTATCTTATGTACATTCTAATAAAGTTGAACTAGTTGGTACCTTTACGAGGTGTATTTTTACAATTAAGTAAAAGACTGATTACCTCGTAAAGGGAACCTGTCACGTCAAAAATGCATATAAAACCGACAGAATTACCTTATAGTAGCCCTCAGTCTGTTATTAATCATGTGTTTCATCCGGTAATCTGATGCTCCATGCATGACAAAAACAATGTTTTAAGCGCCATCAGCGCTATCTTGCCGGTCAAGCTGAATTATAGGGGGCAGCGACCTCCTTGCTTCAAGTCAAGGTAAGCACTCCCCCTAGCCGTCGCCTCTTATGGGTGATTGACATCCTGCAGTGCGGCCTGGGATCGCATTACGGACAAGGATAGTACTGTTTTATTAGGGGCTAGCTGTTCCATTCCACAAAATACGGAATGCACACGGATGTCATTCGTATTTTTTTTTGCGGATCAGTTTTTTGCAAACCACAAAATACATATGGCCGTGTGCAAGATGCCTTAGGAGGCAGAGGTCAGTAAACATAATAGGCACACCTTTGCAGGGACTACAAAAGCTAAGAATATTTTTCTCAGGCACATTAACAGGTATGGTATACTACAGAAAATTCTGCCATTGCCTCAGTGTAGATTAGCTCATGTGCACACTGGCACTATAACCCCTTAAGGACTCAGCCCTATTTCATCTTAAATACCCGGCCATTTTTTGCAAATCTGACCAGTGTCACTTTAAGTGCTGATAACTTTAAAACGCTTTGACTTATCCAGTCCATTCTGAGACTGTTTTTTCTTCACATATTGTACTTCATGACACTGGTAAAATGTACCAAAAATTTGTAAAAAATTGCAAATTTCCAAGTTTCAATTTCTCTACTTCTATAATACATAGTAATACCTCCAAAAATAGTTATTACTTTACATTCCCCATATGTCCACTTCATGTTTGGATTATTTTGGGAATGATATTTTATTTTTTTGGGATGTTACATGGCTTAGAAGTTTAGAAGCAAATCTTGAAATTTTTCTGAAATTTTCAAAAACCCAATTTTTAGGGACCAGTTCAGGTCTGAAGTCACTTTGCGAGGCTTACATAATAGAAACCACCAAAAATGACCCCATTCTATAAAATACACCCCTAAAGGTATTCAAAACTGATTTTACAAACTTTGTTAACCCTTTAGGTGTTCCACAAGAATTAATGAAATAGAGATACAATTTAAAAATTTCACTTTTTTGGCAGATTTTCCATAAAAAAAATTTTTTTCCAGTTACAAAGCAAGGGTTAACAGCCAAACCAAACTCAATATTTATGGCCCAAATTCTGTAGTTTACAGAAACACCCCATATGTGGTCATAAACCGCTGTACGGGCACACGGCAGGGCGCAGAAGGAAAGGAATGCCATACAGTTTTTGGAAGGCAGGTTTTGCTGGACAGTTTTTTTTGGCACCATGTCCCATTTGAAGCCCCCCTGATGCACCCCTAGAGTAGAAACTCCATAAAAGTGACCCCATCTAAAAAACTACACCCCTCAAGGTATTCAAAATTAATTTTACAAACGTCGTTAACCCTTTAGGTGTTCCACAAGAATTAATGGAAAATAGAGATACAATTTCAAAATATCACTTTTTTGGCAGATTTTCCATTTTAATAATTTTTTTCCAGTTACAAAGCAAGGGTTAACAGCCAAATAAAACTCAATATTTATGGCCCAGATTCTGTAGTTTACAGAAACACCCCATATGTGGTCGTAAACTGCTGTACGGGCACACGGCAGGGCGCAGAAGGAAAGGAATGCCATACGGTTTTTGGAAGGCAGGTTTTGCTGGACTGTTTTGTTTGACACCATGTCCCATTTGAAGCCCCCTGATGCACCCCTAGAGAAGAAACTCCATAAAAGTGACCCCATATAAGAAACTACACCCCTCAAGGTATTCAAAACAGATTTTACAAACTTTGTTAACCCTTTAGGTTTTCCACAATAATTAATGGAAAATAGAGATACAATTTAAAAATTTCACTTTTTTGGCAGATTTTCCATTTTAATAATTTTTTTCCAGTTACAAAGCAAGGGTTAACAGCCAAATCAAACTCAATATTTATGGCCCAGATTCTGTAGTTTACAGAAACACCCTATATGTGGTCGTAAACTGCTGTACGGGCACACGGCAGGGCGCAGAAGGAAAGGAATGCCATACGGTTTTTGGAAGGCCGATTTTGCCGGACAGTTTTTTTTGACACCATGTCCCATTTGAAGCTCCCCTAATGCACTCCTAGAGTAGAAACTCCAAAAAAGTGGCCCCATTTTAGAAACTACGGGATAGGGTGGCAGTATTGTTGGTACTAGTTTAGGGTACATATGATTTTTGGTTGCTCTATATTACACTTTTTGTGAGGCAAGATAACAAGAAATAGCTGTTTTGGCACCATTTTAATTTTTTGTTATTTACAACATTCATCTGACAGGTTAGATCATGTGATATTTTTATAGACCAGGTTGTCACGGATGCGGCGATTCCTAATATGTATACTTTTTTTAATTTATGTAAGTTTTACACAATGATTTCTTTTTTGTAGCAAAAAAAATCATGTTTTAGTGTTTCGATAGTCTGAGAGCCATAATTTTTTCATTTTTTCAGTTTTTGGGCGATTACCTTGGGTAGGGTATGATTTTTGCGGGATGAGATGACGGTTTTATTGGCACTATTTTGGGGTGCGTGTGACTTTTTTATTGATTGCTATTACACTTTTTGTGATGTAAGGTGACAAAAAATGGTTTATTTAGCACAATTTTTATTTTACATTTTTTACGGTATTCATCTGAGGGGTTAGGTCATGTGATATTTTTATAGAGCCGGTCGATACGGACGCGGCAAAACCTAATATGTATACTTTCTTTTTATTTATGTAAGTTTTACACAATGATTTCATTTTTGAAGAAAAAAAAATCTTGTTTTAGTGTTTCCATATTCTGAGAGCCATAGTTTTTTTCAGTTTTTGGATTATTATCTTAGGTAGGGTCTAATTTTTTGCGGGATGAGATGACGGTTTGATTGGCATTATTTTGGGGTGCATATGACTATTTGATCGCTTGTTATTACACTTTTTGAGATATAAGGTGATAAAAAATTGTTTATTTAGCCCAGTTTTTATTTTTTACGTTCATTTTTTATGTTCATCTGAGGGGTTAGGTCATGTGATATTTTTATAGTGTCGGTCGATACGAATGCGGCGATACCAAATATGTATACTTTTTTTTATTTATGTAAATTTTACACAATAACAGCTTTTTTTAAAACAAAAAAATGATGTTTTAGGCTGAGTTCACATGGACGAGTATACCACGCGGGTGCAATGCGGGAGGTGAACGCATTGCACCCGCACTGAATCTGGACCCATTCATTTCTATGGGGCTGTGCACATGAGCGGTGATTTTCACGCATCACTTATGCGTTGCGTGAAAATCGCAGCATGCTCTATATTGTGCGTTTTCCACGCAACGCAGGCCCCATAGAAGTGAATGGGGAAGTGCGGATGCGGTGCGATTTTCACGCACGGTTGCTAGGAGACGATCGGGATGGAGACCCGATCATTATCGGGATGGAGACCCGAAGCATCTGCCAACTCCTGGACAGTCTGTGGTGCAACGTGACGTTGGTGGATAGAGCGAGACATGATGTCCCAGATGTGCTCAATTGGATTCAGGTCTGGGGAACGGGCGGGCCAGTCCATAGCATCAATGCCTTCGTCTTGCAGGAACTGCTGATATACTCCAGCCACATGAGGTCTAGCATTGTTTTGCATTAGGAGCAACCCAGGGCCAACCGCACCAGCATATGGTCTCACAAGGGGTCTGAGGATCTCATCTCGGTACCTAATGGCAGTCAGGCTACCTCTGGTGAGCACATGGAGGGCTGTGCGGCCCTCCAAAGAAATGCCACCCCACACCATTACTGACCCAATGCCAAACCGGTCATGCTGGAGGTTGTTGCAGGCAGCAGAACGTTCTCCACCGCGTCTCAAGAACCTGCTTTCATCTGTGAAGAGCACAGGCCGCCAGTGGCGAATTTGCCAATCTTGGTGTTCTCTGGCAAATGCCAAACATCCTGCACGGTGTTAGGCTGTAAGCACAACCCCCACCTGTGGACGTTGGGCCCTCATATCACCCTCATGGAGTCTGTTTCTGACCGTTTGAGCAGACACATGCACATTTGTGGCCTGCTGGAGGTCATTTTGCAGGGCTCTGGCAGTGCTCCTCCTGTTCCTCCTTGCACAAAGGCGGAGGTAGCGGTCCTGCTGCTGGTTTGTTGCCCTCCTATGGCCTCCTCCACGTCTCCTGATGTACTGGCCTGTCTCCTGGTAGCGCCTCCATGCTCTGGACACTACACTGACAGACACAGCAAACCTTCTTGCCACAGCTCGCATTGATGTGCCATCCTGGATAAGCTGCACTACCTGAGCCACTTGTGTGGGTTGTAGACTCCGTCTCATGCTACCACTAGAGTGAAAGCACCGCCAGCATTCAAAAGTGACCAAAACATCAGCCAGGAAGCATAGGAACTGAGAAGTGGTCTGTGATCACCACCTGCAGAACCACTCCTTTATTGGGGGTGTCTTGCTAATTGCCTATAATTTCCACCTGTTGTCTATCCCATTTGCACAAAAGCATGTTAAATTAATTGTCACTCAGTGTTGCTTCCTAAGTGGACAGTTTGATTTCACAGAAGTGTGATTGACTTGGAGTTACATTGTGTTGTTTAAGTGTTCCCTTTATTTTTTTGAGCAGTGTACACACATTTTACACCAGAAATGTCTTTATTTCAAATTTTTTTTTTGCTATCTTTTATGTAGATTATCCATATGATACCACCCTACCTATTCTGTATAGGATATGCACTAAGTTCTACTACTTTTAAAATAACACACAGTGCACTAGCGCAATTGTCTACACCAATTTATGTCACCTTCAAGAAACCAATAGTAGCCGTCTTTCTACAATTGCTGTGCTGGCGCTGTGGACATTTTATCAGTAACAGTTGTAACCCCTCAGCAGTCTGTCAGATGCTACAAGTACATTCTTTCATTTCAAATGTTTTCGTTATAGTACCCTGTTGCTCATGGCAGATCAGTTTAAGCTGGTTATTGTCAAAGCCATCCACATCTATACACCAGTAACCCGTATGAAATGATGACAATGTAATTTCACAACTCTATTTATTAATCTGTACAGATAACGGGCAGGCTTTCTTTACATATAGGAACAGCAGTAATAAATGAGAAATGTCCTGTAAGAAAATCCTTTAGCAATCCCCATGGTGAGTCTTAATTTGTAAAATAAACTTTGGCAATAGATTTTTAATTGACTTTTCAATGGCTTCTGTGCTGTGATATCACAGTGAGATGCAATATCCCACTCAAGTTTACAACTGCTACATCTGTAATTCAGGTAATTTCTATCAAAGACTGTTTCCAGTTTCACAATAGCAAATAATTTTTTTTTGAACTTATATTGTAGTGGGACCTGCTATACCCAGGGCTTTGGTTTGGATATTGCTGCCTTTGATGCAAGATGGCCCTCTGGGAGAGAATGCACTGGATAATTAAAATTGGGGACCCAAGAGCTTGAGTATGGAAATAGAAAATTGGTACCTATCTAAGCTCTATAATAGTTATTAGTGATGACCGAATCGAACTCAAATGAATTGACTTCAATTTGAATTTCAGGAAAAATTGTGAAAACTGTGAAGCCGAATTTCCTCCCGCTTCATGGAAACAAATCAACTTCCCCTGAAATGGCAGGAAATAAATACACACTCACCTCATCCATTTGTGCGCAAAGAGGCTGTCACGGCCCTCTTGATTGAAGATACCACGAGAAATTTTGCCAGCTGGCGTGATGACTCATTGTGCAAGATTTCTCGTGGTGTCTTCAGTCAAGATGGCCGCAGTGGCCTCTACATGATCAAATGGATACGGTGAGTATTTATTATATTTTTTTTTTATCGATTAACCCCTGAAATCCCTCAAGGTTTAGCCTCGTGCAAATTGCGGATCCGCAAAACACGGAAGCCGCATGTGTGCCTTCCACAATTTGCGGAACGGAACAGGCGGCCCATTGTAGAAATGCCTATTCTTGTCCACAAAACAGACCAGAATAGGAGTGCTGTCTGCATCTTTTGTGGCCCTATTGAAGTGAATGGGTCCGCACCCGAGCCGCAAAAACTGCGGCTCGGATGCGGACCAGAACAACGGTCGTGTGCATGAGGCCTTAAACTTAGATGCCACGATCAGCAATGAACGCGGCATCTGAGGGGTTCAATAATGGGGGCCGGTGCAATCACCGTTCCCTGTCATTGTGTCTGCTACATACTAAGTAATTCGTCACAGAGAGAATTTCTTTGTGAAAATCAGTGAAGCAGCCGAATCAAATTTTTGATAACTTTGCTCAACACTAAGGCCTCTTTCACACGAGCGTGTAGGTATGCAATTGCAGTCAGTTTTGACTGCGATTGCGTTCCGTTGTTCAGTTTTTATCGCGCGGGTGCAATGCGTTTTGCACACCGCGTGATAAAAAACTGAATGTGGTACCCAGACCCGAACTTCTTCACAGAAGTTCAGGTTTGGGTTCAAGGTTGTGTAGATTGTATTATTTCCCCTTATAACGTGGTTATAAGTGAAAATAATAGCATTCTGAATACAGAATGCTAAGTAAAATAGGGCTGGAGGGGTTAAAAAATAAATAAAAATAATTTAACTCACCTTAATCCACTTGTTCGCGCAGCCGGCATCTCTTCTGAATTCATCTGTGAGGAATAGGACCTTTGATGACGTCACTGCGTTCATCACATGGTCCATCACCATGGTAATGGATCATGTGATGGACCATGTGATGAGCGTAGTGACGTCATCAAAGGTCCTTTTCTTCACAGATGAAGACAAAAGAGATGACGGCTGCACGAACAAGTGGATTAAGGTGAGTTAAATTATTTATTTATTTTTTTAACCCCTCCAGCCCTATTTTACTATTTACTATTATTCTGTATTCAGAATGCTATTATTTTCCCTTATAACCATGTTATAAGGGGAAACAATAATGATCGGGTCCCCATCCCGATTGTCTCCTAGCAACCGTGCGTGAAAATCGCACCGCATCCTCACAAGCTTGCGGATGCTTGTGATTTTCACGCAACCCCATTCCCTTCTATGGGGCCTGCGTTGCGTGAAAAACGCACAAAATAGAGCTTGCTGCGATTTTCACGCAACGCACAAGTGATGCGTGAAAATCACCGCTCATGTGAACAGCCCCATAGAAATGAATGGGTCCGGATTCAGTGCGGGTGCAATGCGTTCAACTCACGCATTGCACCCGCGCGGAATACTCGCCCGTGTAAAAGGGGCCTAACAGTCATGCTAACAACATGAATCATGGTCAGGCAGTCTGAGCTCTAAAATTCTAATGTAATACCAAGGAATCGCAAATCAAATCAGTTTCCATCCAATTTAAGCAGAGATTAAGCCCTTTAAGAGCAGGAATATTTTTCACACTATTGACATAAATTAATAAAACCTGAATTACAAAATAAGACTAGATGGTTAAACCAATAGAAGGGATAGAATATGAGCTTTAAAATGGAAAGATATTTGACATTGAAGTGCAGTTAACAAAGGCTGTGCTCTCCAACCATACATCAGATCCGAATTCTATAGGTTCATGTACAGTGCCTTGCAAAAGTATTCACCCCCATTGACTTTTTCATATTTTGGTGCCTCTCAACCTGGAATTAACATGGATTGTTTGAGGATTTGCATCATTTAATTTACAGAACATGCCCACAACATTGAAGATGTTTTTTTATATTTATTTATTGTGAAGCAAACAACAAATAGGACAAAATAACAGAAAAAGTCAATGTGCATAACTATTCACCCTCTTAAAGTCAATACTTTCCAGAGCCACCTTTTGCGGCAACCACAGCTCCAAATCACTTTGGATAAGTCTCTATGAGCTTGCCACATCTTACCACTGGGATCTTTGCCCATTCCTCCTTGCAAAACTGCTCCATCTCCTTCAAGTTGGATGGGTTGCACTTGTGAACAGCAATCTGTTTGTGGCAGTTGCACCTGTCTTTATGTTATGTTACCAACATGGCTTCTGTGCGGTAATCCCGCGTGCTGTGCTTATTTACATCACATGAAACATGGTGTCAGAAGTATCTGGATCTGGGGGGCGGAGCTAGCGCCGGACAGGAATGGACGTGCGTGTCTGAGCTCTGCAACTCAGACCCGGCTTCACATCAGCTAACGTTGGCTACTAAGCTCAAAAAATGGGTAAAATAGTCCAGCAGAGAGCGGGAGACTCGTCCCTCTCACACAAGCAAACTACAAACTGCAGAGACATGGATAAGTTTGTTAAAAAAGCGGCGGCAATTTGTGCGGCAAGGGAAGCTAAGATGGCGCCGGATCCTCATAAAGAAACTGAGGAGAGCGAATCAGAGTTCCAAGCTGATTGTAGCGATGTGGAGGACCAGAGACATCGTAAACACCTCCCGATTTCCAGAAAATATCTGGATTCAGCTCTTCAAAGAGCAATGGAACCTCTGGTGAGCGAGCTATCTTCCCTCAGACAGGACGTTAGGCATGTGGGCGGCAGGGTAGAAGCCCTTGAATCTAACCAGGCCGCAATCCTGGAGTTCCAGACGGCCACAACTAAAAGCCTACAGAACTGCCAAACGCACCTTAATGATGCATTTAACGCCCTGGAGGACCAAGAAAACCGTGGGAGAAGAAACAAACTACGTTTTAAAGGGGTCCCAGAAACGGAAGCCCCACAGGACTCTGCCGATATAGTCAAAGAGATCTGTGATAGTCTCCTAGGCCCTGAACGCTCCACCTCAATTATCATTAAACGGGCTCACCGGGCTTTGCGCCCAAAACCTAAAGGCAATGAGCCCCCTTGAGATATTATATGCTGCTTCCTCTACTTCCAAGACAAGGAGGCCATAATCAACAAAGCAAGATTGCCGAATGGAGTGAAACACAATGGGGTGCCGATAAACATCTTTCAAGATTTAGCCCCAATCACCCTTCAGAAAAGAAGGACCCTCAAACCTATCACTGATTGGCTCAGAAACCACAAGATATTATATCGCTGGCAATTTCCATTTGGATTAGCCTTCTCCTTCCAAGGCAGGAAGATCTCTATCAAATCTCACAGGACTTGGGCCCTGCATTTGACATCCTGGACATTGCTCCCATAGAAATCGGACTGGGACATAGTACAAGACTTCACATTGTTACCGGAGCTCCCTAGGATTCTGCCTTTGAATTGAGAGGCACACCTAAAGCCCAAAGACAAAAGGAGAAGAAAAGAAATCAACCTCTTACCCCAAGACGTATATCTGCAGATGTCGCCTGAAACACAAAAATAACTCTTCTCCTATTTCTCCGTTACATATGCTGAGTATAAGACGCAAAACCTTATATTTCTATATCTCTCCTTTCAACTCCCTTATTTACATCCTTAAATACCATATTTAATTTTCTCTTCCTTCTTTCTCCTTGTATATGTACTCAGCAGTTCCTATCGGTGCTCCCGACTACACATTGCCTCTGTGCTTGCTTATATATGCGATGACTCAGTGTATAGCCGGCAGCAAAATATCATTCCTATTCACATTGCCTGTGCTCTATTCTTTATGTACCCAGCGGCTTTAAGCTTATATATATGCCATTTTTGTAATCACTTACAGATACTATTTTCAGAGCAGGGTAGTTCTGACTTGTATTCAAAGGTCCTTGACGGTACTCCCGACCTCACAATGACTCTGTGCTTGCCTATATACGCGATGATTCAGTGTGTGGCCGGCAGTATAATGTTATGCATATTCAAATTGCCTATGCTCTATTATCTATGTACCCAGCGGCCTTAAGCTTATATGTATGCTATTTTTGGAAATCACCTACAGATATTATTTTTAGAGCAATGTAGTTCTAACTTGTAGTCAGCGGTCCCTGATGGCGCTCCCGGCTGCGCACTGTCTCTGTGCTTTCTTATCTATGTGATGATTCAGTGGGTAGCCGGCAGCGTAAAATCATACTTATTCGCGTAGTCTATGCTCTATCCTATATGTACCCAGCGGCCTTAAGCTTATACTTACACCATAATCGAAATCACCTATAGATACTAGTTTTAGTGCAACGAAGCTCGGTTGTGCACTCAGCAGTCACTGACGGTGCTCCCGGCTACGCATTGTCTCTGTGCTTTCTTATATAGGCGATGATTCAGTGGGTAGCCGGCAGTATAGAGTCATACTTTTTTCGCTTTATTTAGGTTTTATTTTCTATGTACTCAGCGGCCTTAGGCTTATAGTTACAACATATTTGAAATATGACTCTCAAATGTCCCCTATTTAATGAGACCTTAACATGTACTTAATGGTCACTGAGGGGGCTCCCGACTACACATCATCTCTGTGCTCTCTTTTTCTGCGATGATTTAATGCGTAGCCGGTATCATAATGTCACACTATTTTATTAACACTTAAGTTCTGTTCTACTTTTACGTATTCAGCGGCCCCTGGCTTCATTTTGGATCACTTGTGAGGATCAACCTTAGGTGATAAAGACACAACCCATCTAATCCTATTTACCCTTAATAATAATAATTAGCTTTAACTCATTGGCTAAGCTGATAGTTATAGTTGTGAACCGGGTCTATAAATGGCATTTGCCACTTCCCCCCACTTGATAAGTCATTCAAGACCCATTTAATATGGTTCTTTTAGTTTCTCTTTTGTTCAATTTGTATTTGTTTTATTTTGTTCTACACAGGCCTCTCAATATCCAGTGGTGTATCCATCTGAGGCGGTTCATCCTATCACCGAGACAGCAGCTTTCAATACTACCGTCTCATTTAAATGCTAAGTACCCTGAGCAGTTCACTTTCATTAAATGCCTCCATAAGTATCTGACTCGTTGCTCTGCCACTCCTCGTCACCCCCATAATGGCTATTAGCATTGCCTCTTATAATGTTAAGGGGTTGCAACTCACCTTCTAAGCGAAGCCAGATCTTTGGGATGTTGAGGAGAGACAAAGTGAACGTAATCTTCTTACAGGAAACACATTTTAAGTCTCAACACTTCCCCAATTTATCCTTCTCATTCTATCCTACTTGGTTTCATTGTGGTTCCCCCAAGTCAAACTCTAAAGGAGTCAGTATCGGCTTCCAGAGCAAGATACCCTTCATCTTATATGATCAACTATGTGACCTGAGGGTCGTTTCATTAAGATTAAAGGCAAGATAGGCCAACACCTATATACCTTTTTAAATATCTACGCTCCAAACAGCCGCCAGATACCTTGGCTTAAGTCAATTCTACTAAAGATAGAGTCTTTTAGAGATGGCGTTACAGTAGTTGGGGGGGACTTAAATTTGGTCCTAAACCCCTTCATTGACTTCTCCTCGCACAAATCAGCCCAATCCCAAAAGGGAAATCGTTCTCTATTAAGGTCATTAGCCAAAGCTCACTTAATAGATGTCTGGCGCACCTTACATCCAGATTCCAGAGATTATACTTATACTACTCATCACTACACAGATCGTATCAACGCCTAGATTATCTATTCATCTCAAAGGAACATCTCCATTTATGCGCTAAAGCTGAAATAGGATCCATAATTCTATCTGATCATGCGCCCATATTTTTACATATGAATTCTCCCCTTAACCATAAACCCTCCAGTCATTGGCGATTTAATGAGCAACTCACTAACCTACCAGCCACTAAATCTAAACTAAAAGACCTTCTGGAAGAATATTTCAACACAAACTGTACCCCGAGGTATCGCCACAAACAATTTGGGATGCCCATAAAGCATTTATAAGGGGCCACTGTATTAGTTTAGGGGCTCATCTCAAAAAAGAGAGACAAAAACAGTTAGACGCCCTCTATGAAAAAATTAGTCACCTGGAGGGTGCCCACAAAAAATCCCAATTATAATCACACTTAATGGAACTCTCTTCATGTAGGGCTGCCATCAAAAATCAGTTAAACACGGCCTCTGCCAAACTTTACTTACATTCCCAATATAAAATATTTGCCCACGGAAATAAAGCTTCCCGATATATGATGTCCAGACTTAAACGTAGGAAACTAAATAATTATATACATAAACTAAAGACTCCAGAAGGGGTACTAACCTTTGAACCAAGTAAAATTGCTTCCTTATTTAGAGACTATTACGAATCCCTCTACAATCTTAACTCGACGCAATCTCCCTCTGGTGATACAGTGGTCCCGCCACCTCTTACTTCATATTTTAGCGGCTTGGCCCTCTCCTCTCTCTCGGAAAAGGATAAAATTCACTTAGCTTCCCCATTTTCTTCAGAGGAACTCTTACAAGCTATTAAAAACTCCCCCAAAGGGAAAAGCCCAGCCCCTGATGGGTTCCCCATACCCTACTACTTGTCTTTCCATGAAGTACTAATCCCACATCTTATACCAGAATACAATAGTGCCTTGCAGGGTATACCATTATCGACTGATATGACCAAAGCTCACATCACCTTAATACCCAAGGGAGGTAAAGACCATTCTCTATGTCCCAACTACAGACCCATCTCTCTTCTTAATATCGATTTAAAACTTCTAGCTAAGATGCTCGCAAACAGGTTATCAACATTTCTCCCCTCATTAATCCACAGAGACCAAGTGGGTTTCGTGAAAAAAAGAGAAGGGAAAGATAACACAGCCCGTATCCTCAACATTATACACTATGTTAAGAGGAAAGGCCTACCTCTGGTCCTTCTCAGCACAGATGCTGAGAAGGCATTTGACAGAGTCAATTGGTCCTTCATGTACGCGGCGCTGCAATGTCGTAATTTCCTCCTCCCTTTTATAGCAGCAATAAAAGCAATGTATCAGCATGCCTCAGCTTCAGTTAGGGTCAACGATACCCTGTCAAATTCCTTTAGAATCAGTAATGGCACCCGGCAAGGCTGCCCTCTATCTCCCCTCCTGTTTGTTCTCGCCTTAGAATCCCTTCTACAGACTATTCGGATGGATGTTGACATATTGGGAATAAATCTAGGTGACCAACAACACAAAATAGCCGCATTTGCGGATGACTTGCTTTTAATAATAAGTAGCCCCAAAATGGCTCTCCCTAAAATTTATGACCATTTAGAAACATATGGATCACTTTCTAATTTCAAGGTGAATCACAATAAATCACTAATAATATCCACAGGACTTAAAAAGTCTTTGAAGATTCACCTAGAAGCGTGTTCACCATTTAACTGGTCCTCTCCTTTCCTAACTTATCTAGGCATCAAAATGAGTACAGATCCCAATCAGCTCTTTAACCTGAACTATATCCCTCTCCAAAATAAATTGGCGGAAGATTTAACTTCTCTTGATATCCCTACACTCTCGTGGTTTGGGAGGAAAAACATATTAATGTCACTCATCATCCCTAAACGTACTTACCTCCAACAAACTTTACCAATTCCCGTCCCTTCCACATACTACTCTAAACTCAAGTCCATGTTCCGTTCCTTTATATGGAATAAGAAAAAGGCCAGAATGTCTTACAAATCTTTGTCTTACCCAAGAGAGAGGGGAGGAATAGCTTTACCAGACCCTGAACTCTATGGCAGAGCTATTTTACTCACTAGAGTAGTAGACTGGTTGACGGCCCCCAAGCAGAAATCTTGGGTCCCAATGGAAGAGTCCTTGCTGGAACTTCCCTTCAGAGCGGCTCTACTAGGACGCATGTCTCCATTGCCCCCCCCCCCATCCTAATATTACCCCAGTTATGAAAGCCACCCTAAATGCGTGGTACACCTTACAAAAATCACCCTTAAGCTCCCCACTCCCATCTCCTGTCCTCAAAATAGATGATATTTTTCACTTAGCCCCCCAGGCCTTACAGAGCAGCCTTCCCACTGAAATTGCCCAGTCTAATCTGAAACTGACAGATCTATACAAAGAAGGCAAACTACTTTCCATAAAATAAATATGTGATCTCTTAAAAAGTCCATTCTCAAGTTTTAATGGGCTCCATTTCTTAAGAGCATACATGTCTCAAAACGTACAATTACATACGCTGTTACGCCCTATTACCTGGCTTGAACATGTTATCTCTCGAGATTCTACCCCACATAAACTGATCTCGCAATGGTACAACAGGTTGAGAACTCCTCCTGATGCCCTAACGCCTGCTTTCATAAGACTTTGGGAAAAAGACCTAAATATAAGTCTCTCACATGAGGATACCTGCATCATATATAACTCTTCACATAAAACCTCAAGGTGTGTCAAGATTCAGGAGAATAACTATAAAATCATCACAAGATGGTATAAAACCCCAGAAAAGACATGCTTATACTCAGTCCCAGCATCTGACACATGTTGGAGATGCTCAAAAGAAAGGGGTGCTTTTATCCACATATGGTGGACTTGCCCAATTTTACTTAGTTGGTGGGAAAAGGTTTTTCAAATCTGTAATAAGATTTGCAATTCCAATATTACTCCGTCTCCGGAAGTTGCCCTCCTGAATCTTTACCCTCGCGACCCCTCCCCCCCTAATTTACTTATTTTCAAACATCTAGTGAACGCTGCAAAATTGCTGATCCCTATACTATGGTTATCCTCCGAGGTTCCCTCTTTGGATCAATGGTATCAGAAGATAGATCAAATTTACCGATTAGAGGAGCTATCCTCATGGGAGCTGAGATCCCACCATAAGTTCCTAAAGAACTGGAGTCAATGGATTTCCTTTAGAGGCTATTAGACAGGGGTTAGCACAATCAACATTATCCCTAGAGGTACAGCATCTAGGGCCCATCCCATCTATCTTCCCATCTACTTCTTTCCTAACCCTTCTCATATTGTTGGACGTTGAGTTGCTCAGATGGTACTGCTGCTCCGCTTTGGACCGTCTCGGATGGATCATTACACTAAGACTTAAGGTAATTAACAGACGTTTTAGGTCGATAATTGCCATCTGGTTTTCAAATGTGCTTTTTCTAAAGTATATTTTCCATGGGATGTTCTCTACTGATTAACCCCATGGATGCCGTCTCATCATACTTACTGTATAATTAATATTTGACAGACCTGTATTCTGTTTTTCTTATGTTTTCTTATGTTTGTTACTTCTCTTCTGCTCTATTTTTGTATTGTATTGATTTATTCAATAAAATTTTTAAAAACCAAAAAAAAAAAAAAAAAAAAAAAAAGAAGTATCTGGATCTGAGCTGCTTCTGCACATTTGCAGCTGAGAGCCTGCCAGCCTTGCAGCGTGATTGTGTCTCCTGTCCGTGGATTTGAGCATTTGATGCAAGCAATAGCAACATCATGGCGGCTAACAGCATTCCGCTGCCTGAGCCAATGCTATACGGGAGGCAAGTGAGGGGACCCCTAGATCTGATTAAGAAGCATTGGGAGGGGGCCAAAGGATCAACAGGGACCCCGGTGGTACCGTATGTGCTGGAATTGAGGAACCGAATGGAGGCATTGACGCAGATGGTACATGAGAACCTTCCAGCGGCCCAGCGGCGCCAGCGGGTATGGTATGACCGGAAGGCCCAACACCGTAGTTTTCAACTGGGACAGAAGGTTATGGTACTTAAACCGGTCCGGCATGACAAATTACAGGCTGCCTGGCAGGGACCATACCAGATTATTGGGAAGATATGTGACACTACGTACACTGTCACCAGTTGTGAGAACGAGGATGTGAAGCGCACATTTCACATCAACATGCTCATGGAGTACAAAGGGAGAGAGGAAGAAGTGGCGGCCGTATGTGCCCCAGCATCTGAGGATACGGATAACTTACCATTACCTGATCTGCTAGGGAGTGACCAGAAAGAAAGGGCCTTAGAGTTAGTACACTTGGGGGAATGGCTGGGACCACAGGAGAGGACACAGGCGATCACCCTTCTGAAAGACAAACAGGCCATGTTCTCTCAGGAGCCCGGATACACTAGACTAGTGACCCACAGGGTAGAGACCCTAGGCCAGGCTCTATTGAGGCAAACCCTCTACCGCATTCCCGAGGCGGTCCGGGAAGGAATACGTAAGGAAATAAAGGAGATGCTTCATTCAGGAGTCATTGAGCATTCGGAAAGCCCTTGGGCCTCACCGGTGGTACCTAGTGCCAAAGCGGGACGGTACCATCCGCTTCTGTGTAGATTACCGTAGACTAAATGATAAGACGGTTACAGACGCCTACCCAATGCCCCGGGTAGATGAACTGCTGGACAGCATCGCTAGGGGGAAGTATCTGACTACTATCGACTTATGCAAGGGCTACTGGCAAATTCCCCTAGCCGAGGATGCTGTTCCGAAATATGCCTTCGTCACCCTGTTCGGCCTGTATCAATTTAGGGTCATGCCGTTCCGGATAAAGAATGCCAAAGCTACATTCCAAAGAATGGTAGATCGTGGGCGGAGCTTGCCAATGGCGCCGTGAGGAGTGCATTCTCTGAGCTCCCGAACGGCCCCGGCAATATCCCGCTGAACAGGACCGTTTGAGCAGGGCCGTTTCTAGGGGCGGGCCGGGCGGCCGCCCGGGGCGCTGTCAGAAGGGGGGCGCCGGCAGAGGCACCCTCTTGTCTTTTCTCTGTTTGTTATTACTCTCGTGCCATGCGCCCCCCTGGCTCCCTCCCTCTGATATCTCGCCTGCGCCCGAGTGCCGAGTCCTCTGTCCGTACGTCTTGAGTCCAGTCACTCAGCTCCGGTACGTGCGGGCGGCACTTACTGACGTCACGCGCCTGCTCCTCCCACTAGGCGGCGCAGGCGCGTGACGTACAGTGAGTGAGTGAGTGCCGCACTGCCTGCCTGTTACCGCCCGCCCTGAGCGGTAACATTGCTGAAAAGAAGCCTGCTGTGAGGATCCGGGACAGTGGGTCATTGGGTGAGTCGACTCGGGTGCAATGTGGTTAAATTAAATAAACAAACAATTTTTTTACAATGGGGACAGTGACACTGTGGATGGTCTGTGGGGGGGGGCATTAATTACAATGGGGGGCGGGGGCCACTGTGGCAGACATGAAAGTGGGGGCCACTGTCAGTTTAATAAGGATCACTATGGACATTATTTAGAATGGAGGCTGCTGTGGGTGTCATTATAACTATAATGTCTGATAGGCCTAGTCCTGAGCTGAGTTATATTACCCTGCCCATGCCCTGTATAATAATGTACCCATCCCTGATACCCCTTAGTCATATTACCCCGCTGGAGTAATATAACTAAGGGGTATAAGGGTACATTATTATACAGGGCAGGGTAATATAACTTAGGACTAGGCCTATCAGACATTATACAGTTATAATGACACCCACAGCAGCCTCCATTCTAAATAATGTCCATAGAGATCCTTATTAAAAATAATGTCCCCCCACAGGCAGGCAGTGCGGGCGGCGGCGCTCACTCACTGTACCTCACGCGCCACGTGACGTACAGTAGTGAGGTGAGCACCGCCGCCCGCACTGCCTGCCTGTTACCGCTGCCCGGAGCAGTGCTGAGAAAGAAGCCTGCTGTGAGTGAGAGCCTGAGTCTGTGGGACAGTGGGTCACTGGGTGCGTCACTGTGACCGTCCGTGCAATGTGGTGACACATTTTTTACAATGGGGAGACACTTATTTCATCGAGCAGTTTTGAGGGCGGGGGGGGGGGGGGAGTTTTTTTTGACACTCGTCCTGAGAGAAATTTTACCTAGAAACTGCACTGCGTTTGAGTCTCCTTACCTTCATGAAGGGACGCAGGAGGAGGACATCGTCGACCCCGGCGCCCTCCCAGAGATCTTCAGGAGCCATCTCCCGCTTCTTTGGCCAGTTTGGCCAGCCGGCAGATCTGGACGAGGGAGAAGAGGCAGCCAAGATGGGGGCGGCACGCGGCAGAACACCCGGGCGCTCACCTCTTACCTCATCATCCCGCTCGCGGCCAGCGGTTAAGGAGGCGTGGACCCCATAGGTACCTGGATCCCCTCTGGGTGGTTGCAACCCCAACTCCCGCGCTGTGGAGAGTACCCAGCGCTCTGGCGCGACTTCATCTCCTGCAATGTCTGCGGCCTCGGTCGCATCATCCGCGTCGCCCCTGTTTCTCGGCTCAAATGGCCGCCAGCTAGGGTCAAGGAGCCCAGGGGACGCCTCAGGGGACAGCGCAGAGTGGGACTCGAAGGCTCACCTAAAGGCTTTACCCACAAGAAGTGAGATGGACTCTCTGTTCCACAAGTTGGAAGCGTCCCATAAGCAGGACATAGAGGCCCTGCATCAAGACCTCAAACGCGTGGGTCAGAGGGTAGACGACATTGAGTTCTCCCAGGAAAAAATTTATACGGCTCTTGAATCTTATCATCAGGTCCTCGCTGAACATACAGACCAAATACAAGATTTATTCGCCCACTTGGACGATTTGGAAAACCGTAACAGGAGGAACAATCTCCGTATAAGGGGACTCCCAGAATCTGTTCAAGCACAAGATCTGGAAACATGGGCTATCACTTTCTTTGGCAAACTGTTGTCCAGGCCTGCGGACCAACCTATAGAGATAGACCGCATTCATAGAGCTCTAGGCCCTAAATCTGCTGATGTCACGGATGGTGTACAGGAAACAAGACAATACCATATAAACAATGTCTCTCTGGATCCACAACTAAGGAACAAAGGGAGACCCCTGCAATAGACCTGCCGCTCTCCCTCACTGCTCAGCCTATGCGAACACCCCAAAGGTGGATGGCCGCATCTCCACGTTCCTCAGCTATCTATTACCTGAAGACCCTACAATAGTGAAGGGACACGACCACCGGCTCCCTACACTGACACGGAGGGAGTCAGGGTCACCTGGATCCAGAAAAGACAAAATCATAAATACATAAACAGCACTTATCTTGCAGACGACTGACGACTGAGGACTGGGAACTGGGAACAGCATGCACACACACTCCAGGAAGTTGTATCAGCCGCACACTACTGCATTATGGGGAGGAACTTAAAGGGTAGCAATCAGTCCAACTGCATGACAGCTGAGATAGACTAACGAGATGAGAAACTAAACCAAAACAAAGAAATTCAAGGAGGAGGATCTGAGAAGCCCCTGTGAGCACTTCTCAGCTGTCTGGCTGTGACAGTACCCCTCACTCTAGGAGTGGACTCCGGACACTCAGAGCCCACCTTCTCAGGATGGGACCTATGGAAAGCCCTGATGAGACGAGAGGCCTTAATGTCCGTCACTGGGACCCACTTCCTCTCCTCAGGACCATAACCCTCCCAATGAACGAGGTACTGGAGGGAACCGCGGACAAGACGATAATCCACAATCCTAGAGACCTGAAATTCAAGATTTCCATCAACCATAATCGGAGGAGGAGGCAAAGGCGAGGGTACAATAGGTTGAACATAAGGTTTCAATAAGGACTTATGCAAAACATTATGGATCTTCCAAGTCTGAGGAAGATCAAGACGGTAGGCAACAGGATTGATGACAGACAGGATCTTGTAAGGCCCAATAAACCTAGGACCCAACTTCCAGGAGGTAACCTTCAATTTGATATTCTTGGTAGACAACCACACCAGATCACCAACATTCAGGTCCGGACCAGGCACACGTCTCTTATCCGCCACATGCTTATATCTCTCACTTATGCTCTTTAGATTATCCTGAATCTTTTGCCAAATAGATGACAAAGACGAGGAGAATCTGTCCTCATCAGGCAAACCAGAAGAGCCCTCTCCCGAGAAAGTCCCAAACTGCGGATGGAACCCATATGCACCAAAAAATGGTGACTTATCAGAGGACTCCTGACGACGGTTATTTAAAGCAAACTCAGCAAGGGACAAAAAAGAACACCAATCCTCCTGATTCTCCGCCACAAAACAGCGCAGATATGTCTCCAGATTCTGATTGACGCGCTCTGTCTGGCCATTCGACTGCGGATGGAAAGCAGAAGAGAATGACAACCGAACCCCCAAGCGAGAACAGAAAGCCTTCCAGAATCTGGAAACAAACTGCGTGCCCCTATCAGAGACTATGTCTGAAGGAATCCCATGCAATTTGACAATGTGGTCAATAAATGCCTGCGCCAGCGTCTTAGCATTGGGCAAACCAGGAAAAGGGATAAAATGCACCATTTTGCTAAAACGGTCCACCACCACCAGAATCACAGACTTCCCCGAGGAACGAGGCAAGTCCGTTATGAAGTCCATGGACAGATGTGTCCAAGGACGGGAAGGAATGGGCAAAGGAAGGAGAGGACCTGATGGCCGTGAATGAGGGACCTTGGCACGAGCGCAAGTCTCGCAAGCTGCCACAAAACCCTCAACCGACTTACGAAGCACAGGCCACCAGAATCTCCGAGCGATGAGATCCAGTGTGGCTCTTGCCCCCGGGTGCCCAGCAAGGACCGTGTCGTGGTGTTCTTTAAAAATCTTGTGTCTCAAAGCGAGAGGCACAAACAACCTCCCAGGAGGACAAAGATCAGGAGCTTCTGACTGGGCTGCCTGCACCTCTGCCTCCAATTCAGGAAAAAGAGCAGAGACCACCACACCTTCAGCCAAAATGGGACCCGGGTCTTCAAAATTCCCACCTCCCGGAAAACAACGTGACAGGGCATCTGCCTTCACATTCTTAACCCCAGGGCGGAACGTAACAACAAAATTAAACCTTGAAAAGAACAAAGACCATCTGGCCTGTCTCGGGTTCAGACGCTTGGCTGACTCCAAGTAGGCCAGATTTTTATGGTCAGTAAACACGGTAATAGGGTGTCTGGCTCCCTCTAGCCAATGGCGCCATTCCTCAAAAGCCAACTTGATGGCCAACAATTCCCTATCTCCCACATCATAATTTCTCTCTGCGGAGGAGAGTTTCTTTGAGAAAAAGGCACACGGTTGCCATTTGGCAGGAGAGGAACCCTGAGACAAGACCGCACCCACCCCTACCTCAGAAGCATCAACCTCAACTATGAAGGGTAACGAAATATCAGGTTGTACTAGGATGGGAGCGGAAGCAAAACTCTCCTTGATATTAGAAAAGGCCTTACGCGCCTCTACCGACCAGGAAGAAAAATCTACCCCCTTTCTGGTCATATCAGTGAGTGGTTTAACAACAGAGGAATAATTCAAAATAAATTTCCTGTAATAATTGGCAAAGCCCAAAAAACGCATCAGCGCCTTCTGATTCTCAGGAAGCTCCCACTCAAGCACAGCGCGGACCTTCTCGGGGTCCATGCGAAAACCAGAAGCGGAGACAAGAAACCCCAGAAATTGGATTTCTGGAACCGCAAACACACATTTTTCCAGTTTCGGGTATAATTTATTCTCCCACAGGATGAGCAAGACCTGACGTAAGTGTTCCTTATGAGTCTTGAAATCAGGAGAAAAAATCAAAATGTCATCCAAATACACTAATACAAATTTTCCCATTAAATGATAAAAAATGCTGTTGACGAAATGCTGAAAAACGGCTGGGGCATTCATCAAACCAAAAGGCATAACCAAATTCTCAAAATGGCCCTCAGGGGTATTGAAAGCCGTCTTCCATTCGTCTCCTTCTCTGACCCTAACCAGGTTTTATGCCCCTCTTAGGTCTAATTTGGAAAAGACTTTAGCCCCAACAACCTGGTTAAACAGGTCCGGGATCAGAGGAAGCGGATAAGGATCACGAATAGTGATACTGTTCAGCTCCCTGAAATCCAGACAAGGTCTTAAAGAACCATCTTTTTTCTTAACAAAGAAAAAACCAGCGGCAACAGGTGACTTCGAGGGTCGTATGTGTCCTTTTCTCAGACTCTCAGAGATATAAGCCCGCATAGCGACCCTCTCAGGTTGGGAAAGATTGTATAAACGAGATTTAGGCAGCTTGGCGCCTGGGATGAGATTAATAGGGCAATCATACTCCCTGTGCGGAGGAAAACCCTGAACTCCACTCTCAGAGAAGACATCCAAAAATTCAGAGAGGAAAGGTGGTACAGTCTTAGTAGAAACCTCAGAAACAGATGTTATGAGGCAATTCTCTCTGCAAAAGTTACTCCAACCATTTATTTGCCTCGCTTGCCAATCAATGGTGGAGTTATGTTTAGTGAGCCAGGGTAGCACCAACACTAGAGGAGTAGGCAAACCGCTAAGGACGAAACATGACACATCCTCAACATGAGCATCACTCACAATTAAACGGATATTGTGAACTATGCCCTTTAATGATTTCTGAGAAAGTGGAGCTGAATCAATAGCAAAAACAGGAATATCCTTTCCCAAAGTGCATACCTGGAAACCATGAGTTATTGCAAATTGATTATCAATGAGGTTGACAGCTGCTCCACTATCCACAAAAATCTCACAAAAAATGCTCTTGCTCTCTAGCGCCACCCTAGCAGGCAGGACAAAACGGGAACTACAAGCAAACGGAAAACCTTCAATTTCCGCCTCAACCCTGCCAATAGTAACAGACGGAACATTTTTAAAAGATTTTTTCCTTTTTGTCTCTTTATTACTCCCAGAAAACTGCCTGAATCTCCTAGAGGGACAAACATTTGCCAGATGATTTATACCTCCACAACAAAAACAAACCCTCCCCTGCGGGCTGAATCTTCTATTGTCAGAGGCAATCAACCCCAGCTGCATGGACTCCTGCTCAGAAGGGGCTGACAGCGACTGAGACCCCTGTGCACAGAATGAGACCGCTGCACTGTCCCGGGACTGAGTATGACAGGAAGGAGAGATCTCTCCTCTCTCTCTAAGACGCCTGTCAATACGAACAGCCTGAGACATAGCAGAATCCAAGGAGGTAGGTCTTTCATGAAAGGCAAATGCATCTTTCAATCCCTCTGAAAAACCATAGCAAAATTGACTTCGGAGTGCAGCATCATTCCAACCCGTATCTGCTGCCCATCTCCGAAATTCTGAACAGTATATCTCTGCGGATTGTTTACCCTGGCATAACAGACGTAGTCTAGACTCAGCCAGAGCAATACGATCCGGATCATCATATATCTGACCAAGGGCTAAAAAGAATTCATCCACTGAACGAAGGGGCCGTGCCCCCTCCGGCAGCGAAAAGGCCCAGGACTGAGCGTTACCCCTGAGCAGCGATATAATGATCCCCACCCTCCGTTCTTCATCACCAGAAGAATGGGGAAGAAGGCGAAAATGGAGTTTGCAAGCCTCTCTAAAACGCACAAAATTCTCACTACCCCCGGAGAACGTATCCGGGAGCGAGATCTTAGGCTCAGCACAAACTCCATGAACGCAAGCTGAAACGGTCACTTGAAACTGAGAAAAAGTCTTACGGAGATCAGCTACCTCCAAAGAAAGACCCTGAAAGCGTTCAGCCAAAAGTGAAACCGGATCCATGCTTGAGACGGTTTTGGCGGCTGATAATGTCACGGATGGTGTACAGGAAACAAGACAATACCATATAAACAATGTCTCTCTGGATCCACAACTAAGGAACAAAGGGAGACCCCTGCAATAGACCTGCCGCTCTCCCTCACTTCTCAGCCTATGCGAACACCCCAAAGGTGGGTGGCCGCATATCCACGTTCCTCGGCTATATATTACCTGAAGACCCTACAATAGTGAAGGGACACGACCACCGGCTCCCTACACTGACACGGAGGAAGTCAGGGTCACCTGGTTCCAGAAAAGACAAAATCATAAATACATAAACAGCACTTATCTTGCAGACGACTGACGACTGAGGACTGGGAACTGGGAACAGCATGCACACACACTCCAGGAAGTTGTATCAGCCGCACACTACTGCATTATGGGGAGGAACTTAAAGGGTAGCAATCAGTCCAACTGCATGACAGCTGAGATAGACTAACGAGATGAGAAACTAAACCAAAACAAAGAAATTCAAGGAGGAGGATCTGAGAAGCCCCTGTGAGCGCTTCTCAGCTGTCTGGCTGTGACAGCTGACCCTTCACGGAGGTGAGACGTTATCTGTCGGATCCATTTCTTCAAAGACAAAGAGACGATCTTGAGAGCCTCCAGGAACATGGACTCTGTATCCTTTGCAGCCAAGGAGATCTTGATTTTACCAGACTTAGCACGGCACACTCTGATGCTCCGTAAAGCTATGAAGCCGTTCTTGGAGGTGCTCAAAACCAATGATATCACTTACAGATGGGGTTATCCTTTCCAGCTATTTGCCTCCAGACATGGAAAATCTGCGGTCTTCAAATCTCTGCGGGTCTTACCACGTCTCTTGTCGACATTTGACCTGCCTAGAGTGGAGCTCCCAGACTGGCCGTGCCCAAGGGACTGCATTGCCCTGCGACGCAGAGAAAGGTGGCAGAAATCCCCTCCTAAGCAGCAGAGGGCTTCTAGGAGGTCCTCAACCTCCGACGGATGAGGGAGATCCCAAAAACTTCTATAGCTCTTGTTAGTACTGGGCTTTATGTATACATATCATTTTGCAGTTTGCACCTAATTGTGGTCCCTTTTTGGGCCCTGTTTTGTTCTATATTATGTTTTCTCATTAGAATGTTCTCTATGTCCTGTTCTATTGTTTGAAAGCTATTCCCATTTGCCGCTGAGCCTAGTAGGGCGGCTTTGTGCCTTTTCCTCTCTTCCCCCATCTAGGGATAGCGACCCCTGCTGTCGCTTGTGACAAGGGTCACCTATTAGTACTGTACTAAGCCCATTTACGTGGCTCTTTTTGTTTCTCTGTCCTGTTATACCCCATTTGTGTGTCCTTGTGTCCAACGTCTGTCTACTTCCCCGAGTGTGTCTCCCTGCCCCTCATACCACCTTTCCTTAGCTTCTATAAGCTACTCCCCCCGTAGATCAAGAGACACTACCATAAACTAGAGATGGCCCTTGTCTCGTTCTGTACTTACAATGTCCGTGGTTTTAATAAACCTGAAAAACGGAGTCAGATTCTCTATCATTTTCACAAAAAGAGGGTTCTGATAGCCATGTTTCAAGAAACCCATTTCAAAGCCTCCTCAATTCCGAAGTGCACCAATAGGTATTATCATTCTTGGTTCCACAGCCCCAATCCCACCAGTAAATCTAGAGGGGTATCCATAGCGCTTCATAAAAACCTACGACATTCAGTAATAGCCTCTGATATTGATCCTAACGGTAGATTCCTCTTTTTAAAGCTCTCGGTCGATCTTACAGTGTATACGGTGGCTAACGTGTATTTTCCCAACCAGGGCCAAACATCCTTCGGTTCCAGACTCCTGAGACGGCTCTCCAGATTCACAGATGGGTCTTCGATCATCCTTGGTGGGGATTTCAACTTAGTGATGGACCCCGACGTGGATGCATACTCCGGTAGGTCCTCAGTCTCTTCGGTGGCTCTTCGAAATTTTAAAAAGGAGCTATCCGCTCTCTGATTGGTAGACCTTTGGCGTGTTCTGCACCCAGGCGACTATAGCTTTCACTCCCTGGTACACAATAGTTATGCGAGGCTAGACCTGCTATTTGTGTCACAACGACTTCTAGACGCCAACCCCAAAAGCTCCATCGACAATTTCTTCTGGTCTGATCACGCACCAGTTTATGGCCTTCTCGCTTGCCAAGATACCGGTCCATGATCATTTTTGTGGCGTTTGAATTACAATCTATTAAACGGCATAGTTTGTCTAGCTGACATTAGGAAAGCCATAAAAGATTTTACCTTAGTCCACCAGGAAGACCCGACCCCCCCACCGCCAAAATGGGAGGCCCTCAAATGTGTGCTGAAGGGCGTCTTCATCTCACATGGCTCTAGACTGAAAAAGGAACATACCCAGAAGTTGTCAGGTCTCCTGGTCGAACTAGACCGTAAGGAGGCCCAGAATAAGGCCTGTCCCAATACGGCCATAAAATCAGATATCTCCCTTCTAAGACAGCAAATCCTACAGATCCTAGAACAGAAATCCCTAGAGACTAGGGATGAGCGAACCCGAACTGTATTTTCGTAAAAGTCCGTGTTCGGGTTCGGTGTTCGGCGCTTTCTTGGCACTTTTTGAAAGGCTGCAAAGCAGCCAATCAACAAGCGTCATACTACTTGCCCCAAGAGGCCATCACAGCCTTGCCTACTATTGGCATGGCTGTGATTGGCCAGTGCAGCATGTGACCCAGCCTCTATATAAGCTTGGGTCACGTTGCGCTGCAGGTCACTCTGCTGATTCAAGCATAGGGAGAGGTTGCAGCTGCGACGTTAGGGCGAGATTAGGCAGTGATTAACTCCTCCAAAAGACTTCATTCTGTGATCGATCTGCAGCTGTGGATCATTGAAGTGTTAGTATTGACTTGCTCACTTTTTTGAGGTTGCCCAGAGCGTTTTTAGATCACTTTTTTTTTCTGGGGTGATCGGCGGCCATTTTGTGACTTGTGATGCGCCAGCACAAACTATCACCAAGTGTATTTAACCATCAATAGTGTGGTTATTTTGTGCTATATCCTACATCAGCTGCAGGCTGAGCCTGTGTCACCGAAGTGCATTTAACCATCAACAGTCTGGTTATTTTTTGGCCATATACTACATCAGCTGCAGGCTGAGCCTGTGTCATGGAAGTGCATTTAACCATCAACAGTCTGAATATTTTTTGGCCATTTACTACATCTGGTGCAGGCTGAGCCTGTGTCACCCAAGTGCATTTAACCATCAACAGTGTGGTTATTTTTTGGCCATATACTACATCAGGGGCAAGTTGAGCCTGTCACTCAGCGCCTAAAAAATAGACCTGACATTTCTATTCAACCAAATCTGTACTGTTTTAGCTGGTCAAGTTATTTGTAGTGACCATAAAAGCACACTTTTTGTTCTGGGCTGAAAAACTATTCCCAAATTTGCCATTCTCCAAATAACTAGTTTCTGGTATTTGAGACCTACTTGAAATCTATCCCAAAAAGGATATCTTACATTGAAGGTACTGATAGTGTCATTCAGAAAAACCTAAGACACACGCTACCGTGCAGATAGAAGTCTGATTCTGAGATTAAACCTTAACCTGTCACACAGTGCAAAAAAAAACAGGTCTCACATTTCTATTCAAGCAAATCTGTACTGTTTTAGCTGGTCAAGTTATTTGTAGCGACCGTAAAAGCACACTTTTTTTTCTGGGTTGAAAAACTATCCCCAAATTTGCCATTCTCCAAATAACTAGTTTCTGGTATTTGAGGCCTACTTGAAATCTATCCCAAAAAGGATATCTTACATTGAAGGTATTGATAGTGTCATTCAGAAAAACCTAAGACACACGCTACCGTGCAGATAGAAGTCTGATTCTGAGATTAAACCTTAACCTGACATACAGTGCAAAAAAAACAGGTCTCACATTTCTATTCAAGCAAATCTGTACTGTTTTAGCTGGTCAAGTTATTTGTAGCGACCGTAAAAGCCCTTTTTTTTTTCTGGGTTGAAAAACTAATCCCAAATTTGCCATTCTCCAAATAACTAGTTTCTGGTATTTGAGGCCTACTTGAAATCTATCCCAAAAAGGATATCTTACATTGAAGGTATTGATAGTGTCATTCAGAAAAACCTAAGACACACGCTACCGTGCAGATAGAAGTCTGATTCTGAGATTAAACCTTAACCTGTCACACAGTGCAAAAAAAAACAGGTCTCACATTTCTATTCAAGCAAATCTGTACTGTTTTAGCTGGTCAAGTTATTTGTAGCGACCGTAAAAGCCCTTTTTTTTTTCTGGGTTGAAAAACTAATCCCAAATTTGCCATTCTCCAAATAACTAGTTTCTGGTATTTGAGGCCTACTTGAAATCTATCCCAAAAAGGATATCTTACATTGAAGGTATTGATAGTGTCATTCAGAAAAACCTAAGACACACGCTACCGTGCAGATAGAAGTCTGATTCTGAGATTAAACCTTAACCTGTCACACAGTGCAAAAAAAAACAGGTCTCACATTTCTATTCAAGCAAATCTGTACTGTTTTAGCTGCTCAAGTTATTTGTAGTGACCGTAAAAGCACACTTTTTTTTCTGGGTTGAAAAACTATTCCCAAATTTGCCATTCTCAAAATAACTAGTTTCTGGTATTTGAGGCCTACTTGAAATCTATCCCAAAAAGGATATCTTACATTGAAGGTATTGATAGTGTCATTCAGAAAAACCTAAGACACACGCTACCGTGCAGATAGAAGTCTGATTCTGAGATTAAACCTTAACCCTTCACACAGTGCAAAAAAAAACAGGTCTAACATTTCTATTCAAGCAAATCTGTACTGTTTTAGCTGGTCAAGTTATTTGTAGCGACCGTAAAAGCACACTTTTTTTTCTGGGTTGAAAAACTATTCCCGGATTTGCCATTCTCCAAATAACTAGTTTCTGGTATTTGAGGCCTACTTGAAATCTATCCCAAAAAGGATATCTTACATTGAAGGTATTGATAGTGTCATTCAGAAAAACCTAAGACACACGCTACCGTGCAGATAGAAGTCTGATTTTGAGATTAAACCTTAACCTGTCACACAGTGCAAAAAAAACAGGTCTCACATTTCTATTCAAGCAAATCTGTACTGTTTTAGCTGGTCAAGTTATTTGTAGTGACCGTAAAAGCACACTTTTTTTTCTGGGTTGATAAACTATTCCCAAATTTGCCATTCTCCAAATAACTAGTTTCTGGTATTTGAGGCCTACTTGAAATCTATCCCAAAAATGATATCTTACATTGAAGGTATTGATAGTGTCATTCAGAAAAACCTAAGACACACGCTACCGTGCAGATAGAAGTCTGATTCTGAGATTAAACCTTAACCTGTCACACGGTGCAAAAAAAAACAGGTCTCACATTTCTATTCAATCAAATCTGTACTGTTTTAGCTGCTCAAGTTATTTGTAGTGACCGTAAAAGCACACTTTTTTTTCTGGGTTGAAAAACTTCCCAAATTTGCCATTCTCAAAATTGTGGTGAACGGGAACAATGAGGAAAACATCTAATAAGGGACGCGGACGCGGACGTGGACATGGTCGTGGTGGTGTTAGTGGACCCTCTGGTGCTGGGAGAGGACGTGGCCGTTCTGCCACAGCCACACGTCCTAGTGTACCAACTACCTCAGGTCCCAGTAGCCGCCAGAATTTACAGGGATATTTGGTGGGGCCCAATGCCGTTCTAAGGATGGTAAGGCCTGAGCAGGTACAGGCATTAGTCAATTGGGTGGCCGACAGTGCATCCAGCATATTCATATTATCTCCCACCCAGTCTTCTGCAGAAAGCGCACAGATGGCGCATGAAAACCAAGCCCATCAGTCTTTCACATCACCCCTATGCATATCAGGGAAATTGTCTGAGCCTCAAGTTATGCAGCAGTCTCTTATGCTGTTTGAAGACTCTGCTGTCAGGGTTTCCCAAGGGCATCCACCTAGCTCTTCACCAGGGGATGAAGAGATAGAATGCACTAACGCACAACCACTTATGTTTCCTGATGATGAGGACATGGGAATACCACCTCAGCACGTCTCTGATGATGACGAAACACAGATTCCAACTGCTGCGTCTTTCTGCAGTGTGCAGACTGAACAGGAGGTCAGAGGTCAAGACTGGGTGGAAGACGATGCAGGGGACGATGAGGTCCTAGACCCCACATGGAATGAAGGTCGTGCCACTGACTTTCACAGTTCGGAGGAAGAGGCAGTGGTGAGACCGAGCCAACAGCGTAGCCAAAGAGGGAGCAGTGGGCAAAATCAGAACACCCGCCACCAAGAGACTCCGCCTGCTACTGACCGCTGCCATCTGGGACCGAGCACCCCAAATGCAGCTTCAAGGAGTTCCCTGGCATGGCACTTCTTCAAACAATGTGCTGACGACAAGACCCGAGTGGTTTGCACGCTGTGCCATCAGAGCCTGAAGCGAGGCATTAACGTTCTGAACCTTAGCACAACCTGCATGACCAGGCACCTGCATGCAAAGCATGAACTGCAGTGGAGTAAACACCTTAAAAACAAGGAAGTCACTCAGGCTCCCCCTGCTGCCTCTTCTGCTGCTGCCGCCTCGGCCTCTTCTGCTGCTGCCGCCGCCTCGGCCTCTTCCTCTGCCTCTGGAGGAACGTTGGCACCTGCCGCCCAGCAAACATGGGATGTACCACCAACACCACCACCTGCGTCACCAAGCATCTCAACCATGTCACACGGCAGCGTTCAGCTCTCCATCTCACAAACATTTGAGAGAAAGCGTAAATTCCCACCTACCCACCCTCGATCCCTGGCTCTCAATGCCAGCATTTCTAAACTACTGGCCTTTGAAATGCTGTCATTTAGGCTGGTGGACACACACAGCTTCAAACAGCTCATGTCACTTGCTGTCCCACAGTATGTTGTTCCCAGCCGCCACTACTTCTCCAAGAGAGCCGTGCCTTCCCTGCACAAACAAGTGTCCGATAAAATCAAGTGTGCACTGCGCAACGCCATCTGTGGCAAGGTCCACCTAACCACAGATACGTGGACCAGTAAGCACGGCCAGGGACGCTATATCTCCCTAACTGCACACTGGGTAAATGTAGTGGCGGCTGGGCCCCAGGCGGAGAGCTGTTTGGCGCACGTCCTTCCGCCGCCAAGGATCGCAGGGCAACATTCTTTGCCTCCTGTCTCCTCCTCCTCCTACTCAGCTTCCTCCTCCTCTTCTTCCACCTGCTCATCCATTCAGCCACACACCTTCACCACCAACTTCAGCACAGCACGGGGTAAACGTCAGCAGGCCATTCTGAAACTCATATGTTTGGGGGACAGGCCCCACACCGCACAGGAGTTGTGGCGGGGTATAGAACAACAGACCGACGAGTGGTTGCTGCCGGTGAGCCTCAAGCCCGGCCTGGTGGTGTGCGATAATGGGCGAAATCTCGTTGCAGCTCTGGGACTAGTCGGTTTGACGCACATCCCTTGCCTGGCGCATGTGCTGAATTTGGTGGTGCAGAAGTTCATTCGCAACTACCCTGACATGTCAAAGCTGCTGCATAAAGTGTGGGCCGTCTGTTCGCGCTTCCGGCGTTCACACCCTGCCGCTGCACGCCTGTCTGCGCTACAGCATAACTTCCGCCTTCCCGCTCACCGCCTATGCTGGACAGAACTCCACCTTGCATATGCTGGACAGACTGTGCGAGCAGCAGCAGGCCATAGTGGAGTTTCAGCTGCAGCACGCACGGGTCAGTCGCACTGTGGATCAGACACACTTCACCACCAATGACTGGGCCTCCATGCGAGACCTGTGTGCCCTGTTGCGCTGTTTCGAGTACTCCACCAACATGGCCAGTGGCGATGACGCCGTTATCAGCGTTACAATACCACTTCTATGTCTCCTTGAGAAAACACTTAGGGCGATGATGGAAGAGGAGGTGGCCCAGGAGGAAAAGGAGGAAGAGGGGTAATTTTTAGCACTTTCAGGCCAGTCTCTTCAAAGTGACTCAGAGGGAGGGTTTTTGCAACAGCAGAGGCCAGGTACAAATGTGGCCAGACAGGGCACACTACTGGAGGATGAGGATGAGGAGGAGGTGGAGGAGGATGAGGATGAGGATGAAGCATGTTCACAGCGGGGTGGCACCCAAAGCAGCTCGGGCCCATCAATGGTGCTCGGCTGGGGGGAAACACAGGACGATGACGATACGCCTCCCACAGAGGACAGCTTGTCCTTAACTCTGGGCAGCCTGGCACACATGAGCGACTACATGCTGCAGTGCCTGCGCAACGACAGCAGAGTTGCCCACATTTTAACGTGTGCGGACTACTGGGTTGCCACCCTGCTGGATCCCCGGTACAAAGACAATGTGCCCACCTTACTTCCTACACTGGAGCGTGATAGGAAGATGCGCGAGTACAAGCGCACGTTGGTAGACGCGCTACTGAGAGCATTCCCAAATGTCACAGGTGAACCAGTGGAAGCCCAAGGCGAAGGCAGAGGAGGAGCAAGAGGTCGCCAACGCAGCTGTGTCCACGCCCAGCTCCTCTGAGGGCAGGGTTAGCATGGCAGAGATGTGGAAAAGTTTTGTCAACACGCCACAGCTAAGTGCACCACCTCCTGATACGGAATGTGTTAGCAGGAGGCAACATTTCACTAACATGGTGGAACAGTACCTGTGCACACCCCTCCACGTACTGACTGATGGTTCGGCCCCATTCAACTTCTGGGTCTCCAAATTGTCCACGTGGCCAGAGCTAGCCTTTTATGCCTTGGAGGTGCTGGCCTGCCCGGCGGCCAGCGTTTTGTCTGAACGTGTATTCAGCACGGCAGGGGGCGTCATTACAGACAAACGCTGCCGCCTGTCTACAGCCAATGTGGACAAGCTGACGTTCATAAAAATGAACCAGGCATGGATCCCACAGGACCTGTCCATCCCTTGTGCAGATTAGATATTAACTACCTCCCCTTAACAATATATTATTCTACTCCAGGGCACTTCCTCATTCAATACTATTTTTAATTTCATTTTACCATTATATTGCGGGACAACCCAAAGTTGAATGAACCTCTCCTCTGTCTGGGTGCCTGGGCCTAAATGTGTGACAGTGGCCTGTTCCAGTGGTGGGTGACGTGAAGCCTGATTCTCTGCTATGACATGAAGACAGATTCTGTGCTGACATAAGGCCAGATTCTCTGTTACGGGACCTCTCTCCTCTGCCTGGGTGCCTGGGCCTAAATGTGTGACAGTGGCCTGTTCCAATGGTGGGTGACGTGAAGCCTGATTCTCTGCTATGACATGAAGACTGATTCTGCGCTGACATAAGGCCATATTCTCTGTTACGGGACCTCTCTCCTCTGCCTGGGTGCCTGGGCCTAAATGTGTGACAGTGGCCTGTTCCAGTGGTGGGTGACGTGAAGCCTGATTCTCTGCTATGACATGAAGACAGATTCTGTGCTGACATAAGGCCAGATTCTCTGTTACAGGACCTCTCTCCTCTGTCTGGGTGCCGGGGCCTAAATGTGTGACAGTGGCCTGTTCCAGTGGTGGGTGACGTGAAGCCTGATTCTCTGCTATGACATGAAGACTGATTCTGCGCTGACATAAGGCCAGATTCTCTGTTTCGGGACATCTCTCCTCTGCCTGGGTGCCTGGGCCTAAATGTGTGACAGTGGCCTGTTCCAGTGGTGGGTGACGTGATGCCTGATTCTCTGCTATGACATGAAGACAGATTCTGTGCTGACATAAGGCCAGATTCTCTGTTACGGGACCTCTCTCCTCTGCCTGGGTGCCTGGGCCTAAATGTGTGACAGTGGCCTGTTCCAGTGGTGGGTGACGTGAAGCCTGATTCTCTGCTATGACATGAAGACTTATTCTGTGCTGACATAAGGCCAGATTCTCTGTTACGGGACCTCTCTCCTCTGCCTGGGTGCCTGGGCCTAAATTTGTGACAGTGGCCTGTTCCAGTGGTGGGTGACGTGATGCCTGATTCTCTGCTATGACATGAAGACAGATTCTGTGCTGACATGAAGCCAGATTCTCTGTTACGGGACCTCTCTCCTCTGCCTGGGTGCCTGGGCCTGAATATGTGACAGTGGCCTGTTCCAGTGGTGGGTGACGTGATTCCTGATTCTCTGCTATGACATGAAGACAGATTCTGTGCTGACATAAGGCCAGATTCTCTGTTACGGGACCTCTCTCCTCTGCCTGGGTGCCTGTGCCTAAATGTCTGACAGTGGCCTGTTCCAGTGGTGGGTGACGTGAAGCCTGATTCTCTGCTATGACATGAAGACTGATTCTGTGCTGACATGAAGCCAGATTCTCTGCTATGGCATGAAGAGACTGATTCTGTGCTGACATGAAGCCAGATTCTTTGCTATGGCATGAAGAGACTGATTCTCTGCTGACGTGAAGCCAGATTCTCTGCTATGGGACCTCTGTCCAATTGATATTGGGTCATTTTTATTTTTTTTATTTTTATTTTAATTCATTTCCCTTACCACATTTGTTTGCAGGGGATTTACCTACATGTTGCTGCCTTTTGCAGCCCTCTAGCTCTTTCCTGGGCTGTTTTACAGCCTTTTTAGTGCCCAAAAGTTCGGGTCCCCATTGACTTCAATGGGGTTCGGGTACGGGACGAAGTTCGGGTCGGGTTCGGATCCCGAACCCGAACATTTCCGGGAAGTTCGGCCGAACTTCTCGAACCCTAACATCCAGGTGTTCGCTCAACTCTACTAGAGACAAATTTAAACGTGGGTGTTTCGAATACAATAATAAGTGTGGGAGGTGGCTTGCTAGGTTGCTCCACCCTCGGGCTCCTTTGACCCATGTAGAGGCCTTGAATTCCTCCTCAGGAGGGCTAATTCATGCACCGACGGACATTTTGGCGGAATTTAGATCTTACTACTCAACTCTATATAACTTACACCCTGCGGATGGAGCACACGGCTCTCACTCAGATGACAATATGCGACTATATCTATCCCGCTTCGGCCCCAAACAGATATCCAATGACTCAGTGTCCTCTTTGGAGGGAGATTTCACTCATTAGGAGATCATACGTGTTATTAAAGATTTGAAAGTTGGTAAATGCCCGGGCCCGGACGGACTGTCACCCCGTTTCTACAAGGTTCTATCAGATGACCTTACTCCAACCCTCGCAAACACTTTCAACTCTATATCTAGGGACTGCCCCTTTCCGCCACAGGCCCTACAAGCGCATATTACAGTTATCCCCAAGCCGGGGCGGAACCACACTGCTTGTTCAAATTACAGACCTATCTCCATCCTGAATGTTGACCTCAAACTTTATGCCAAACTCCTCGCCCTGAGACTACACCCCTTTGTCCAGGAATGTATACATAGGGAGCAGGTGGGTTTCGTCCCAGGCCGGGAAGCCCGAGACAATACCCTTAAATCTCTAAGCCTAATAGCCAGAGCGAAATCACTCAAAGCCCCCCTGTGCCTCCTCGCGGTCGAAGCCGAGAAGGCATTCGATAGGGTCAACTGGCGATTTCTAGAAGAAACATTAATTCACATGGGTCTGGGTTCTAAGATGCTCCAAAAGATCATGGTGCTATACTCCGCTCCCTCAGCCTGCGTACGAGTTAATGGACTGCTATTATCCCCTTTTCTGATAAGGAACGGAACACGCCAGGGATGCCCCTTATCACCATTTTTATACATCCTAGTGATGGAATCCCTTGCAAATTCCCTCCGAGCGGACCCTTTTATTAGTGGTTTTAAAGTTAGTAACACCGAACACAAATTATCATTATTTGCTGATGATTTGCTCATCTATCTAACTGCCCGCAGAGTTGGTTTATCATCTGTACTTAAAGAATTTGAGATGTTTGGTCGCCTCAGTAATTTCAAAGTTAACGTCCAAAAGTCAGAGATACTAAATGTTTCATCACCTAAGCGTGAGGAGACGTCTCTTAAAGAATCCTTCTCTTTCCGTTGGGCCCCCCAGGCCATTAAACATCTGGGTGTTCATATCCCAGCAAACCTTGCCCATCTTTTTAAACTGAACTACCAACCCATGCTTAAATTGGTGGAGGCTGATCTCCAGAAGTGGTCTCCCCTCTACATATCCTGGTTTGGTAAAATCAACACCATTAAGATGGATATTTTACCTCGACTCTTATACATATTCCAAACAATACCCTGTGAGGTCCCCCTCGCCTACTTTAACAGACTAAAAAGACTGATTTCCCGGTTCATTTGGCATAACTCGAAGCCTAGACTAAGCTATGCGACTCTCACAAGAGCTAAATTGGCGGGATGTGTGGGCCTTCCCAATCTGCATACTTACTACAGAGCTACGATTATGAACTGTATTCTAGACTTACACAATAACCGTGCATCAAAGCTGTGGGTAGACCTGGAACTTGAGGAGGCCCTAATTTGGTGACTGGAATATTCTGGCTCCCAAAACCGACATTTTATAGGTTACCCCAGTGCAAATCCAACCAGCTTATTTATTCTCTTGCCGGGACATGGTTTAGATTTGCAGCTAAGCTCCGCCTGGACCTACCACACGGTCACCCGGACCTACCTCACGGTCTCAAAAACATCCCGTCTTTAGGCCCACACAGCACTTGTCCTGTCAGGATACGAGATATCAATAATCAACAGGGAATCCTGCCCTTAAACACTATTCCACATATCATCCCTTCAGCTCCTGGGCAATGGTTCCTTTATTTTCAGCTTTGTAGCTTTGTCTCCTCCCTGGTGCCTGACACGCAGACACGCCTCAGGTTTTCCGACTTTGAGAAACTTTGTGTGGCAGGCAGTGTGCCCAGACATGCCACTTCCTTGCTTTATACTATGCTGAATACCGAGGAGTCTGGGGGCTCTGCTTCTGATCCCATCCACACTAAACTTACATTTCTGACAGATTGGGAGGCTGGGCTGGGTTCCTCATACTCTACCGATCAATGAAAAAGGTCTTTGCTTTTTTTCCATGCATTGTCGATATCCTGCAATTTGCAAGAACTTAATAAATAAGTTCTGACTCAGTGGTACAGGACCCCGGTTAAACTTCACCAATTCTACCCAGCAGTACCTACTACATGTTGGAGGTGCTCATCGGGTATTGGCACCATGTTGCATATCTGGTGGGAATGTCCAGGAGTAGTGCACCTTTGGGACGATGTGTTCTCCCTTCATAATTATATCTACAGAACAAACGTGGTTGCTTCATCTTCCATAACCCTGCTATCCATTTTTCCGGGACGCGTGGATCAGGTGAAAAAGGGATCTCTGCGCTTGTTTATACTTGCCGTAAAACAAATAATACCACGTAAGTGGAGATCGGCCGAGAGCTTGGAGAGGTCCCATTGGGTTACTGCCCTCGACTCCCTGGTACATATTTAAGGATTGGGTGCTGCGGATCGCAACGCTTCTCAGGCCTTTTTCAGGATCTGGGATCCCTGGAATCAGTTCCGTTCTTCAGCTGCACTCTTGACGTGGGTAGCCTCTGGTACGTTACCCTCAGATTCTACTAGAGCTGTTTGATTGATACCTTGACCTACGGACACTCCCCTCCCCTCCTCCCCTCCCTCCCTATCAACCCTTCTGTGTTGTCCTGCCCCTATCACGTTTAGCTACCACCCGGGATCTCTTCCGGATCCTTTGTTTATTTCCATTAGTAAAAATGTTTAATGTTGCAAAATATGTGTTGGTTACTAATCCGTTACTCTCACTTGCTCCGTTACACGTAAAAGTTTGCTCTGAATTGGAATTATATGTTACAACTAGTGTTGAGCGAACAGTTCGAGCATAGTTCGGGTCCGTACCGAATTTTGGGGTGTTCGTGACACGGACCCGAACCCGAACTTTTTCGTAAAAGTTCGGGTTCGGGTTCGTCGTTCGGCATGTATTTTGGCGCATTTTGAAAGGCTGCAAAGCAGCCAATCAACATGCATCATACTACTTGCCCTAAGATGCCATCGCAGCCATGCCTACTATTGGCAAGGCTGTGATTGGCCAAGTGCAGCATGTGACTCAGCCTCTTTATAAGCTTGTGCGCACGTCGGGACGTGCTCACTCCCGATGTGAATAGAACAGGGATAGACGCAGCTGATGCTAGGGCGAGAATAGGCAGGGATAATTGAATAACTGGAAGCAAATTTCTCTCCTCCACCTGTGATTCATCTGAACAACTGCAGCTGAGCTGCTTTTTTGATAGGGATTGGCTATTTTTAGAGTGGCCAGAGTGATTTTTCCATCCACATGTACCTGGGCTGACCGCCGGCCGCAATTTTGCGACTTGTAGTGCTGCAGCAGAAGCTGCCACAGTGTGCATTCCAAAGCTCCAAACAAGTCAGACATCTACACCTGGGATTCAGACCAATAGCGATTTAGCAGCACAGTCCAAGGCTATTTTTTTTAAAGGTTGTGCAGACCATTTTGTGGCACATGTTACTGGGCTGATAGGCGGCGGCCATCTTGGGACTAGTGCTGCAGCACAATCTCTCCCAACGTCCATTAATCACTTGTAATAGTGGTCTGTGCCATAGAAATCCTACATCAGGGACTTGGGTGTGCTTGTGTCACCCCTACTAATACCAGTCCACCTGTAATCCATACAGTGAAAAGCCATAAAGTATTCCAGTGAGGGAATTTTTATTTTATTTAAAAAAGGCCAAGTTAGTTTATCTGGCGATCAATATACTAGATACAGTTAGGCCTGCGTTTCATACATCTGGAATTAGCAAACTAATGTGCTGGGGTTGGGAAAACATATATGTACCCATACTAGAATCTGTCAAAGAAAGCGGTACTCACATATAACAGTCATTCCATCTGTAATCCATACAGTCAAAAGACTGAAAGTATTCCAGTGAGGGGATTTTTTTTATTTAAAAAAGGCCAAGTTAGTTTATCTGGCGTTCAATATACTAGATACAGTTAGGCCTGCGTTTCATACATCTGGAATTAGCAAACTAATGTGCTGGGGTTGGGAAAACATATATGTACCCATACTAGAATCTGTCAAAGAAAGCGGTACTCACATATAACAGTCATTCCATCTGTAATCCATACAGTCAAAAGACTGAAAGTATTCCAGTGAGGGGATTTTTTTTATTTAAAAAAGGCCAAGTTAGTTTATCTGGCGTTCAATATACTAGATACAGTTAGGCCTGCGTTTCATACATCTGGAATTAGCAAACTAATGTGCTGGGGTTGGGAAAACATATATGTACCCATACTAGAATCTGTCAAAGAAAGCGGTACTCACATATAACAGTCATTCCATCTGTAATCCATACAGTCAAAAGACTGAAAGTATTCCAGTGAGGGGATTTTTTTTATTTAAAAAAGGCCAAGTTAGTTTATCTGGCGTTCAATATACTAGATACAGTTAGGCCTGCGTTTCATACATCTGGAATTAGCAAACTAATGTGCTGGGGTTGGGAAAACATATATGTACCCATACTAGAATCTGTCAAAGAAAGCGGTACTCACATATAACAGTCATTCCATCTGTAATCCATACAGTCAAAAGACTGAAAGTATTCCAGTGAGGGGATTTTTTTTATTTAAAAAAGGCCAAGTTAGTTTATCTGGCGTTCAATATACTAGATACAGTTAGGCCTGCGTTTCATACATCTGGAATTAGCAAACTAATGTGCTGGGGTTGGGAAAACATATATGTACCCATACTAGAATCTGTCAAAGAAAGCGGTACTCACATATAACAGTCATTCCATCTGTAATCCATACAGTCAAAAGACTGAAAGTATTCCAGTGAGGGGATTTTTTTTATTTAAAAAAGGCCAAGTTAGTTTATCTGGCGTTCAATATACTAGATACAGTTAGGCCTGCGTTTCATACATCTGGAATTAGCAAACTAATGTGCTGGGGTTGGGAAAACATATATGTACCCATACTAGAATCTGTCAAAGAAAGCGGTACTCACATATAACAGTCATTCCATCTGTAATCCATACAGTCAAAAGACTGAAAGTATTCCAGTGAGGGAATTTTTTTTATTTAAAAAAGGCCAAGTTAGTTTATCTGGCGTTCAATATACTAGATACAGTTAGGCCTGCGTTTCATACATCTGGAATTAGCAAACTAATGTGCTGGGGTTGGGAAAACATATATGTACCCATACTAGAATCTGTCAAAGAAAGCGGTACTCACATATAACAGTCATTCCATCTGTAATCCATACAGTCAAAAGACTGAAAGTATTCCAGTGAGGGAATTTTTATTTTATTTAAAAAAGGCCAAGTTAGTTTATCTGGCGTTCAATATACTAGATACAGTTAGGCCTGCGTTTCATACATCTGGAATTAGCAAACTAATGTGCTGGGGTTGGGAAAACATATATGTACCCATACTAGAATCTGTCAAAGAAAGCGGTACTCACATATAACAGTCATTCCATCTGTAATCCATACAGTCAAAAGACTGAAAGTATTCCAGTGAGGGAATTTTTATTTTATTTAAAAAAGGCCAAGTTAGTTTATCTGGCGTTCAATATACTAGATACAGTTAGGCCTGCGTTTCATACATCTGGAATTAGCAAACTAATGTGCTGGGGTTGGGAAAACATATATGTACCCATACTAGAATCTGTCAAAGAAAGCGGTACTCACATATAACAGTCATTCCATCTGTAATCCATACAGTCAAAAGACTGAAAGTATTCCAGTGAGGGGATTTTGCTTATAAAAAATAATATATTTCATTGTGGTGCGAGTTGAATCGCAACAATGAAGAAAAATACTATTAAGGGACGAGGACGCGGTCGTGGTGGTGTCCGTGGAGCCTCTGTTGCTGGTAGAGGACGTGGCCGTTCGGCCCCAGGCGCACACAGTAGGGAACGAACTCCCTCAACTAGCCGGCAGAATGTACCGCAATATCTCGTGGGGCCCAATGCCGCTCTTAGGATGGTAAGGCCTGAGCAGGTACAGGCATTAATCGATTGGGTGGCCGACAGTGCTTCCAGCACGTTCACCACATGGTCTTCCACCCAGTCTTCTGCGGAAAGCGCACAGGTGGCACCTGAAAACCAAGCCCATCAGTCTGTCACATCACCCCCAAGCATATCAGGGAAACGGTCTGAGCCACAAGTTATGCAGCAGTCTCTTCTTCTGTTTGAAGACTCTGCTTCCAGGGTTTTCCAGGGGCGTCCACCTAGCCCTTCCCCAGTGGAGGAAGACATACCATGCACTGACGCACAACCACTTATGTCTCCAGATGAAGAGGACATGGGAATACCACCACAGCAGAGTCACCGACTCTCTGATGATGACGAAACACAGGTGCCCACTGCCGCGTCTTTTTGCAGTGTGCAGACTGAACAGGAGGAGGTCAGGGAGGGAGACTGGGTGGAAGACGATGCAGAGGACGATGAGGTCTTAGACCCCACATGGACTGAAGGTCGTGGCGATGACTTTCACAGTTCAGAGGAAGAGGTAGTGGTGAGACCGAGACAACAGCAAAGCCAAAGAGGGAGCAGGGGGCCAAAGCAGACGAGCCGCCGCCCCCAGAGTTCGCCTGCTACTGGACATCGCCAACAGGGACCCAGCCCCACAAAGGCAGCTTCAAAGAGTTCCCTGGCATGGCACTTCTTTAAACAATGTCCTACCGACAAGACCCGAGTGACTTGCACGCTCTGCCATCAGAGCCTGAGGCGAGGCATTAACGTTCTGAACCTCAGCACAACCTGCATGACCAGGCATCTACATGCAAAGCATGAACTGCAGTGGGGTACACACCTTAAAAACCAGGCACTCGCTGAGGCTCCCCCTGCTCCCTCTACCGCTGCTGCCTCGGCTTCCGCCTCGAGAGGAATGTTGCCACCTGCCGAGCAGCAAACAGAGGATGTGCCACCGACACCACCACCACCGCCACCGTCAACTAGCGTCTCCACTATATCACACAGCAGCGTTCAGCTCTCAATATCTCAAACCTTAGAGAGGAAGCGCAAATTCCCCCCGAGTCACCCTCGAGCCCTTGGCCTGAACGCCAGCATTTCTAAACTGCTGGCCTTTGAAATGCTGTCATTCCGGCTGGTGGACACAGACAGCTTCAAACAGCTGATGGCCATGGCTGTCCCGCAGTATGTGGTTCCCAGCCGCCACTACTTCTCCAAGACAGCCGTGCCTTCCCTGAACATGCAAGTGTCCGATAAAATCAAGTGTGCACTGCGCAACGCCATTTGTGGCAAGGTCCACCTAACCACAGATACGTGGACCAGTAAGCACGGCCAGGGACGCTATATCTCACTAACTGCACACTGGATGAATGTAGTGGCGGCTGGGCCCCCGGCGGACAGTTCCTTGGCGCACGTCCTTCCGCCCCCTAGGATCGCAGGGCATCATTCTCTGCCTCCTGTAGCCTCCTCCTCCTACTCGGCTTCCTCCTCCACTGCTTCCACCAGCTCATCCGGTCAGCCACACACCTTCACCACCAACTTCAGCACAGCCCGGGGTAAACGTCAGCAGGCCATTCTGAAACTCATATGTTTGGGGGACAGGCCCCACAGCGCAAAGGAGTTGTGGCGGGGTATTGAACAACAGACCGACGAGTGGTTTCTGCCGGTGGGCCTCAAGCCAGGCCTGGTGGTATGCGATAATGGGCGAAATCTCGTGGCAGCTCTGGGACTAGCCGGTTTGACGCACATCCCTTGCCTGGCGCATGTGCTGAACTTGGTGGTGCAGAGGTTCATTCACCACTACCCCAACATGTCAGAGCTGCTGCATAAAGTGCGGGCCGTCTGTGCGCGCTTCCGCCGTTCACATCCTGCCGCTGCTCGCCTGTCTGCGCTACAGCGGAACTTCGGCCTTCCCGCTCACCGTCTCATATGCGACGTGCCCACCCGGTGGAACTCCACCTTGCACATGCTGGAGAGACTGTGCGAGCAGCAGCAGGCCATAGTGGAGTTTCAGCTGCAGCACGCTCGCGTCAGTCGTACTGCCGAACAGCACCACTTCACCACCAATGATTGGGCCTCCATGCGAGACCTGTGTGCCCTGCTGCGCTGTTTCGAGTACTCCACCAACATGGCCAGTGGCGATGACACTGTTATCAGCGTTACAATACCACTTCTATGTCTCCTTGAGAAAACACTTAGGGCAATGATGTTAGAGGAGGTGGCCCAGGTGGAGGAGGAGGAGGAGGATGAGGGCTCGTTTCTAACACTTTCGGGCCAGTCTGTTCGAAGTGGCTCAGAGGGAGGTTTGTTTAAGCAGCAGAGGACAGGTTCACAAGTCGCCAGCCAAGGCACTGTACTGGAGGACGAGGAGGATGAGGAGGAGGAGGTGGAGGGGGACGAGGATGACGCAAGTTCACAGCGGGGTGGCAGCCCAGGCCCATCACTGGTGCGTGGCTGGGGGGATACGGTGGACGATGACGATACGCCTCCCACAGAGGACAGCTTGTCCTTACCCATGGGTAGCCTGGCCCACATGAGCGAATATATGCTCCAATGCCTGCGCAACGACAGCAGAGTTGCCCACGTTTTAACGTGTGCAGACTACTGGGTGGCCACCCTGCTGGATCCCCGGTATAAAGACAATGTGCCCACTTTAATTCCTGAACTGGAGCGCGACCGTAAGATGCGCGAGTACAAGCGCACGCTGATAGAGGCGCTCTTGAGAGCATTCCCACATGTCACAGGGGAACAGGTGGAAGGTGAAGGCAGAGGAGTGGCAAGAGGTCGCCAACGCAGCTGTGTCACGGCCAGCTCATCTGAGGGCAGGGTTAGCATGGCAGAAATGTGGAAAAGTTTTGTCTCCACGCCACAGCTATCTGCACCGACACCTGATACGGAACGTGTTAGCAGGAGGCATTTCACTAACATGGTTGAACAGTATGTCTGCACACCCCTCCACATCCTGACGGATGGTTCGGCCCCATTCAACTACTGGGTTTCGAAATTGTCCACGTGGCCAGAGTTAGCATGTTATGCCTTGGAGGTGCTTTCCTGCCCGGCGGCCAGCGTTTTATCTGAACGCGTATTCAGCACGGCAGGGGGCGTCATTACTGACAAGCGCAGCCGCCTGTCCACAGCCAACGTGGACAAGCTGACCTTCATAAAGATGAACCAGGCATGGATCCCACAGGACCTGTCCCTCCCTTGTGCAGAGTAGTCCTTATTAACTGCCTAAAACATGTCTTGTTGTGCTACGGGCCACTTCTTTATTTGATACAAATTTTATGAAACCCACAGTTGAATGAAACTCTTCTCTGTCTGGGCGCCGGGGCCTAACCAGATGAAAGTGGCCGGTTAAACTAACGGGTGACATGAAGCCATAACCTCTGCCATGCTACCTCTGTCTTCTGTCTGGGTGCTGAGGCCTAAGTCAAATAAAGCGGTCTTCTGCTGTGCTGGGGGATATGAAGCTAATCTCTGACCTCTCTCCTCTGTCTGGGTCCAAAGGCCTAAATCACTGAAAGAGGCCTTCTCCTGTGGTGTGTGATATGATGCCAGAATATGTGCTGTGGGGCCTCTCTCCTCTTCCTGGGTGCAGGGGTCAAATAAACTAAATTGTGGCCTACTCCTGTGGTGGTTGATATGATGCCTGATTCTCTGATGTGGAACCTCTCTCCTCTGTTTGGGTGAAGGGGTCAAAGTAACTAAATGGTGGCTTCTCCTGTGGTGGCTGATATGATGCCAGAATATGTGCTGTGGTGCCTCTCTCCTCTTCCTGGGTGCAGGGGTCAAAGTAACTAAATGGTGGCTTCTCCTGTGGTGGCTGATATGATGCCAGAATATGTGCTGTGGGGCCTCTCTCCTCTTCCTGGGTGCAGGGGTCAAAGTAACTCAATGGTGGCTTCTCCTGTGGTGGCTGATATGATGCCAGAATATGTGCTGTGGGGCCTCTCTCCTCTGTCTGGGTCCAAAGGCCTAAATCACTGAAAGAGGCCTTCTCCTGTGGTGTGTGATATGATGCCTGAATATGTGCTGTGGTGCCTCTCTCCTCTTCCTGGGTGCGGGGGTCAAAGTAACTCAATGGTGGCTTCTCCTGTGGTGGCTGATATGATGCCAGAATATGTGCTGTGGTGCCTCTCTCCTCTGTCTGGGTCCAAAGGCCTAAATCACTGAAAGAGGCCTTCTCCTGTGGTGTGTGATATGATGCCAGAATATGTGCTGTGGGGCCTCTCTCCTCTTCCTGGGTGCAGGGGTCAAATAAACTAAATTGTGGCCTACTCCTGTGGTGGTTGATATGATGCCTGATTCTCTGATGTGGAACCTCTCTCCTCTGTTTGGGTGAAGGGGTCAAAGTAACTAAATGGTGGCTTCTCCTGTGGTGGCTGATATGATGCCAGAATATGTGCTGTGGTGCCTCTCTCCTCTTCCTGGGTGCAGGGGTCAAAGTAACTAAATGGTGGCTTCTCCTGTGGTGGCTGATATGATGCCAGAATATGTGCTGTGGGGCCTCTCTCCTCTTCCTGGGTGCAGGGGTCAAAGTAACTCAATGGTGGCTTCTCCTGTGGTGGTTAGTATGATGCCAGAATATGTGCTGTGGGGCCTCTCTCCTCTTCCTGGGTGCAGGGGTCAAAGTAACTCAATGGTGGCTTCTCCTGTGGTGGCTGATATGATGCCAGAATATGTGCTGTGGTGCCTCTCTCCTCTTCCTGGGTGCGGGGGTCAAAGTAACTCAATGGTGGCTTCTCCTGTGGTGGCTGATATGATGCCAGAATATGTGCTGTGGGGCCTCTCTCCTCTTCCTGGGTGCAGGGGTCAAAGTAACTCAATGGTGGCTTCTCCTGTGCTGATTGATATAAAGCTGATGGTTGTGCCATCTGACATGGTTGCCAGGGTCTGATTCAATGGGGGCCTACTCCTGTGGTGGGTGATCTAAATGCCTGATTCTCTGCTGTGAAACCTCTCTCCTCCGTCTGGGTGTAGGGGTCAAAGTCTTTCAAAGTCGCCTTCTCCTGTGCTGATTGATATGAAGCTGATGGTTGTGCCATCTGACATGGTTGCCGGGGTCCCATTAAATTGTGGCCTACTCCTGTGGTGGTTGATATGATGCCTGATTCTCTGATGTGGAACCTCTCTCCTCTGTTTGGGTGAAGGGGTCAAAGTAACTAAATGGTGGCTTCTCCTGTGGTGGCTGATATGATGCCAGAATATGTGCTGTGGTGCCTCTCTCCTCTTCCTGGTTGCAGGGGTCAAAGTAACTAAATGGTGGCTTCTCCTGTGGTGGCTGATATGATGCCAGAATATGTGCTGTGGGGCCTCTCTCCTCTTCCTGGGTGCAGGGGTCAAAGTAACTCAATGGTGGCTTCTCCTGTGGTGGTTAGTATGATGCCAGAATATGTGCTGTGGGGCCTCTCTCCTCTTCCTGGGTGCAGGGGTCAAAGTAACTCAATGGTGGCTTCTCCTGTGGTGGCTGATATGATGCCAGAATATGTGCTGTGGTGCCTCTCTCCTCTTCCTGGGTGCAGGGGTCAAAGTAACTAAATGGTGGCTTCTCCTGTGGTGGCTGATATGATGCCAGAATATGTGCTGTGGGGCCTCTCTCCTCTTCCTGGGTGCAGGGGTCAAAGTAACTCAATGGTGGCTTCTCCTGTGGTGGCTGATATGATGCCAGAATATGTGCTGTGGTGCCTCTCTCCTCTGTCTGGGTCCAAAGGCCTAAATCACTGAAAGAGGCCTTCTCCTGTGGTGTGTGATATGATGCCTGAATATGTGCTGTGGTGCCTCTCTCCTCTTCCTGGGTGCGGGGGTCAAAGTAACTCAATGGTGGCTTCTCCTGTGGTGGCTGATATGATGCCAGAATATGTGCTGTGGTGCCTCTCTCCTCTTCCTGAGTGCGGGGGTCAAAGTAACTCAATGGTGGCTTCTCCTGTGGTGGCTGATATGATGCCAGAATATGTGCTTGGGGCCTCTCTCCTCTTCCTGGGTGCAGGGGTCAAAGTAACTCAATGGTGGCTTCTCCTGTGGTGGTTAGTATGATGCCAGAATATGTGCTGTGGGGCCTCTCTCCTCTTCCTGGGTGCGGGGGTCAAAGTAACTCAATGGTGGCTTCTCCTGTGGTGGCTGATATGATGCCAGAATATGTGCTGTGGTGCCTCTCTCCTCTTCCTGGGTGCGGGGGTCAAAGTAACTCAATGGTGGCTTCTCCTGTGGTGGCTGATATGATGCCAGAATATGTGTTGTGGGGCCTCTCTCCTCTTCCTGGGTGCAGGGGTCAAAGTAACTCAATGGTGGCTTCTCCTGTGGTGGTTAGTATGATGCCAGAATATGTGCTGTGGGGCCTCTCTCCTCTTCCTGGGTGCAGGGGTCAAAGTAACTCAATGGTGGCTTCTCCTGTGGTGGCTGATATGATGCCAGAATATGTGCTGTGGTGCCTCTCTCCTCTTCCTGGGTGCGGGGGTCAAAGTAACTCAATGGTGGCTTCTCCTGTGGTGGCTGATATGATGCCAGAATATGTGCTGTGGGGCCTCTCTCCTCTTCCTGGGTGCAGGGGTCAAAGTAACTCAATGGTGGCTTCTCCTGTGCTGATTGATATAAAGCTGATGGTTGTGCCATCTGACATGGTTGCCAGGGTCTGATTCAATGGGGGCCTACTCCTGTGGTGGGTGATCTAAATGCCTGATTCTCTGCTGTGAAACCTCTCTCCTCCGTCTGGGTGTAGGGGTCAAAGTCTTTCAAAGTCGCCTTCTCCTGTGCTGATTGATATGAAGCTGATGGTTGTGCCATCTGACATGGTTGCCGGGGTCCCATTAAATTGTGGCCTACTCCTGTGGTGGTTGATATGATGCCTGATTCTCTGATGTGGAACCTCTCTCCTCTGTTTGGGTGAAGGGGTCAAAGTAACTAAATGGTGGCTTCTCCTGTGGTGGCTGATATGATGCCAGAATATGTGCTGTGGGGCCTCTCTCCTCTTCCTGGGTGCAGGGGTCAAAGTAACTCAATGGTGGCTTCTCCTGTGGTGGCTGATATGATGCCAGAATATGTGCTGTGGTGCCTCTCTCCTCTTCCTGGGTGCGGGGGTCAAAGTAACTCAATGGTGGCTTCTCCTGTGGTGGCTGATATGATGCCAGAATATGTGCTGTGGTGCCTCTCTCCTCTTCCTGGGTGCGGGGGTCAAAGTAACTCAATGGTGGCTTCTCCTGTGGTGGCTGATATGATGCCAGAATATGTGCTGTGGTGCCTCTCTCCTCTTCCTGGGTGCAGGGGTCAAAGTAACTAAATGGTGGCTTCTCCTGTGGTGGTTGATATGATGCCTGATTCTCTGCTGTGAAACCTCTCTCCTCCATCTGGGTGTAGGGGTCAAAGTCTTTCAAAGTCGCCTTCTCCTTTGCTGATTGATATAAAGCTGATGGTTGTGCCATCTGACATGGTTGCCAGGGTCTGATTCAATGGGGGCCTACTCCTGTGGTGGGTGATCTAAATGCCTGATTCTCTGCTGTGAAACCTCTCTCCTCCGTCTGGGTGTAGGGGTCAAAGTCTTTCAAAGTCGCCTTCTCCTGTGCTTAATTGATATGAAGCTGATGGTTGTGCCATCTGACATGGTTGCCGGGGTCCCATTAAATTGGGGCCTACTCCTGTGGTGGGTGATCTAAATGCCTGATTCTCTGCTTTGAAACCTCTCTCCTCCGTCCGGGTGTAGGGGTCAAAGTCTGTCAAAGTCGCCTTCTCCTGTGCTGATTGATATAAAGCTTATGCTTGTGCCATCTGACATGGTTGCCGGGGTCTGATTCAATGGTGGCCTACTCCTGTGGTGGGTGATCTAAATGCCTGATTCTCTGCTGTGTAACCTCTCTCCTCCATCTGGGTGTAGGGGTCAAAGTAACTAAATGGTGGCCTACTCCTGTGGTGGGTGATATGATGCCTGGTTCTCTGCTGTGGGACCTCTCTCCTTTGTCTGGGTGCTGTGGTCAAAATAATAGTAAGTGACCTTCTCCATTGGTGGGTGACTTGAAGCCTGATTCTGTGCTATGGGACCTCACTCCAATTAATATTGTTTAATTTTTATTTATTTTATGTTAACTCATCATTTCCCTATCTACATTTGTTTGCAGGGGATTTAACTACATTTTGCTGCCTTTTGCAGCCCTCTAGCCCTTTCCGGGTGTGTTTTACAGCCTTTTTAGTGCCCAAAAGTTCGGGTCCCCATTGACTTCTATGGGGTTCGGGTTCGGGATGAAGTTCGGGTCGAGTTCGGATCCCGAACCCGAACATTTTTCGAAAGTTCGGCCGAACTCGTCGAACCCGAACATCCAGGTGTTCGCTCAACTCTAGTTACAACCAATGGGTGCTGATCAACGCTCCTCACACTTTTCTAAAAGTATTTTGTTACATTTACATACCCTGTTATGAAAGTTTGGTATCACATAATGGGTTAGAAGATAGACTTTCTTGTTAACTGGAAGTATTTCTTTTTTGTATACCTGTATTGCATTGTACTATACTTTTTTCTGACTTCTCAGATTTGTTAGTGTATATGCATTCAATATCCTAGAAGTCTCTTGTACTAGTTCATCACATGACATTCAAACGTTTGTAACGCTTTATTGTTTAAAAATGTTTAAATAAAAAAGAGATTGAACCACAAAGAATGGTAGATCGTCTCCTAGCTGGGCTCCAGGACTTTGCGCGTGCCTACATGAACGACATAGCCATTTTTAGCGATTCATGGGAAGCCCACTTAGTCCACATAGGGAACGTATTGGACAGGATCAGAGCAGCTGGTTTGACTTTGAAACCCGAGAAGTGTCACATTGGTATGGCGGAAGTTCAATATCTGGGACACAGGGTAGGTTGTGGAAGACAACGACTGGAGACCGGAGCCGGCTAAAATTGAGGCTGTTGCCAATTGGCCCACTCCCCATACCAAGACACAAGTTATGGCTTTTTTAGGGACAGACGGTTACTATAGACGCTTTGTCCCTGACTATAGTGCCCTGGTTAAACCCTTGTCAGACCTGATGAAGAAGAACTCGCCCCGACAGGTCCTGTGGTCCCCGGAGTGTGAGACAGCTTTCCAAACCATGAAGCAAGCTCTTGTAAATGCATCTGTTCTCGCCGCCCCTGATCCTAATAAACATCCCAAGCAAGCACGCCCGGTATGGGGTCAAATTGTATAAGCTCTGTGAAAGGGCCACAGGCTATACCCACAAATTTCAGATCTATGAGGGAAAAGATCAGACCCTGGAGCCGGTCGATTGCCCTGACTACCTGGGGAGCAGTGGGAAGACAGTCTGGGACTTGGTGTCACCCTTATTTGGCAAGGGGTACCATCTTTATGTGGACAATTTTGTCGTGTAAAAGTGGCAAAATAAAAATATATTTGCCGCTCAGCGGTAGAGATGTCCCGAACTATTCGCCGGCGAACATCGCTTGTTCGCGTTCGCCGCGGCGAGCAAACATATGCGATGTTCGATCCGCCCCCTATACATCATCATTGAGCAAACTTTGATCCTGTACCTCACAGTCAGCACACACATTCCAGCCAAACAGCATAACCTCCGTCCCAGACCCTCCCACCTCCTATCAAAAAGCAAGGACAGCATCCATCTTAGATTCATTCTGAAGCTGCAGTGTTAGAGCAGGGAGAGTGCTGCTGCTGCTGAATTAATAGGGAAATCATTAGCTAGGCTAGTGTTCTGTGTCCACTCCAGTCCCCAAAGACTCATCTGCTGTAAGGACAGTGTCCTGACAGCACCCCAAAAAGCACTTTTTAGGGCTGGTACATCAGTCTGCTTTTTTTAATTTTTTTTATATACAGTACAGACCAAAAGTTTGGACACACCTTCTCATTCAAAGAGTTTTCTTTATTTTCATGACTATGAAGGCATCAAAACTATGAATTAACACATGTGGAATTATATACATAACAAACAAGTGTGAAACAACTGAAAATATGTCATATTCTAGGTTCTTCAAAGTAGCCACCTTTTGCTTTGATTACTGCTTTGCACACTCTTGGCATTCTCTTGATGAGCTTCAAGAGGTTGTCCCCTGAAATGGTCTTCCAACAGTCTTGAAGGAGTTACCAGAGATGCTTAGCACTTGTTGGCCCTTTTGACTTCACTCAGCGGTCCAGCTCAACCCAAACCATCTCGATTGGGTTCAGGTCCGGTGACTGTGGAGGCCAGGTCATCTGGCGCAGCACCCCATCACTCTCCTTCATGGTCAAATAGCCCTTACTTTCAAAGTTTTCCCAATTTTTCGGCTGACTGACTGACCTTAATTTCTTAAAGTAATGATGGCCACTAGTTTTTCTTTACTTAGCTGCTTTTTTCTTGCCATAATACAAATTCTAACAGTCTATTCAGTAGGACTATCAGCTGTGTATCCACCTGACTTCTCCTCAACGCAACTGATGGTCCCAACCCCATTTATAAGGCAAGAAATCCCACTTATTAAACCTGACAGGGCACACCTATGAAGTGGAAACCATTTCAGGGGACTACCTCTTGAAGCTCATCAAGAGAATGCCAAGAGTGTGCAAAGCAGTAATCAAAGCAAAAGGTGGCTAATTTGAAGGACCTAGAATATGACATATTTTCAGTTGTTTCACACTTGTTTGTTATGTATATAATTCCACATGTGTTAATTCATAGTTTTTGATGCCTTCAGTGTGATTCTACAATTGTCATAGTCATGAAAATAAAGAAAACTCTTTGAATGAGAAGGTGTGTCCAAACTTTTGGTCTGTACTGTATATATATATATATATATATATATATTGCAGTTGCCTGCCCGTGTGTGAGAGGCCACAGGCCCACAGACTGTACTGTGTGCACACCACTTATATCGGGTGGCACAGTACCTTGCAGATAAAAAAGTCACTACATTTTTACCCTTTAATATAATTGCAGTTGCCTGCCAGTGTGTGTCAGGCCCACAGACTGTACTGTGCCCACTGCCAGTGCCCACCACTCATATCAGGTGGCACAGTACCTTGCAGATAAAAAAGTCATACATTTTTTACCCTTTAATATAATTGCAGTTGCCTGCCAGTGTGTGTCAGGCCCACTGACTGTACTGTGCCAACTGCCAGTGCCCACCACTCATATAGGGTGGCACAGTACCTTGCAGATAAAAAAGTCATTTATTTTTTTCTCTGTAATATAATTACAGTTGCCTGCCAGTGTGTGTCAGGCACACAGACTGTACTGTGCCTACTGCCCACCACTCATATAGGGTGGCCCAGCACCTTGCAGATAAAAAAGTCATTACATTTTTTCTCTGTAATATAATTGCAGTTTCCTGCCAGTGAGTGTCAGGCCCACAGACTGTACTGTGCCCACTGCCCACCACTCATATAGGGTGGCACAGTACATTGCACGGCGCACGCGCAGTGCCCCAAATTGGAAGTAAGAGGACCGACCAACCATCTTTTTCCATCTCCCGATTCCTAAAATCTATTTGATACACGTCCCCTGATAGGGGACAAAACAGAGATTAAACTGGTAAGAACAGATTTTTTTAATTAAAAGAAAAGAGGACAGCCTCTGCGGAGCTAGGTATTTTTTGGCTGCGTTACTGAAAGCTCATGCACAATGGCGGTAGGCTCATGCGTCCTTTTGCGGAGGTGACAAACCTGGTCAGTCAAACCCAAGGCAACATCATTGACCTCATCCCATATGCGTTTTTTCTGGAGCATGCCCTGCGAAGAGTGCTGGATCAGGCCGTAGATGAGCATGAAGAGGAAGAGTTGTGGTCACCATAACCACCAGAAGCAGCATTGTCGTCGTCGATTGCTGGACCTGCGGCAACGCAGAGAGAGGAGTCTGAAGAAGAGGAGTCAGAGGAGGAAGGTGGCTTTTAGGAGGTGGAAGACCAACCACAGCAAGCGTCCCAGGGGGCTTGTTGTCACCTTTCGGGGAGCCTTGGTGTTGTACGTGGCTGGGTAGGGGAAGAGACCTTCAATGACGTCAGTGAGGACAAGGAACGGGACATGGCTAGCTTGGTATCCAACCTTGTGCAAATGGGGAGTTTGCAGTTGTGCAAATGGACTGTTTGCGGTGCGTTAAACGGGGAGTTTGGTCTGTCAGAGTTTGGTCTGTCACTGTGAAGCAGGCGTAACCCGTACACTACCTGATCGATACAACATCATACCTGATCGTATACACACACTGGATGTTTTAAAGCACGTTATTCCAAACAATTTAGGAATGTTAGGTGATTTATGCCCTTTATCGATTAAAACCAGACTCTGCGTCAACTACGTATTTTTCCATGGGAGTTTTGCCATGGATCCCCCTCCGGCATGCCACAGTCCAGGTGTTAGTCCCCTTGAAACAACTTTTCCATCACTATTGATTGTGGCCAGAAAGAGTCCCTGTGGGTTTTAAAATTCGCCTGCCTATTGAAGACTATGGCGGTTCACCCGGTTCGCCTGTTCGCGAACATTTGCAAACATTTGCGAAATTCGCGTTCGCCGTTCGCGAATGGAAAATTTTATTGTTTGCTACATCTCTACTCAGCGGTGCAGTTATATGTTCTCAAGCCCTTTTTGTTATGTATTCGTGTCAAAAGTAAAATATATTTGCCGTTCAGCGGTGCAGTTATATGTTCTAAAGCCTTCTGTGGCGTGTATGAGTCGAAAAAATTAAGGGCCTGTTTGCCATTCAGCAGCTCAGTTATATGTTCTAAAGCTTTTTTGAACAAAGGTAAAGTATATTTGCCATTTTACGGTGTAGTTATATGTTCTAAATCCCTTTTTGTCGTGTATCAGTGACAAATGTCAAATATATTTGCCATTCAGCGCTGCAATTATATGTTCTAAAGCCTTTTGTGGCATGTATAAGTGGAAAAAAATAAGGGCCTATTTGCCGTTCAGCAGTGCAGTTATATGTTCCAAAGCCCTTTTTAATGTCTATTAGTGGCAAAAGAAAAATATATTTTCCGTTCAACGGTGCAGTTATATGTTCTAAAGCCCTTTTTGTTTTGTATTACTGGCAAAATAAAAATATATTTGCCGTTCAGCGGTGTAGTTATTTGGTCTAAAGCCTTTTTTGGCATGTATAAGTGGAAAAAAATTAGGGCCTATTTGCCGTTCAGCAGCACAGTTATATGTTCTAAAGCCTTTTTTGTCGTGTAATAATGGCAAAATAAAAATATATTTGCTGTTCAATGGTGCATTTATGTTCTAAAGCCCTTTTTGTCGTGTATTAGTGGCAAAAGAAAAATATATTTGCCATTCAGCGCTGCAATTATATGTTCTAAAGCCTTCTGTGGCGTGCATAACAAAAAAAAATAATAAAAATTGCCTGTTTGCCGTTCAGCGGTGCAGTTATATGTTCTAAAGCAGTTTTTGTTGTGTATTAGTGGCAAAAGAAAAATATATTTGCAATTCAACAGTGCAGTTAGATGTTCTAAAGCCTTTTGTGGCATGTATAAGTGGAAAAAATAAGGGCCTATTTGCTGTACAGCAGTGCAGTTATATGTTCCAAAGCCCTTTTTAATGTCTATTAGTGGCAAAAGAAAAATATATTTTCCGTTCAGCGGTGCAGTTATATGTTCTAAAGCCCTTTTTGTTGTGTATTACTGGCAAAATAAAAATATATTTGCCGTTCAGCGGTGTAGTTATATGTTCTAAAGCCCTTTTTGCTGTGTATTAGTAGCAAAAGAAAAATATATTTGCAATTTAGCGGTGCAGTTATATGTTCTAAAGCCCTTTTTGTTGTGTATTATTGGGAAAAAATATATATATTTGCTGTTCAGCTGTGCAGGTATATGTACTACAGCCTTTTCTTGCATGTATAAGTGGAAAAAAATAAAGGCCTATTTGCCGTTCAGCAGTGCAGTTATATGTTCTAAAGTACTTTTTTGGCATGTATAATTGGAAAAAAATATGGGTCTATTTTCCATCCAGCGGTGCAGTTATATGTTCTAAAGCCCTTTTTGTCGTGTAAAAGTGGCAAAATAAAAATATAGTTGCCGCTCAGCGGTGCCGTTATATGTTCTAAAGCCCTTTTTGTCGTGTATTAGTGGCAAAAGAAAAATATATTTGCCATTCAGCGGTGCAGTTATATGTTCTAAAGCCCTTTTTGCTGTGTATTAGTGGCAAAAGAAAAATATATTTGCAATTTAGCGGTGCAGTTTTATGTTCTAAAGCCTTTTGTTGCATGTATAAGTGGAAAAAATAAGGGCCTATTTGCTATTCAGTGTTGCAGTTATATGTTCTAAAGCCCTTTCTATCATGTTATAGTGGCAAAATAAAAATGTATTTTCTGTTCAGCATTGCAGTTATATATTCTAAAGCCCTTTTTGTTGTGTATTAGTGGAAAGTAAAAATATATTTGCCGTTCACCAGTATAGTTATATGTTCTAAATCGCTTTTTTTTCGTATATTACTGGCAAAAGAAAAATATTTTTGCCATTCTGCGGTGCATTTATATGTTCTAAAGCACTTTTTGTTGTGTATTAGTGGCATAAGTAAAATATATTTGCCATTCAGCGCTGCATTTATATGTTCTAAAGCCTTCTGTTGTGGTGTATAAGTAGAAAAAAATAAGTGCCTATTTGCCGTTCAGAGGTGCAGTTATATGTTCTAAAGCCCTTTTTGTTGTGTATTAGTGGCAAAATAAAAAAATATTTGCCGTTCAGCGGTGTAGTTTTATGGTCTAAAGCTTTTTTTGGAATGTATAAGTGGAAAAAAATAAGGGCCTATTTGCCATTCAGCGGCACAGTTATATGTTCTAAAGCCTTTTTTGTCGTGTAATAATGGAAAAATAAAAATATATTTGCCGTTCAATGGTGCATTTATGTTCTAAAGCCCTTTTTGCTGTGTATTAGTGGCAAAAGAAAAATATATTTGCAGTTTAGCGATACAATTATATGTTCTAAAGCCTTTTGTTGCATGTATAAGTGGAAAAAAAATTAGGGCCTATTTGCCATTCAGCGGTGCAGTTATATGTTCTAAAGCCCTTTTTGTTGTGTGTTAGTGGTAAAAGTAAAATATATTTGCTGTTCAGCGGTGCAGTTATTTGTTCTAAAGCCTTCTATGGCGTGTATGAGTGGAAAAGAATAATGGCTTATTAGCCAGTCAGCGGTGCAGTTTTATGTTCTAAAGCCCTTTTTGTCGTGTACTAGTGGCAAAATAAAAATATATTTGCTGTTCAGCTATTTAGTTATATGTTCGACAGCCCTTTTTTTCGTGCAATAGTGGCAAAATAAAAATATATTTGCCGTACTGCGGTGCAGTTATATGTTCTAAAGCCCTTTTTGGTGTGTATTAGTGGCAAACAAATATGTATATTTGCCGTTCTGCGGATATGTTAAAAGCCCTTTTTGGCGTGTATTAGTCGGGAAATTAGCCGTTCTGCGGTAAATTGTGATTGTTATATTTTTTTTGGGGGGGGAGTATTAATAGGAAAAATACCGTATTTATCGGCGTATAACACGCACTGGCGTATAACACGCACCCTTCATTTTAAGGGAAATTTCAGGAAAAAAAATTAAATTTCAAATTGTACTGCTATGGGGTGGGGGGATCTGTGGATGGAACTGTTATGGGGGGGATCTGTGGATGACACTGCTATATGTCATCCACAGATCCCCCTCATAACAGTGTCCATTTCAAATTGTACTGCTATGGGGTGGGGGGATCTGTGGATGGAACTGTTATGGGGGGGATCTGTGGATGACACTGCTATATGTCATCCACAGATCCCCCTCATAACAGTGTCCATTTCAAATTGTACTGCTATGGGGTGGGGGGATCTGTGGATGGAACTGTTATGGGGGGGATCTGTGGATGACACTGCTATATGTCATCCACAGATCCCCCTCATAACAGTGTCCCCCAATACACCGGGCCCCGCCGCTCACCGAAGTATTTATAAACGTGAATCCTTATCCTGTTATTAAGCTGCCCTCTCCCATTTTCCCATGTTCCCCTGTATCCCCACAGCACTTACGATTCACACGCTTCCATAGCAGGCAGGGCGGACGGCACCAGTAACGTCACTCACTGACGTTGCGCGTCTGCTCCGCCTGCTTCATTCATAAAGGGGGCGGAGCAGGCGCGCAACATCAGTGAGTGACGTTACTGCTGCCGTCCGCTCTGCCTGCTATTAAAGCTTAAGTAAGTGCTATGGGGATACAGGGGGGACATGGGAACATGGGAGAGGGCAGCTTAATAACAGGATAAGGATTCACGTTTATAAATACTTTGGTGAGCGGCGGGGCCCGGTGTAAGAGTACAGTGACTGCACCGGGCCCCGCCCCTAGTTACGGACTCCAGCCCCTCCTCTCTCCCGGCTCATACAGCGCAATGAATATCGGGGTATAACACGCATACATGATTTGCCCCCTATTTTCAGGGGGAAAAAGTGCGTGTTATACGCCGATAAATACGGTAATACGGGAAAATTGATGGGTGATTGTAGACTTTCTTCTGTATGAACCTAATTACGTTGATTAGCCATTCAGTGGTGAAATTTGTTTGTTATACAGCTTTTTTGGGGAAAATTGGTTGGTAGGTATAACTGTGGTCAAGGGCAATATATGTCCTTTACGGTCCACTGGGTAAATGTGGTTCCTGCCTAGCCATACCAGCAACTTGGCCAACTGACGCTGCTTCCGCCTCCATGTTCTCACGCTGTTGGTCCTGCTAAAATGTCCGCCTTTACCTCCTCATCCTCCACCGTGTCCTCAGCCTCCACTGCAGGGACAATTCACAGTGCTCCTCCAGCATAACAGATGTGCAGGGCACGGCGGTGTCACACTGTTCTACACTTCGTTTGCCTGGGTGAACAGAGTCACACAGGGGAGAAATAGCTCCATGTCCTTCATCAACAAATCAAATCCTGGCTTTGTCAGCGACAACTCAAAATCTTAACCATGGTGACCGACAACGGGAAGAACACGGTGTCGAAGCTGCGTCAAGGAAGGCTAAGCCATGTGCCCTGCATGGCACACGTGTTCAATATGGTTGTTGGGGACAGGAACATGTCCACAGAGGAGGAGGAGATGGATAAGTGCCTGTTGTGGAAACCAGGCTGACACATTTGTGGGGGTTAAAAATAGTCGAAGGCACCATACTGCATGTGTATGCCGACTGGCTGCCGCAAGCTGGACTGGGAGAAGGAGGGAACTCCTGCTGCAGTGGCTGGCTGCCACCTCTATTTTCCTAGGGGATGGGGTTATGCTGCTTCATGTGCTATAATAGAGCAGTGGTGCCTACGTTTGTGTTTACCTGACATTTTATTTTCCTCTTGCATAGCTTGCACAGGGCAATGCTTTTGTCTTCCGGCATTGTAGAGAGAAAATTCCATATGAGAGATAATGTCACGAGGGTGTCAAGAACCACGCCTGACTCCGTTATATCCGGGGTCAGGAAGTCGCAGAGGTTGGCTGCGCGCTCTATGTAAGATAGGGCTGTTTCCTTATGGTAGCTTTCTGGGTTTGCTTTGCAAACCCTTTTGGCTCACTCAGGGATCCGTAGCTCCTTCTCCTCAGCTGTTCCTTGTCCAGCACTCCCAACCTCCTTATATTCCCCTCTCACACTTCTCTGGTTGCCAGATATAGAGCTTCCTGCCTGGACATCTATTCTGACCCTCTGGAGCTGTGTTGCTGCGTTCTCTGGTTGTTGGTCCAGAACGCTACCCTCCGGATCCCTGTTGGACCTTTGTGGTCTGCTGTGGTCGCCCACCTGGGTGTATGTGTTTGTTTGTATTGTCTGTCCTCTCCCTGGTGTTTCCCTCTTAGTGTCAGTGGGGCGGACTAGCGATCCCACTGGCCCGTTCACTATCTAGGGCTCATTTAAAGGGAAAGCCAGGGTTTAAGCACGTGATCGCCGCACGGGTGAGGAACCCATCTAGGGACGTCAGGGCAGTCAGGTGCCAGCCGCAAGGTGAGTCAGGGGTCACCACCTTACCCTCTCCCTTGGGCAGGGCTTTCCCTTTTCCATCCCTGTGCGTGACGCCGGTCATTACATTATATCTGGCCCTTATTTTTGTCTAGGTAAAAAATAAATAAAAAATTTAACCTACTTAGAATCCAGTATGGATCAAATTGCTGCTCTGTCCAAACAATTTCATGGCCTGTCTTTGGAGGTAGCAGGATTGAAGGCGTCGGTCCTCCAGCAACAGCAGCAATTACAACAGACCGCAAGCCCAGCGGTTGCTACTGGTAACCAGGTTGTTGCGGAACCCAAGGTCCCTCTCCCTGACAGATTTTCTGGGGGAAGGGACAAGTTTTTGACATTCCGTGAGGCCTGTAAATTATACTTTAAACTGCGCCCTTACTCCTCTGGTAATGAAGAACAGCGGGTGGGGGTTGTTATTTCCCTGCTTGCAGGGGGACCCGCAGTCCTGGGCGTTCTTTTTACCTACTGATTCCCAGGCTCTTCGGTCAGTGGATGAGTTTTTCGGGGCCTTGGGTCTCATATATGACGACCCTGACCGAGTCGCACTGGCTGAATCAAGATTACGAAGACTCCTACAAGGAGAGCGGCCGGTAGAGGAGTATTGCTCTGACTTCCGTAGGTGGGCTACGGATACCCAATGGAACGACCCGGCTCTCAGGAGTCAGTTCTGCTCTGGGTTATCCGAAAGGGTTAAGGATGCGCTTGCATTATATGAGACCCCCTTTTCCCTTAATGCGGTTATGTCCATTTCTATCCAAATAGATAGATGCCTTAGGGACAGGTTGAAAAAACCGGAGCCATTAGTAACCCCTCCCAAGCAGCAGTTAGTCTGTACGGACTTAGACGAGCCTATGCAGCTAGGAGGAACTACTCGTCAGGTCCGTCCTCCTGAGGCTCGCCATAGGCGTGGGGTTTGTTTTTTCTGTGGGGAGAGGGGTCATTTTATTAATGTCTGTCCTTCTTTCCTCAGAAACAAAAGACCGTCGGAAAACTACTAACCCCAGGCTGTGTGGAGGATGTCAGCCGGGGGGTATACGTTTCCTCCATACGTACATCACAATTTGTGTTGCCAGCGGTTATTGTTTTTGGTGATAAGACGGAGACTATTTCTTTCTTTCTAGACAGTGGAGCAGGGGTAAATTTGATAGATGCCCATTTTGCCCGCACTATGGGTTTGTCTCTCTGTACGCTACAGAGACCTATTCCCATATTCGCTATTGATTCTGCTCCTCTATCTCAGAGAAACCTCACCCACATTGTTCATAATTTACACCTTCGGGTAGGGGACCACCATAACGAGATGCTTTCATGTTATGTTCTGGAGGGGCTTCCCACTCCGGTAGTGCTGGGTCTTCCCTGGTTGGTAGCGCACAATCCAGTGGTGGATTGGCAGGCCAGGGAGATATTGGAGTGGAGTGAGCAGTGCAGAGAAAATTGCTTAAATAGAAATTGCTTAGTCGCCTCCATAACTACCCTACCTACATTTATTTCGGATTTTGAGGACGTTTTTCCTGAAAAGGGTTGTCAGAAGTTACCACCTCATCGTCCTTATGATTTCCAGGTTAACCTTATTCCCGGCGCAAAATTACCCAAGACCAGGTTATATAAACTTTCAGGTCCAGAGAGACAAGCCATGAAAGATTATATCTCCGAGAGCTTGGCTAAGGGACACATCAGACCCTCTTCTTCACCCATGGCTGCAGGGTTTTTCTTCGTTAAAAAGAAAGATGGGGGCCCGCGTCCTTGCCTAGATTTCCGCGAATTAAATCGGATAACCATCCGAGACTCATACCCTCTTCCTCTCATTCCTGACCTGTTTAATCAGGTTGCGGGTGCTAGGTGGTTCTCCAAACTTGATCTTAGGGGGCCTACAATCTGATTCGTATTAAGGAGGGGGATGAGTGGAAGACAGCTTTTAACACCCCTGAGGGGCATTATGAAAATCTAGTTATGCCTTTCGGTCTGACCAATGCTCCTGCCGTCTTTCAACATTTCGTTAATTACATTTTTAGTCATCTAATCGGCAGGTTTGTGGTAATATACCTAGATGATATTTTAATTTATTCGTCTGATCTGAGAACACATGAGGTGCATGTCAGACAAGTACTGCAGGTCCTACGGACGAATAAATGATATGCCAAAATTGAAAAATGTGTCTTCGCCGTTCAGGAGATACAATTCCTAGGTTATTTTTTATCTGCTTCAGGTTTCCGTATGGATCCTAGGAAGCTCCAGGCAATTTTAGATTTGGATCTTCCTGAGAACCTCAAAGCACTACAACGGTTCTTGGGCTTCGCGAATTTCTATAGGAAATTCATTAAAAATTATTCACTTATTGTAAAACCCCTTATTGACATGACTAGGAAGGGGACTGATTTTTCTAAATGGTCTGACGCCGCTAAAGTTGCTTTTTCCTCTCTAAAAGAGAGGTTTACCTCAGCACCTGTACTAGTCCAACCTGATGTCTCTCAGCCTTTTATTGTTGAAGTCGATGCGTCAGAGGTGGGAGTGGGGGCGGTGCTGTCTCAGGGTCCGTCTCCTGGCAAATGGCGTCCTTGTGCTTTCTTTTCTAAAAAACTATCTGCAGCAGAAAAGAACTACGATATTGGCAATAGGGATCTATTAGCTATTAAACTTGCGTTTGAGGAGTGGCGTCACTTTTTAGAGGGGGCAGTCCACCCCGTCACTGTGATTACGGACCACAAAAATCTTCTGTACCTCGAATCAGCTAAGCATCTCACCCCTAGACAGGCTAGGTGGTCGCTATTTTTTACCAGGTTTAACTTTGTGATTACCTATCGTCCTGGGGCAAAGAATACCAAGGCTGATGCACTATCTCGTTGTTTCCCTGGAGGGGGTAATGTGAGTGATCCGGTGCCCATTCTTCAAAGAGGAGTGGTTGTTTCTGCTGTACACTCTGTTCTGGAGGGGAAGGTGTTAGAGGCCCAGGGGGACGCCCCGGTCTCTTGCCCCTGAGAGAAATTGTTTGTACCGTTGAACCTACGTTTCGAATTATTAAAGGAACATCATAATTCGGCACTTGCTGGGCACCCGGGTAGTAAAGTAACCTTGGAGCTATTGTCTCGTCGTTTTTGGTGGCCAAGGTTGCGTCAGGATGTATTGGATTTTGTGTCTTCTTGTTCTACCTGTGCGCGCGCAAAAGTTTCACATACACGTCCTGCAGGGTCTCTATTACCACTCGTCATTCCAATAGACCATGGACACATCTGTCAATGGATTTTATCACTGACTTACCTTTGTCTGCGGGTAAAACAGTTATTTTGGTAGTAGTGGACAGCTTTAGCAAAATGGTACACTTCATTGCGTTACCCGCACTACCTAATGCTAAGACTCTTGCTCAGGTATTCGTCAGTGAAATCGTGAAGCTTCACGGGGTCCCCTCCGATGTTGTTTCGGATCGGGGTACCCAGTTTATTTCTAAATTTTGGAAAGCTTTTTGTTCCCGTTTGGGGGTACACTTGTCCTTTTCCTCAGCTTTCCATCCTCAGTCGAATGGACAGACTGAGCGTACCAACCAAAACCTGGAGACATATCTAAGATGTTTTGTGTCTGAAAACCAAGAGTTGTGGTCATCATATTTACCGTTAGCTGAGTTTGCCATAAATAATCGTCGTCAGGAATCCACTGGCAAGTCACCATTTCTTGGTGCATATGGTTTTCATCCCCAATTCTGTACTTTCAAAGAGGGGGGTCTTCTGGGGTTCCCGAAGAGGAACGGTTTTCGGCATCTCTTTCATCGGTATGGCAGAAGGTGCAAGCTAACTTGAAAAATATGGGAGGTAAATACAAATGCATGGCTGATAAGAGACGGTCGCCAGGTCCGGACCTAGGAGTGAATGACTATGTGTGGGTGTCTACTAGGAATTTTAAATTGAAGGTTCCCTCTTGGAAACTGGGTCCTAGGTTTATCTTCCTTACAAAATTGTAGCCATCATCAACCCCGTGGCTTTTCGCCTGGAGTTACCTCAGACTTTTAAAATCCATAATGTCTTTCATAAGTCGTTACTCAAAAAATATGTTCCACCTCTAGAACCGTCACCGCTGCCACCCCCTCCTGTTGTCGTGGATGGTAATCTAGAATTTCAGATATCCAAAATTGTTAATTCTCGTCGGGTCCGCCGCTCTCTTCAATATCTGGTGCATTGGAGAGGTTACGGTCCCGAGGAAAGAATGTGGGTTCCTGCGTCTGAGGTAAACGCAGACAGGCTAGTTCGGGTTTTTCATGCCTCTCATCCTGAGAGACCTGGTCCTGAGTGTCCGGAGGCCCCTCGTAGAGAGGGGGGTACTGTCAAGAGGGTGTCAAGAACCACGCCTGACTCCGTTATACCCGGGGTCAGGAAGTCGCAGCGGTTGGCTGCACGCTCTATGTAAGATAGGGCTGTTTCCTTATGGTAGCTTTCTGGGTTTGCTATGCAAACCCTTTTGGCTCACTCAGGGATCCGTAGCTCCTTCTCCTCAGCTGTTCCTTGTCCAGCACTCCCAACCTCCTTATATTCCCCTCTCACACTTCTCTGGTTGCCAGATATAGAGCTTCCTGCCTGGACATCTATTCTGACCCTCTGGAGCCGTGTTGCTGCGTTCTCTGGTTGTTGGTCCAGAGCGCTACCCTCCGGATCCCTGTTGGACCTTTGTGGTCTGCTGTGGTCGCCCACCTGGGTGTATGTGTTTGTCTGTATTGTCTGTCCTCTCCCTGGTGTTTCCCTCTTAGTGTCAGTGGTGCGGACTAGCGATCTCACCGGCCCGTTCACTATCTAGGGCTCATTATAGGGAAAGCCAGGGTTTAGGCACGTGATCGCCGCATGGGTGAGGAACCCGTCTAGGGACGTCAGGGCAGTCAGGTGCCAGCCGCAAGGTGAGTCAGGGGTCACCACCTTACCCTCTCCCTTGGGCAGGGCTTTCCCTTTTCCCTCCCTGTGCGTGACGCCGGTCATTACAGATACTCACACAGAGGTAGAGTCAGCAGCGCTGGGATTTTCACTGGCTTGTTTTAGGCCTAACCCACCCACTCTTGAAATTTGAAGTCACCTTAACATCATCCTGCTGAGACTGAGAGGAGGAATGAGCCACTTAGTCCACAATATAATCCTCGTTCTCCTCAACTATAATGCTGTGCCTTTCTGAAGCCAGCAGGGACAACTGCTGCCTACTACTACTACTACTACTACCACTACTTCTGGCCAGATAAATGGTGCTGCTACTACCAACATTCTGGCTCTGGGTATTTCGTTTGGAACACTTCCATAGAAGGGACATTTTTGGGCTTCTCAGATACTGGTGTGCTTTACCATGTGTATTGGTATAGAAAACATGTCTGCTAGTTTGAAAATAATTAACAGCCCCCCACCAACAAAAATAAATTATAAAAAAAGTGTGAAATAGGGAAACAGATTTGGACCTAAATTTCTTATTGCTCCCATATATTTTGTGGGCTAACCTGTCTTTTGCTGTAGTAATTAGATAAATGCCTTTCATTTAGCCGAGCGGTCGTTTCACAACGAACTTTGCTAGTTCGCGTTTCGCCGAACAGGCGAACATATGGCAATGTCCGACGGAGCCATATTCTTTTACATTGTGAAGAACTTTGACCCATGACACATCCATTAGGTGGGACAGAACAGCCAATTGAGACGTTTCAGCACATGGACATACCCCCTACCTTATAAATAAACCCGATCTGGCCGCCATTTTACATTCAGTCTTTTGCCAGTGTAGGGAAAGGTTGCTGCGTGGAGCAGGGACAGACTGTTAGGGACACCAAACGCTAGCTAATCGGGCCACAAAAGTCCTTTTAAGGACTGGTATAGGTGTGCTATCGATAGGTGTGACTTACTGAGGGGTGTAATACACTTATAATATACTTTCTAACATAGTATATTATAGTGCATTTGTATTGTGCAGCAGTTGTTTGCGGTTCTGCTGCGATACTGCAGCTACACAGTGACAAACGCTATTGGAAAAAATGATTTCTACTAGTGTGATATACCAGTTGCCCCCCCCCCCCCCCAAAAAAAAAAAAAGGGATTGAAGCAGGGGTGTTATATACCAATAATATACTTTCTATATAGTGCATTTGGGTAGTTCAGCATTTGTTTGCGGTTTTGCTGAGTTACCTAAGCTACATAGAGTGACAAACTCTATTGTAACAAATAATTTCTACTGGTTTGATATACCAGTTGCCCCCCAAAACTGATTGAGGCAGGGGTGTGATATACCTTCTTCCACAAATACTGCTCTTCTATAGGGACTTTTGTCACAGGGTCATTTTAAAAATGACAGGCAGAGGAAAAGGCAGGCCATTCCGCAGGGGTGGTAGGGGTCGGGCAGGTGCACCAGGGCGTAGCCTAAGTGTGAAGTTATAGAAGGTGCATGCGATTACGTCAAAGAACGCACCAGACTTGGTTGAATAATATCTGAATATGTGAAGTCAGTGGATCAAGAGGGAGATCAGTGTACTTTCTCTCACCCCCGTCACTTAAATGGCAAATTGCTGCCAGTAGTCAGCTTACAGTGCCACTAAACACCTAATCTAAGTTGTGGGAGCGTGGAGCCGTCAACCCACTGAGACCGCAGCACACTAAGTGTTGCATGTGCTGTCATGCCAATATATATATCCTATTGACAGTGGCCACTGCAAACGGACAAGGCTCAGCTTTGATGCCGTGTCTAACTGCTAACACATGCTAGCACTGATAAGTAGGCCGGCTGGACTACTTCTAACTGTCTAACAGTGGAGTGATTTACTGGATTAAAAACAGGGTCTGCCCCCCAACATGTTTCACCAGTAAACCTGGCTTCTTCAGGGGAATGGGCAGCAATGAGTGACCTTGACCTGGTAGAAGTATATATAGGTCATGCTTTGATTGACAGACTAGGCATCCAATGAACTCTGTGACACAATACCTGTCAGCAGGTAGTGTCATGGATCCCACCCCCTAAAGAGGTGTGTTGCACACATCGTACCTTACTAGCTGGTTTTCCATCCAGGGCACACCATCATGATGCAGGTCGCAGAGGTCGGACTTCATCAATGACGTCCTGCCCAGCCGGTGGCTGCGCCGACACTCTGAGCATAGGATCCGATATTGTTGGAATACGCATGCGCACAGACTTAGACTCCAGAAGGGGGAAAGATACTGTGCGTACTGCGGCTGCGCAGGCACTTAGAACAGGAAATCTCATTTTCCTAAACTAAGCATGCGTGCCGACTCGGAAAAAAACATGCATACACGATTTTAACCCGATTTAACTAAGGCTACTTTCACAATAGCGTTCGGGGCTCCGCCCGCGAGCCCCTTTTGAAGGGGCTCACAAGCGGCCCCGAACGCATTCGTACTGCCCTAATGCACTCCGAGCGGATGCGGATCCGCTCAGAATGCATCAGCCTGGCAGCGTTCAGTCTCCACTCCGCTCAGCAGGCGGACACCTGAACGTGCGGTCGGGCGGACACCCGAATGCTGCAAGCGGCGTTCGGGTGTCCGCCCGCTGAGCGGAGTGGAGACTGAACGCTGCCAGGCTGATGCATTCTGAGCGGATCCGCATCCGCTCGGAGTGCATTAGGGCAGTACGGATGCGTTCGGGGCCGCCTGTGAACCCCTTCAAACGGGACTCGCGGGTGGAGCCCCGAACGCTAGTGTGAAAGTAGCCTTCGTTAAATCGGGGTTAAAATTGTGTATGCATGTTTTTTTCCGAGTCGGCACGCATGCTTAGTTCAGGAAAATGAGATTTCCTGTTCTAAGTGCCTGCACAGCCGCAGTACGCACAGTATCTTTCCCCCTTCTGGAGTCTAAGTCTGTGCGCATGCGTAGTCCAACAATATCGGATCCTATGCTCAGAGTGTCGGCGCAGCCACCGGCTGGGCAGGACGTCATTGATGACGTCCGACCTCTGCGACCTGCATCATGATGGTGTGCCCTGGATGGAAAACCAGCTAGTAAGGTACGATGGGTGCGACACACCTCCTTAGGGGGTGGGATCCATGACGCTACCTGCTGACAGGTATTGTGTCACAGAGTTCATTGGATGCCTAGTCTGTCAATCAAAGCATGACCTATATATACTTCTACCAGGTCAAGGTCACTCATTGCTGCCCATTCCCCTGAAGAAGCCAGGTTTACTGGTGAAACATGTTGGGGGGCAGACCCTGTTTTTAATCCAGTAAATCACTCCACTGTTAGACAGTTAGAAGTAGTCCAGCCGGCCTACTTATCAGTGCTAGCATGTGTTAACAGTTAGACACGGCATCAAAGCTGAGCCTTGTCTGTTTGCAGTGGCCACTGTCAATAGGATATATATATTGGCATGACAGCACATGCAACACTTAGTGTGCTGCGGTCTCAGTGGGTTGACGGCTCCGCGCTCCCACAACTTAGATTAGGTGTTTAGTGGCACTGTAAGCTGACTACTGGCAGCAATTTGCCATTTAAGTGATGGGGGTGAGAGAAAGTGCAATGATCTCCCTCTTGATCCACTGACTTCACATATTCAGATATTATTCAGATATCACAATGGAGTGGTGACTGTATTTTTAACTTATTTGATTTTTGGTCTAATAGTTTAAGTTCAATTAAAGGTACTGAGCACAAGTTTAGATTTTAATCAGCAACACTAAAAGTGAAGTATTAATTTTCTCCTGGGGCAAGATAGGTTCAACGCCTGTATAGGCATTTGTAAATAAACCATTCAATAAACCTTACCCAGGTCATGTCCCGATTGTAAATAGCAGACTTGGTTGAGTGGCTCACTCAGCCTTCCGATTCTGCTCCCTCCTTATCCTCTATATCTGCACCCTCTTCACTATCTGCTGTGTGCACCCCCAAAGACCACCTTAAGAAGGTACCTGCCTCCCATCACCGAGCCCAGTGGGACCAACACCATCAGAACCCACAAATCCACACTCCCGGCGCTCCACGTCCTGCCTCTTCTCCTTCGCCTCTTACCTCCAATTTTTCCTCCACTCCACCTTCCACAGTGCCTTCGTCGCATTCATCTGGCAAAAGGCAGGCTTCCATGGCCCAAATGTTCGAGCGTAAAAAGATTATGACGCTGGGTAACCCTCTTGCCCAACGGTTGACCGCTGGGTTGTTGGAACTGCTAGCCCTCCCACTAATGCCGTATAAACTGGTGGACTCTGAGGCCTTTAGAAAATTTGTGGCCATTAACACACCGCAATGAAAGGTCCCTAGATGGAAATATTTCTCCCAGAAGGGCATCCTGAGCTATATGGCCACGTTCAGCAGCAAGTGAATGTATCTCTGGCACACTGTCGGTGCCGAGATACATCTGACCACAGACACGTGGTCTAGCAAACACGGGCAGGGAAGGTACATAACTTTTACTGCCCACTGGATGAACCTTCTGACAGCTGTCAAGCATGAAACCCATGGCAACCATGTGGATTTGGTGTTACCGCCACAGATTGCATGCAGGCCTGCCTCTTCTTCTCCTCCTCCGTCTCCTCCTCGGCTGACTCCTCCTTTTACACTGCTACTGCCTCTTCCGCTGCGCCCCCAAGCTCCGCAGAACCTATTTGACGTGCCAGGTGAGACGTTGCCATGCTGTGCAGCGGCTGTCGTGCCTGGTAGCCAAGAGCCACACCGGTAGCCAAGAGCCACTCCTTTCAGCTTTGCAGTCACAGGCCGATCAGTGGCTAACCCCGCTCATTTTGACGGTTGGTAAAGTGGTGTGCGACAACGGTGCCAATCTGTTTAGCGCGCTGAAACTGAGCAAAATGACAAACGTGCCGTGGATGGCACACGTCCTGAACTTAGTCGTGCAGCGATTTGTTGCCAAATACCCCGGGGTCCAGGATGTCTTGTGGCAGGCCAGGAAAATCTCTGGCCATTTTAGAAGACCCTAAACGGTCATGGCTCACCTTGCTGACGTTGAGCGGCGACACCACCTGCCCGTCAGACATCTGATTTGTGACTGCCCGACGCGCTGGAACTCCACCTTGTATATGCTTGATAGGCTGCTCCAGCAGAAACGTGCAGTTAACGACTACCTGTATGAACTCTGCGGCAGGACAGGTTCTGGGGAGCTTGGTTTCTTTTCACCGCACCAGTGGCTGCTCATGCGCGACGCATGCAAACTTCTGCAGCCATTTGATGAGATCACCAAACTGGTCGGTCGCAGCCAGGGCGCCATCAGCCTTCTTTCTGGAGCGTGCATTGTGTCATGTCATTGATCAAGCCATCCAGGAGCAGGAGCAGGAAGATGAGTAAGTTGCAATGCTGTATGAATTCTCAGGGGGGCTACTCCATCTGAGACAAGTCAACAGGAGTCTGAAGAGGAGTCAGAAAAGGATGGTGCCAGGGCGGAGGAGGAGCAAAAATAGCATGCTTTAAACTTTTCTGGGATCCTTGGTGTTGTCAGTGGCTGGAGGGAGGAGACCGAGGACGCCACTATCCTGTACGATGAGCAGGAGCCAGGCCACTCCACTGCTTCCAGTTTAGTGCAAATGGTGGCCTTCATGCTCCAGTGTTTAAAGAAAGAGCCCCGTATAAAAAGCATAAAGTGCCATGACCAGTACTGGCAGCGTACTTAGACCCCTGGTACAAAAACAAAATGGTGGACATGTTACCAGCATCACAGAGGGCTGTCAGAATGCAGCATCTCCAGGCCTTGCTTCAAGAAATTCTGCATTCTGCTTTTGAAGGCGCTGGCAGAGGAATTTCCACTTACAGAGAAACAGTTGCAGGCACCAATCCAACAGCACATGCAAGAAGAGGGCGGTTTGAAGATGTGTTGGTCACTTCAGATATGAGATCATTCTTGCAGCCAACCCATTGACAGCCGCCCTCCGGATCCAGCCTCAGGGAACGCCTAGACCAACAGGTGTCCGACTACATTGGGTTAATGGATGATGTGGACGCTCTGAGAAGCGAGGAACCCCTGGACTACTGGGTGTGCAGGCTTGACCTGTGGCCAGAGCTGGCACAATTTGCCATGGAACTCTTGGCTTGCCCCTTGTCCAGTGTCCTATCCGAAAGGACGTTCAGCGCAGCAGGTGGGATCGTGACCCATAAGCGCACTCGCCTAGCTTACGACAGTGTGGACTACCTCACATTTCTAAAAATGAATGAGGCATGTATCCCAAAGGAATTTAACACATGTGACGAGTCGACCACATTTAATTGAATTTCCTCATGACAACCCACAAATATCCGCCACCACCCAGAACAAATAATGGTCCCTGTCTTAGATAAATACAGCGGCATAAAAGGCCTTTTCTGTCCATTGAATGCCTAATGTATTGGGCCTCGGAGTAATTCAACACCTATGACGACCACGTGTTTCAACTATTATCATTAGGGTTTTTTTCAATTGGGGGGATTTTGTTAGCTATGTTTTTAAAGGGAGTCTGTCACCACATTTGGACCTTATAGACTGCTTACATAGCGTTCTGGCATAACTTTAAAGGAATCAAATGGTACCTTTGTTGCGTTCTTCTGCTGTTCACCTGTGGCAAAAATGGGCTTTTATTCATATGTAAATGAGGGCTGGCAAGAGCCCAGGGGCGGCGTTAACTTCTTTGGAGCCCATGCTGCTCAGCCTCTTTTGTTAATATCCCTGCCCCAGCCTCTGCCTGCCCTTCTCATCCCTTGCGTCCTCCTTCTCTCCCAGCGAAATCCTGCGCCTGTGCTTTGCCTCGCTTGACCGGGGCATGATCACTGCTTTGCCCACTGTAGCTACTGCGCATGCTCCGGCCAACGGCGCGAACCCAGCTGCAAGGAGACGGATCAGAGTCGCGCACGAGAAGAAGAGGGCATTGCAGTGCGCATGCCACGGCCAAGCGATTCAGAGCACAGGAGCAAGATTTTGCTGGGAGAAGAGGAGGTCGCAAGGGAAGAGAATGGCAGGCAGAGGCGGGAACGGGGATATTAACAAAAGATGATGAGCAGCCTAGGCTCCAAAGAAGTCAACGCCGGCCCTGGGCTCTCGCGAGCCCTCATTTACATATGAATAAAAGCCAGTTTTTTGCCGCAGGTGAACCGCAGAAGAACGCCAGAACGCTATGTAAGCGGTCTATAATGTCCAAATGTGGTGACAGACTCCCTTTATTTCAATTTTATATTTTTAGTTCTTCTAAAAATATGTATTTGACCTATATTTATACTGGCCTTCCATCCAATGACCGGGCATTCTACCTCCAGACACATACTTACTTGTTCTTTTCTGTATGCTGAATGCATAATTTTTGGGACCTGTAGTCCAATGGCCTGCTGTTAAATTGATATCCAATGACCAGGTAATCTACCTCCAGCCACATTCGTACTTGTTCTTTTCTGTACGCTGAATGCATAACTTTGGGGGCCTGTAGTCCACTGGCCTGCTGTTAAATTGATATCCAATGACTGGGTAATCTACCTCCAGCCACATACTTACTTGTTATTTTCTGTACACTGAAGGCATGCTTTTTGGGGCCTGTAGTCCACTGGCCTGCTGTTAAATTGATATCCAATGACCGGGAAATCTACTTCCAGCCACATACTTACTTGTTTTTTTCTGTACGCTGAATGCATAATTGTTGCGGCCTTGGAGGAATTCAACACCAGTGATGATGACCACGTGTTATCGAATTTCAACTATTATCATTAGGGGTTTTTTCAAGAGGGGGGATTTCGTTAGCTATGTTTTTAATCCAATTGTATATTTTTAGTTCTTTTAAATATATGTATTTGACCTGTCTTTGTACTGGCCTGCAGTAAAATTGATATCCATTGACCGTGTAATATACCTCCGGCCACATAATCACTTGATCTTTTCTGTCCTATGAATGCCTAATATATAAAAAAATATATAAAAAAAGATTGCGCTGCAAGAGAGGAATCTTCTTTGTGTACAAAAGTTCACTTATAAAATCTTCAACTAGTGGGATCACTTGCCAACCTTATAATCCAACGTGTGTATGGAAACCTGTAGGTAATGGAAAAAACGCACTATGGTGTAGCAGGTTCCAAGTATCAGACGCACCATGTGAATAGGTTATACTCACAAGATTCCTGATTTGTCAAAGCGTGTAGAAATATTATTCGTATCACAGCATTACTCCAGATATTTTATATGTTTTATAGTTGTACTTTCTGCTAGTATTAAATAGTTTTTACCTGACCTTTGGTGCGCACCTACTTCTCTTGCGACTTCATCCTTGAGAGCTTTTAACATCGATGTTGGCTGCTATCCAGGTTTTTGAGCTATCTATGAAAAATTCCACAAGATCTAATACACGCACCTGACAAGTGAAGCTCTGTGAGTATAATCTGTTTGCAGGCAGATCAAGTGCTGTGATATACTACACTATAGTTCTCTTTTTCCAGCAGAGTTCTACTTTTCCAGCAGAGTTCTACTGTGATACGAATAATATTTCTACACGCTTTGACAAATCAGGAATCTTGTGAGTATAACCTATTCACATGGTGCGTCTGATACTTGGAACCTGCTACACCATAGTGCGTTTTTTCCATTACCTACAGGTTTCCATACACACGTTGGATTATAAGGTTGGCAAGTGATCCCACTAGTTGAAGATTTTATAAGTGAACTTTTGTACACAAAGAAGATTCCTCTCTTGCAGCGCAATCTTTTTTTATATATTTTCTTCAAGTTATAGACTTTTCCCACATTGTCTTCAGATCTGCAGCGCTTGAGGGGACTAGTATTTCTGAACAGAGACTCTATCTATTTATTTTCTGAATATGAATGCCTAATGTTTGGGGCCTGTAATCCAGTGGCCTACAGTAAATTTTTTATCCATTGACAGCATAATATACATCGAGCCACATAATCAGAATTTCTTTTATGTCAGGAGAATGCCTAATTTTTAAGGCCCGTACTCCCGTGCCCTAAAATAACATTTTTCTAGGCTCCGACAGGGCACATGTCAGAGAATTTCCCTTTAAGACGCATAAAAATGTCCCCTGATTAAGACACTTATTTTTTTGTTATTAATCCCCCTCTAGTATGCCACTGTCCATGTTGTGGGACTATTTGTGCACTTCTACTAAGTATTTGGTGGCTGCAAATATGAGCTGAAGCTTTTTCAGGTTCGCCTGCAATTAAAGTGAATGTGGCCTGCCGCAAACTTGCGGTTCGCCAACATTTGATCGCGATCGCGAACCGTCCCGGCAGATGTTTGTTTAGCACTAGTAGTAATCACGTATACATGCTGCTACTTTGAATACAATCAGTCCCCAATAACAAAACAAAAAAAAAAGATTAGAAACAAGATATGAAAAGGAAACTGATTTAGGCCTAATTCAGGCCTACATTTGTTATCCCTGATAGATACTTTTGTGTATTGGTGTTGATCAACTATATGCTGATTTAATTAAATTGAACGAGTCCCCAAAAAAATAAAAAATTCAATTCCAACCCTGGGGAAATAGAATTCATGGAAATGGATGATTGAGACTTGATGCTCAATTTCACGTTATCACTCACAGTTAGATTGCTGCACTACTCTGTGTCTTGTAGCAATCACAGAAATATGCTGGTTTAGTTAAATTAAAGAAGTCCCAAAAAAACGCGTAGAAATAGAATTCACGGAAACGGACAAATACAGCATGATACTTAATTTCAACTTAATAAACACAGGTAGATTGCTGCCACACAATGGGTATTGCTGCAGTAATTATGCATATATGCTGCTTAATTAAATGGAACACGCCCAAAAAAGAATGCATCCATATGGAAACTAATTATACGTAAAGAGACAACTGAGACTTAATGCTCAATTTCAACTTAATACACATAAAGTGGGTACTGCTGCAGTAATCATGTATATATGCTGCTTAATAAAATTGAACACCCCAAGAATAAATGTAAATTGCGAAAACTGAAAATTCATAAAGGGATGACTGTGACTTCATGCTCAATTTCAATTTATTGCATACAAGAATATTGCTGCCACACTGTGGGTATTGCTGCAGTAATGATGCATACTGTATATGATGCTTAATGAATCAGAACCCTCCAAACAAAATGTAAATTGCGACGATGTGGAAATTGAATATAGTGAACAGACGACTGAGGCTTGATGCTAAATTTCAACTTAATACACACAAGAAGATTGCTGCAACAATGTGGGTATTGCTGTAGTAATGACATATATATGCTGCTTAATTAAACGGAACCCCCCCAAGAGAAAATGTTAATTGTGATTGCGTGAAAACTGAAAATTTGTAAACAGAAGACTGCAGCTTGATGCTCCGTTTCAATTTGATACATACAGTGTGGGTATTGCTGCAGTAATCACGTATAAGTGCTGCTTAATTAAATTTAACCCCTCCCCTCACAAAAAAAATAAAAAATAAAAATGAAATGTCAATTATGAATGTGTGGAAAGTGAAAATATGTAAATGGATGACTGCTACTTGATGTAAATTTTCAACTTAACACACACAAGTAGATTGCTGCCATATAAGTATTGCTGCAGTAATTATATATATATATATATATATATATACACTCACCTAAAGAATTATTAGGAACACCATACTAATATGGTGTTGGACCCCCTTTTACCTTCAGAGCTGCCTTAATTCTACGTGGCATTGATTCAACAAGGTGCTGATAGCATTCTTTAGAAATGTTGGCCCATATTGATAGGATAGCATCTTGCAGTTGATGGAGATTTGAGGGATGCACATCCAGGGCACAAAGCTCCCGTTCCACCACATCCCAAAGATGCTCTATTGGGTTGAGATCTGGTGACTGTGGGGGCCATTTTAGTACAGTGAACTCATTGTCATGTTCAAGAAACCAATTTGAAATGATTCGAGCTTTGTGACATGGTGCATTATCCTGCTGGAAGTAGCCATCAGAGGATGGGTACATGGTGGTCATGAAGGGATGGACATGGTCAGAAACAATGCTCAGGTAGCCCGTGGCATTTAAACAATGCCCAATTGGCACTAAGGGGCCTAAAGTGTGCCCAGAAAACTGTCATGCCCCACTCTGACGAGGTGCGGAGGTCGGCCAGGATAGCAGCACGAGTTTAGTGGTTGTTTTGGAGCCATGCTGGATCCGCCTCTCATCAGGTGCACTGGGTGGGGTCATTAGTTTAAATAGCACACTAGCCCAGTGCCCTGAGCGGATTATACTAATCATTGTGGTCTTGGAAGCTAGGAAGGAAGGTTGGCTGTCTGCTCCAGCTCAGGAAGATAAGTGTTATTTCAAGCCTGGTTGGTGCGTTATCTGTTAGACTGAGCGCACGCCCGCCGTGACATTATAATCCGCCATACTGTGACTACCATCACTCAGCGCTTTTGTGATGGCGTCAATTGATGCACTGGTTGACCGCATGCAGGGTTTATCCCTAGAGGTTGCGGATCTGCGTATTCCGGTCACACAGTGTCAGAGGGTTCAGGCATCAGGTACTGGTCAAATTGGTGGGGAGCCTAAAGTCGCTCTTCCCGAGAAATTTACAGGGGGTACGGATGATTTTTTCCGCTTTAAAGAGTCATGCAATTTGTACTTTCGACTGTGTCCATTTTCGTCAGGTAATGAAGATCAGAGGGTTGGTATCGTCATGTCTTTGCTTAAAGGGGACGCGCAATCCTGAGCTTTTTCTCTGCCGCCCGGTTCTCTGGCTCTCCGGTCGGTGGAGGAATTTTTCAAAGCCCTGGGATTGATTTACGATGACCCAGATCGGGTCTCGATGGCAGAATCGAGATTGTGTAACTTACTACAGGGTAAACGTACTGCAGAGGTTACTGTACAGAGTTTAGGAGGTGGGCTACTGAGTCGGGGTGGAATGACCCCGCGTTACGTAGTCAGTTTTGTCAGGGGTTATCTGAAAGGTTCAAGGATGCCCTGGCTTTTCATGAGTACCCGGATACTCTAGAGAATGCTATGTCTTTGGCTATACGGTTGGATAGACGTATCAGAGAGAGGTGTAAGGGTCCCTCCATGCAGGGGATCCCTCCTGCGTGTGGTTTTGTTTCTCCTACTGCCCAGGGTGATATTACTCATAACTCTAGGGTAGGGGAGGAACCCATGCAGTTAGGTCAGGTATCTTGCCATTCTGATGTTACTATTGTGGAAAGATGGGTCATTTTGTTTTTTCTTGTCCTTATGTTAAATCACAGGTGGAAGAGAAAAAGAAAAAAGAAAAAAAAAAAACTTCCCTCACACTTGCAGTTCCAATTTTCTCCTTTCAGCTATGGTGGCGCTAGAGTCAAAAATGTGCTTGTTGATGTATTCCTTGATTGTGGTGCTGGGGTAAACCTAATTGACTTTCTTTTTCTTCAAGGCCTGGGACTAAGTACTTGCACGTTAGAGAACGAGATTCGTGTTTTTGCAATTGATTCTTCCCCTCTTTCTCAAAGGAGACTTACTCACATTGTTCATGGAATTCACTTAAGGGTGGGTGATTCACATGAGGAAATTATTTCTTGTTTTGTCATGAAGGATTTGCCAGCTCCTATAGTTTTGGGGTTGCCATGGTTGACTAGACATAACCCAATTATAGACTGACTAGATAAACAAATCATTGGTTGGAGCGGGTTTTGTTCGGTTAATAATTGTCTTGGCACATCTATCTCTGGTGTGTCCATTGCGGCTTTACCTCAGTATCTCTCGGATTTTGCGGATATCTTTTCGGAGGGTGAGGCTCAGGAATTGCCCCGTCATCGAGACTATGATTGTCCAGTTAATCTCATTCCTGGGGCTAAGTTGCCAAAGTCTCGGCTTTACAACCTCTCTCAACCCGAAAGAGAGGTCATGCGAAAGTATGTCGCCGAGAGTTTGGCAAAAGGTCATATTAGACCATCTAAGTCTCCAGTGGCAGTAGGTTTGTTCTTTGTGAAGAAAAAAAGATGGATCACTGAGACCGTGTTTGGATTTCCGGGAATTGAAATGTATTACAGTCCGGGATCCATATCCCCTGCCTTTGATCTCTGATCTTTTTGATCAGATTGTTGGTGCCAAGGTGTTCTCCAAGTTGGATTTGAGAGGAGCCTACAATCTGATCAGAATCAAGGAGGGGGAAGAGTGGAAAACGGCCTTCAATACGCACGAGGGTCATTTTGAGAACCTGGTGATGCTTTTTGGGTTGACGAATAGAGATGGCCCGAACTATCCGACGGCGAACAGTTCCCGGCGAACATAGCTTGTTCGCGTTCGCCTCTGCCGGGCGAACACATGCGATGTTCGGTCCGCCCCCTATACATCATCATTGAGCAAACTTTGACCCTGTACCTCACAGTCAGCAGACACATTCCAGCCAATCAGCAGCATACCCTCCCTCCCAGACCCTCCCACCTCCTGCACAGCATCCATTTTAGATTCATTCTGAAGCTGCAGTCTTAGTGAGAGGAGGGAGACTGTAACTGCTGCTGATTTAATTGGGAAATCGATAGCTAGGCTAGTGAATTCAGTGTCCACTCCAGTCCTGAAAGACTCATCTGATCTCTGCTGTAAGGACAGCGTCCTGACAGCACCCCAAAAAGCCCTTTTTAGGGCTGCAACATTAGTCTGCTTTTTTTTTTTCCTTTATATACATATTGCAGTTGCCTGGCCTGCCTGTGTGTGAGGAGCTGCAGGCCCACAGACTGTAGTGTGCCCACTGCCAGTGCTCACCCCTGTCATTCCGTGTGGCACAGGACTTTGCTTAAAAAAAGGCACTTAATTTTTACACTTTAATCTAAGGTTAGTTGCCTGCCAGTGTGTGTCAGGCTGACTTCCACTGACTGTAGTGTGCCCACTGCCAGTGCCCACCACTCATACCGGCTGGCACAGGACTTTGCATAAAAAAGGCATTTAATTTTTACACTTTAGTGTAATTTCAGCTGCTTGCCTGCTGCTAGTGTGTGTCAGGCCGACTTCAACTGACTGTAGTGTGCCCACTGCCAGTGCCCACCCCTGTCATCCCGTGTGGCACAGGACTTTGCTTAAAAAAAAGGCACTTCATTTTTACACTTTAATCTAAGGTTAGTTGCCTGCCAGTGTGTGTCAGGCTGACTTCCACTGACTGTAGTGTGCCCACTGCCAGTGCCCACCACTCATACCGGCTGGCACAGGACTTTGCTTAAAAAAGGCATTTAATTTTTACACTTTAATGTAATTTCAGCTGCTTGCCTGCTGCTAGTGTGTGTCAGGCCGACTTCAACTGACTGTAGTGTGCCCACTGCCAGTGCCCACCCCTGTCATACCGAGTGGCACAGGACTTTGCTTAAAAAATAGGCACTTAATTTTTACACTTTAATCTAAGGTTAGTTGCCTGCCAGTGTGTGTCAGGCTGACTTCCACTGACTGTAGTGTGCCCACTGCCAGTGCCCACCACTCATACCGGCTGGCACAGGACTTTGCATAAAAAAGGCATTTAATTTTTACACTTTAGTGTAATTTCAGCTGCTTGCCTGCTGCTAGTGTGTGTCAGGCCGACTTCAACTGACTGTAGTGTGCCCACTGCCAGTGCCAACCACTGATACCGGGTGGCACAGTAGCTTGCCGATAAATAAGGCATTTAATTTTTAGACAGTAGTCTAAATTCAGTTGCTTGCCTGCTGCCAGTGTGTGTCAGGCCCGCTTCCACTGACTGTAGTGTGCCCACTGCCAGTGCCAACCACTGATACCGGGTGGCACAGTAGCTTGCCGATAAATAAGGCATTTAATTTTTAGACAGTAGTCTAAATTCAGTTGCTTGCCTGCTGCCAGTGTGTGTCAGGCCCTCTTCCACTGACTGTAGTGTGCCCACTGCCAGTGCCAACCACTCATACCGGGTGGCACAGTAGCTTGCCGATAAATAAGGCATTTAATTTTTACACTTTAGTGTAATTTCAGTTGCTTGCCTGCTGCCAGTGTGTGTCAGGCTGACTTCCACTGACTGTAGTGTGCCCACTGCCAGTGCCCACCACTCATACCGGCTGGCACAGGACTTTGCATAAAAAAGGCATTTAATTTTTACACTTTAGTGTAATTTCAGCTGCTTGCCTGCTGCTAGTGTGTGTCAGGCCGACTTCAACTGACTGTAGTGTGCCCACTGCCAGTGCCCACCCCTGTCATCCCGTGTGGCACAGGACTTTGCTTAAAAAAAAGGCACTTCATTTTTACACTTTAATCTAAGGTTAGTTGCCTGCCAGTGTGTGTCAGGCTGACTTCCACTGACTGTAGTGTGCCCACTGCCAGTGCCCACCACTCATACCGGCTGGCACAGGACTTTGCTTAAAAAAGGCATTTAATTTTTACACTTTAATGTAATTTCAGCTGCTTGCCTGCTGCTAGTGTGTGTCAGGCCGACTTCAACTGACTGTAGTGTGCCCACTGCCAGTGCCCACCCCTGTCATACCGAGTGGCACAGGACTTTGCTTAAAAAATAGGCACTTAATTTTTACACTTTAATCTAAGGTTAGTTGCCTGCCAGTGTGTGTCAGGCTGACTTCCACTGACTGTAGTGTGCCCACTGCCAGTGCCCACCACTCATACCGGCTGGCACAGGACTTTGCATAAAAAAGGCATTTAATTTTTACACTTTAGTGTAATTTCAGCTGCTTGCCTGCTGCTAGTGTGTGTCAGGCCGACTTCAACTGACTGTAGTGTGCCCACTGCCAGTGCCAACCACTGATACCGGGTGGCACAGTAGCTTGCCGATAAATAAGGCATTTAATTTTTAGACAGTAGTCTAAATTCAGTTGCTTGCCTGCTGCCAGTGTGTGTCAGGCCCTCTTCCACTGACTGTAGTGTGCCCACTGCCAGTGCCAACCACTCATACCGGGTGGCACAGTAGCTTGCCGATAAATAAGGCATTTAATTTTTACACTTTAGTGTAATTTCAGTTGCTTGCCTGCTGCCAGTGTGTGTCAGGCTGACTTCCACTGACTGTAGTGTGCCCACTGCCAGTGCCCACCACTCATACCGGCTGGCACAGGACTTTGCATAAAAAAGGCATTTAATTTTTACACTTTAGTGTAATTTCAGCTGCTTGCCTGCTGCTAGTGTGTGTCAGGCCGACTTCAACTGACTGTAGTGTGCCCACTGCCAGTGCCAACCACTGATACCGGGTGGCACAGTAGCTTGCCGATAAATAAGGCATTTAATTTTTAGACAGTAGTCTAAATTCAGTTGCTTGCCTGCTGCCAGTGTGTGTCAGGCCCGCTTCCACTGACTGTAGTGTGCCCACTGCCAGTGCCAACCACTGATACCGGGTGGCACAGTAGCTTGCCGATAAATAAGGCATTTAATTTTTAGACAGTAGTCTAAATTCAGTTGCTTGCCTGCTGCCAGTGTGTGTCAGGCCCTCTTCCACTGACTGTAGTGTGCCCACTGCCAGTGCCAACCACTCATACCGGGTGGCACAGTAGCTTGCCGATAAATAAGGCATTTAATTTTTACACTTTAGTGTAATTTCAGTTGCTTGCCTGCTGCCAGTGTGTGTCAGGCCCGCTTCTACTGACTGTAGTGTGCCCACTGCCAGTGCCAATCGTATACACACACTGGATGTTTTAAAGCACGTTATTCCAAACAATTTAGGAATGTTAGTTGATTTATGCCCTTTATGGATTAAAACCCGACTCTGCGTCCACTACGTAATTTTCCATGGGAGTTTTGCCATAGATCCCCCTCCGGCATGCCACAGTCCAGGTGTTAGACCCCTTGAAACAACTTTCTCATCACTATTGTGGCCAGAAAGAGTCCCTGTGGGTTTTAAAATTCGCCTGTCTATTGAAGTCTATGGCGGTTCGCCCGGTTCGCCAGTTCGCGAACATTTGCGGAAGTTCGCGTTCGCTGTTCGCGAACTGAAAATTTTATGTTCGCGACATCACTATTGACGAACGTGCCAGCAGTATTTCAGCGATTCATCAATGACATTTTTCATCACTTGGTGGGGAGGTTTGTAGTAGTTTACCTGGATGACATTTTAATTTATTCTCCTGATCTGAAGACCCATCAGGATCATGTGAGACAGGTTTTGATGATCCTTCGGGAGAATAAGTTATATGCCAAATTGGAGAAATGTTTGTTTGCGGTGCAAGAGCTTCCGTTCTTGGGATACATGCTTTCTGATTCCGGTTTTCGTATGGACCCCGAAAAGGTCCGGGCGGTTCTGGAGTGGGACCGACCAGAGAATCAGAAAGCTTTGATGCGGTTCTTGGGGTTTACGAATTATTATAGAAAATTTATTTCGGATTATTCTACCCTAGTAAAACCTCTTACTGATATGACCAAGAAGGGCGCCGATGTCTCTGTCTGGACACACCTTCTCATTCAAAGAGTTTTCTTTATTTTCATGACTATGAAGGCATCAAAACTATGAATTAACACATGTGGAATTATATACATAACAAACAAGTGTGAAACAACTGAAAATATGTAATATTCTAGGTTCTTCAAAGTAGCCACCTTTTGCTTTGATTACTGCTTTGCACACTCTTGGCATTCTCTTGATGAGCTTCAAGAGGTAGTCCCCTTAAATGGTCTTCCAACAGTCTTGAAAGAGTTCCCAGAGATGCTTAGCACTTGTTGGCCCTTTTGCCTTCACTCTGTGGTCCAGCTCACTCCAAACCATCTCGATTGGGTTCAGGTCCGGTGACTGTGGAGGCCAGGTCATCTGGCGCAGCACCCCATCACTCTCCTTCATGGTCAAATAGCCCTTACTTTCAAAGTTTTCCCAATTTTTCGGCTGACTGACAGACCTTCATTTCTTAAAGTAATGATGGCCACTCGTTTTTCTTTACTTAGCTGCTTTTTTCTTGCCATAATACAAATTCTAACAGACTATTCAATAGGACTATCAGCTGTGTATCCACCTGACTTCTCCTCAACGCAACTGATGGTCCCAACCCCATTTATAAGGCAAGAAATCCCACTTATTAAACCTGGCAGGGCACACCTGTGAAGTGAAAACCATTTCAGGGGACTACCTCTTGAAGCTCATCAAGAGAATGCCAAGAGTGTGCAAAGCAGTAATCAAAGCAAAAGGTGGCTACTTTGAAGAACCTAGAATATTACATATTTTCAGTTGTTTCACACTTGTTTGTTATGTATATAATTCCACATGTGTTAATTCATAGTTTTGATGCCTTCAGTGTGAATCTACAATTTTCATAGTCATGAAAATAAAGAAAACTCTTTGAATGAGAAGGTGTGTCCAAACTTTTGGTCTGTACTGTATATACGGTATATATATATATATATATATATATATATATATACACACACACACACACAAAGCAAGAAGTACAATAGAATCTTAAAACACACAAAAAAAGTGAAACAAAAAAATCACAAGTTTTACAAATTCAAATCAGCATTCGGTCATAGCAGGCTATATCTGTGAAGAATAAAATGATAACAGGAATCCTCAGAAAGTATCAAATGTAGGGGGAGTTGAGAAAGTAATTAAGATTAGATGACTTTTAAATTTAGTAAACACTTTATCATCACAGATAAGTTACTAGACAAATTATTGTACCTAATAAGCAGCCATCAAGAATTGGATTAACATCTGTCTTGTGTTTATCTTTCTTGTGTTTCTATTATAATTCTAGAGCAATGGATTGGTATAAGTGGCTGTAATACATGCATGGCTCGATTCTATCACTGCAAGAAACACTATTTTTAGCAGCTCTACATCATAGAGAAGGGTCATGAGAAAGAGATATCACATTTGATATTGATATGCCCAAATATGATCTTGTGGCATGTGGATGCTGTATAGAGGAGGGATGTAATTGCAGTACCCTAGAGCAGGGGGCATCTGCAAATGGTTTGTTATAAAATGTAATGCTATGTCATGTACTGTATTGTACTGTCATGTTATGTAAATCAGTTTGTGCTGCTTATGGCATATCTATTGTACTGTGCAAAAGTTTTAGGCAGGTTTGGAAAAATGCTTTTAAAAATAGCAGGTTTAATAGTTTAAATTTAAATTAATTCAGCAGCAGGGCAAGGATCTCAAACATACAGCCAATGTCATTAAGAACTACAGTGCATTCAGAAAGTCTTCAGACCCTTTCGATTTTATTACAGTTTATGATCTGGCCTTGTGCTAAAAAAAAAAAAAAAAAAATACCCATCATTCAGCACTCATTAACCCACAATCACAGAGAGAAAATAGAATGTTCAAAATCTCTTTTATTGAAAAGGAAAAATTTAAATATTGCATTGATATGAGTATTCAGATCCATTACTCAGTACTTCTGCCAGTGATTACAGCCTCCAGTCTTCTTGGTTATGATGCCACAAGGCTTGGATACCCGGTTTTTGGGATTTTCTGTCATTTTTCTCTGAAGATTCTGTCAAGGTCTGTTAGGTTGGATGGGGACCGTTGGTAGACAGCCATTTTCAGGTCTTTCCTGAGATATTCGATTCTGGGTTCAAGTCAGAGTTGTTCTGACTCGGGGTGCGCAAATTGAGCTTCGGATCCAAGACCCAAAGTCAATTTGTTCCCCAACTTCATTTTCATGCTGTATATAGCAACACAAATAGCAGTTAAGACTCAATAATAGTCTCCAATTTCTCAGACACCTTGACAATGTTTATTAAAGTGGGTTTCCCCATATCACATGATTGTTGGAGGTCTGACTTCTGAGACCCCTACTAATCACAAGAAACAGCATCCCCTGAATGAATGAAGTGGTAGTCCACATTATGACCACAACTACATTTACTTCTATTGGACTGCCAAGTACAGTGCTTGGCTATCTTTGTTAGTCCCATGGATAGCACTTCTGCTCCATTGGCACAGAGACCCCTGTTTTTTTGTGATCTAAGGGTGCCCAAGCAGTTGGATAAAGAATACATGTTGTTTATACGAGAATAGTGGGGCTTGTTGGAGTATACAATGACCCTTAACTTGCATAATATATAGTCTTTGGACAAATGTATGCATTTTTATAACTAACTAGCAGAAGGACCCAGCTTCGCACGGGTATATTTTTTACAAACCGGATTCCAAAAAAGTTGGGACACTAAACAAATTGTGAATAAAAACTGAATGCAATGATGTGGAGATGGCAAATGTCAATATTTTATTTGTAATAGAACGTAGATGACAAATCAAACGTTTAATCCGAGTAAATGTATCATTTTAAAGGAAAAATACGTTGATTCCAATTTTCAAGGTGTCAACAAATCCCAAAAAAGTTGGGACAAGTAGCAATAAGAGGCTGGAAAAAGTAAATTTGAGCATAACGAAGAGCTGGAAGACCAATTAACACTAATTAGGTCAATTGGCAACATGATTGGGTATAAAAAGAGCTTCTCAGAGTGGCAGTGTCTCTCAGAAGCCAAGATGGGTAGAGGATCACCAATTCCCACAATGTTGCGCAGAAAGATAGTGGAGCAATATCAGAAAGGTGTTACCCAGCGAAAAATTGAAAAGACTTTGCATCTATCATCATCAACTGTGCATGACATCATCCGAAGATTCAGAGAATCTGGAACAATCTCTGTGCGTAAGGGTCAAGGCCGTAAAACCATACTGGATGCCCGTGATCTCCGGGCCCTTAAACGACACTGCACCACAAACAGGAATGCTACTGTAAAGGAAATCTCAGAATGGGCTCAGGAATACTTCCAGAAACCATTTTCAGTGAACACAATCCACCGTGCCATCCGCCGTTGCCAGCTGAAACTCTACAGTGCAAAGAAGAAGCCATTTCTAAGCAAGATCCACAAGCTCAGGCGTTTTCACTGGGCCAGGGATCATTTAAAATGGAGTGTGGCAAAATGGAAGACTGTTCTGTGGTCAGACGAGTCACGATTCGAAGTTCTTTTTGGAAATCTGGGACGCCATGTCATCCGGACCAAAGAGGACAAGGACAACCCAAGTTGTTATCAACGCTCAGTTCAGAAGCCTGCATCTCTGATGGTATGGGGTTGCATGAGTGCGTGTGGCATGGGCAGCTTGCATGTCTGGAAAAGCACCATCAATGCAGAAAAATATATTCAGGTTCTAGAACAACATTTGCTCCCATCCAGACGTCATCTCTTTCAGGGAAGACCCTGCATTTTTCAACAAGATAATGCCAGACCACATTCTGCATCAATCACAACATCATGGCTGCGTAGGAAAAGGATCCGGGTACTGAAATGGCCAGTCTGCAGTCCAGATCTTTCACCTATAGAGAACCTTTGGCGCATCATAAAGAGGAAGGTGCAACAAAGAAGGCCCAAGACGATTGAACAGTTTGAGGCCTGTATTAGACAAGAATGGGAGAGCATTCCTATTTCTAAACTTGAGAAACTGGTCTCCTCGGTCCCCAGACGTCTGTTGAGTGTTGTAAGAAGAAGGGGAGATGCCACACAGTGGTGAAAATGGCCTTGTCCCAACTTTTTGGGGATTTGTTGACACCATGAAATTCTGATTCAACATATTTTTCCCTTAAAATGGTACATTTTCTCAGTTTAAACTTTTGTTCCGTGATTTATGTTCTATTCTGAATAAAATATTAGAAGTTGGCACCTCCACATCATTGCATTCAGTTTTTATTCACGATTTGTATAGTGTCCCAACTTTTTTGGAATCCGGTTTGTAATCTATTTAATTTAATGTATTCAATGTTTGTGTGTGTCTTTAAAAGATATTGACAGTATCCCCATAACAGTGACCTCTACAGCACACCGCCCCTTAACAGTTAAATCCACATCCCCCTGCCCCCCACTGACCCACGCACAGTGCCCCACCTCCTTAAAATGGGATCTCCACAGCAGCCTATCCCCTTAGCTTTGACCTTCACAGCAGCCCGCCCCTTTAACAGTGAGTTTCACAGCATCCCACTCCCTTGACAGTGACCTCCTCAGGGGTCCGCCCCCTTAACAGTGACCTATACAGCACCCCGTCCCTTAATACTGACCTCCATAGGGGACGTCCCCTTATCTGTGACCTCCACTGTTCCCTGCCCCCTTAACAGAGACCTCCACTACACCAGTTCCTTTTAATAGTGACTCCCACAGTACCCTGTCCCCTTAACAGTGACCTCCACAGTACCCCGCTCACTTAACAGTGACCTCACAACACCATGCCCCTTAACAGTGACCTTCGCAGTGCCCACCCCGTTAACAGTGACCTCCACAGTGCCCGCCCCTCTAACAGTAAGTTCCACAGCAGGTGCCCTTTTAATAGCGGCCCTTGCCCCCTTAACAGTTACCTCCACAGCAGCTGCCCCTTTAATAGTGGCCCATGCCCCCTTAACAGTGACATCCACAGCGCCCTATCCCTTTAAGGCTAGGGATACACGATGACATGTGTTGCGTGACATTTTATCACACCAATGTCGAGCAACAGTTTTCATATAATGATAGGCTATGGTTTCACACTGTGACATGAAACATGCTGTCGTGACGCTTGACTGTCATGTCACAGTTGCTATAAGAGAAAGAGAGAAAGTTTGACAGTCAGACGAATCTATTGGAAGGGATTCCACAAGATCTAAAAAACTTGAGACACCTCGGGTTTGTAGGAGTGGGGCGGAAAGGAGGTTAGGTGCTAGATACTAGAGGCTGCTCAGGGTTTAGTCAGGTCGACAAGGGTGTCTGCCTGTAAAGGATATGGTAGTGTGCCAAACTAGGGGGACTGGTGGATAGTGGTACCATCCAGGTCTCGCCTATTCTTGGATAAACCCTTTTAAGCGCCAATAGTGGTCGGTCTATAGTGGTAAGTCAGTATAGAGCTACTTATGTTGATGTAAGACCTACCACATACCTAACATTTGTAAAAAAGTGAAATAAAAAGATGTGTGGATGTATATAGAGATGCCAATAATTTAATATATAGGATAAAAACATATATATATATATATATATATATATATGAGATCTACATAAACGATTAAAAGATTATACACACAGATAGGGTTACTACATAACGTCTAAAGTGCCTAAGAGACTGTTTTTTGCAGTATCGTACACGATATAGTGTGGTAAAGTGGGGCAAATTAATAGGTAAAATCTGTTTAAAAGGATACCAATACATATATTAAAATAATGTGGTATCGTAGGTTCATTTACTCACTTCACGAGGGGGGCGGTTTACCAGGATAAGCATAAAACACCTGTAAATTAAACACCCCCCCAGCCTGGATCGCTTCTAGAGTTTTAACGGATGAAGGCAGCCAATCACACGGGTGCTTCTATTCAAAAGGTCTTTTATTGCATTTACATATAAAAATAGGGCTCAACGCGTTTCGGGACAGGCACGTCCCTTCATCAGGAGCAATGGATTTGGACCCCGGACCCGAACTCGAACATTTTCGTAAAAGTTTGGGTTCGAGTTTGGTGTTTGGCACTTTCTTGGCGCTTTTTGAAAGGCTGCACAGCAGCCAATCAACAAGCGTCATACTACTTGCCCCAAGAGGCCATCACAGCCATGCCTACTAATGGCATGGCTGTGATTGGCCAGAGCAGCATGTGACCCAGGCTCTATATAAGCTTGGGTCACGTAGCGCTGAACGTCACTCTGCTGTTACAAGTGTAGGGAGAGGATGCTGCTGGACTTGTGATTTCAGGGAGAGCATAGGAGAGAATCTAACTCAGCGATCTACAGACAAATAGTTGTGTGGGTGCAGGGCACTATCGTTTTACCCTGCCCTGAGCTCATTGACCAAAAATACTAACTTTTAGAATTTTGTTAGTTAGGTGGGTGGCGGCGGGGGCGGCCATTTTATGCATGCTCAGTGCACCAGTACTGCATCTGAGCTTTTGGGACATTGCAAATGACCATTTTTGGGGGGCAAACTACAACATCTGGATTAGTCAGTGTGCAATTTAAGGTAGAAATACACCCATCATTTTCTGGGGTTTAAAAACAATAAAAAAAAAAACAGTATTTTCCAGATTTGCATGTCTTAACCACTTAAGGACCACAGGTTTATACCCCCCTAGTGACCAGGCCCTTTTTTACAAATCGGCACTTCACAACTTTAGCGGTTTATTGCTCGGTCATGCAACTTACCACCCAAATGAATTTTACCTCCTTTTCTTCTCACTAATAGAGCTTTCATTTGGTGGTATTTCATTGCTGCTGACATTTTTACTTTTTTTGTTATTAATCGATATTTAACGATTTTTTTGCAAAAAAATGAAATTTTTCACTTTCAGTTGCAAAATTTTGCAAAAAAAAACGACATCCATATATAAATTTTTCTCTAAATTTATTTTTCTACATGTCTTTGATAAAAAAAAAATGTTTGGGTAAAAAAAAAATGGTTTGGGTAAAAGTTATAGCGTTTACAAACTATGGTACAAAAATGTGAATTTCCGCTTTTTGAAGCAGCTCTGACTTTCTGAGCACCTGTCATGTTTCCTGAGGTTCTACAATGGCCAGACAGTACAAACACCCCACAAATGACACCTTTTCGGAAAGTAGACACCCTAAGGTATTTGCTGATGGGCATAGTGAGTTCATAGAACTTTTTATTTTTTGTCACAAGTTAGTGGAAAATGATGATTTTTATTTTTTATTTTTTTCTTACAAAGTCTCATATTCCACTAACTTGTAACAAAAAATAAAAACTTCTATGAACTCACTATGCCCATCAGCGAATACGTTGGGGTGTCTTCTTTCCAAAATGGGGTCACTTGTGGGGTAGTTATACTGCCCTGGCAATCTAGGGGCCCAAATGTGTGGTAAGTAGTTCGAAATCAAAATGTGTAAAAAATGACCGGTGAAATCCGAAAGGTGCTCTTTGGAATGTGGGCCCCTTTGCCCACCTAGGCTGCAAAAAAGTGCCACACATGTGGTATCACCGTACTCAGGAGAAGTTGGGGAATGTGTTTTGGGGTGTCATTTTACATATACCCATGCTGGGTGAGATAAATATCTTGGTCAAATGCCAACTTTGTATAAAAAAATGGGAAAAGTTGTCTTTTGCCAAGATATTTCTCTCACCCAGCATGGGTATATGTAAAATGACACCCCAAAACACATTCCCCAACTTCTCCTGAGTACGGAGATACCACATGTGTGACACTTTTTTGCAGCCTAGGTGGGCAAAGGGGCCCATATTCCAAAGAGCACCTTTCGGATTTCACCGGTCATTTTTTACACATTTTGATTTCAAACTTCTTACCACACATTTGGGCCCCTAGAATGCCAGGGCAGTATAACTACCCCACGAGTGACCCCATTTTGGAAAGAAGACTCCCCCAGGTATTTCGTGATGGGCATAGTGAGTTCATGGAAGTTTTTATTTTTTGTCACAAGTTAGTGGAATATGAGACTTTGTAAGAAAAAAAAAAAAGAAAAAATCATAATTTTCCACTAACTTGTGACAAAAAATATAAAATTCTAGGAACTCGCCATGCCCCTCACGGAATACCTTGGGTGTCTTCTTTCCTAAATGGGTTCACTTGTGGGGTAGTTATACTGCCCTGGCATTTTCCAGGGGCCCTAATGTGTGGTAAGTAGGTAAATGACCTGTGAAATCCTAAAGGTGCTCTTTGGAATGTGGGCCCCTTTGCCCACCTAGGCTGCAAAAAAGTGTCACACATGTGGTATCGCCGTATTTAGGAGAAGTTGGGCAATGTGTTTTGGGGTGTCTTTTTACATATACTCATGCTGGGTGAGAGAAATATCTCGGCAAAAGACAACTTTTCCCATTTATTTATACAAAGTTGGCATTTGACCAAGATATTTATCTCACCCAGCATGGGTATATGTAAAATGACACCCCAAAACACATTGCCCAACTTCTCCTGAGTACGGCGATACCAGATGTGTGACACTTTTTTGCAGCCTAGATGCGCAAAGGTGCCCACATTCCTTTTATGAGGGCATTTTTAGACATTTGGATCCCAGACTTCTTCTCACGCTTTAGGGCCCCTAAAATGCCAGGGCAGTATAAATACCCCACATGTGACCCCATTTTGGAAAGAAGACACCCCAAGGTATTCAATGAGGGGCATGGCGAGTTCATAGATTTTTTTTTTTTTTTGGCACAAGTTAGCGGAAATTGATTTTATTTATTTTTTTCTCACAAAGTCTCCCTTTCCGCTAACTTGGGACAAAAATTTCAATCTTTCATGGACTCAATATGGCCCTCACGGAATACCTGGGGGTGTCTTCTTTCCGAAATGGGGTCACATGTGGGGTATTTATACTGCCCTGGCATTCTAGGGGCCCTAAAGCGTGAGAAGAAGTTTGGAATATAAATGTCTAAAAAAAATTTACGCATTTGGATTCCGTGAGGGGTATGGTGAGTTCATGTGAGATTTAATTTTTTGACACAAGTTAGTGGAATATGAGACTTTGTAAGAAAAAAAAAAAAATTCTGCTAACTTGGGCCAAAAAAATGTCTGAATGGAGCCTTACAGAGGGGTGATCAATGACAGGGGGGTGATCAGGGAGTCTATATGGGGTGATCACCCCCTGTCATTGATCACCCCCCTATAAGGCTCCATTCAGAATTCCGTATGTGTTTTGCGGATCCGATCCATGTATCCGTGGATCCGTAAAAATCATACGGACATCTGAATGCAGCCTGACAGGGGGGGTGATCAATGACAGGGGGGGTGATCAATGACAGGGGGGTGATCAGGGAGTCTATATGGGGTGATCACCCCCCCTGGAAGGCTCCAGGGAGACGCCTGTATGTGTTTTGCGGATCCAATCCATCTACCAGTGGATCCGTAAAAATCATGCGGACGTCTGAATGGAGCTTTACAGGGGGGTGATCAATGACAGGGGGGTGATCAGGGAGTCTATATGGGGTGATCACCACAGTCATTGATCACGCCCCTGTAAGGCTCCATTCAGATGTCCGTATGCGTTTTGCGGATCCGATCCATCTATCAGTGGATCCGTAAAAATCATGCGGACGTCTGAATGGAGCTTTACAGGGGGGTGATCAATGACAGGGGGGTAATCAATGACAGGGGGGTGATCAGGGAGTCTATATGGGGTGATCACCACAGTCATTGATCACGCCCCTGTAAGGCTCCATTCAGACGTCCGTATGCGCTTTGCGGATCCGATCCATGTATCAGTGGATCCGTAAAAATCATGCGGACGTCTGAATGGAGCTTTACAGGGGGGTGATCAATGACAGGGGGGTAATCAATGACAGGGGGGTGATCAGGGAGTCTATATGGGGTGATCACCACAGTCATTGATCACGCCCCTGTAAGGCTCCATTCAGACGTCCGTATGCGTTTTGCGGATCCGATCCATGTATCAGTGGATCCGTAAAAATCATGCGGACATCTGAATGGAGCTTTACAGGGGGGTGATCAATGACAGGGGGGTAATCAATGACAGGGGGGTGATCAGGGAGTCTATATGGGGTGATCAGGGGCTAATAAGGGGTTAATAAGTGACAGGGGGGGTGTAGTGTGGTGCTTGGTGCTACATATTACAGAGCTACCTGTGTCCTCTGGTGGTCGATCCAAACAAAGGGGACCACCAGAGGACCAGGTAGCAGGTATATTAGACGCTGTTATCAAAACAGCGTCTAATATACCTGTTAGGGGTTAAAAAAATCACATCTCCAGCCTGCCAGCGAACGATCACACCCATCATTTTCTGGGGTTTGAAAAACACACTTTTTTTTTCTCCAGAAAACAGTATTGGCCAGATCTGCAAGTGTTAAATTCAAGTTTAATATATACAGCATTCATATTCTGTTAGCAAATAAAAGACTTTTTGTGCAATCTACAACATCTGTATTAGTCAGTGTGCAATTTAAGCTAGAAATACACCCATCATTTTCTGGGGTTTGAAAAACACACTTATTTGACAAAAAAAACTTTTTTCAGGCCTTGCAGCATCAGCACGTGTGAAATTACAGGCTTATATACTGCTGTCAAATTCAGTTGTTAAACAAACAGCCTTTGATGCAGATGTCATTATGAGATACACCCTTAATACATTTGGGTTACATTCAGAGATTTTAAATACTGCCATTTGGTGCACCAATATTGAATTCAGGCCTACACAGGATCAGACCGTGTGAGATATCCCCTACATACAGGGGTTTGAATCAGGCATTTGAAATACAGCCATTTAAAATACAGCCTTTTTGTGCAAAGATATATTTACTTCAGGCCTACACAGGTTCAGACCGTGTGAGATACCCCCCTACATACAGTGGTTGGAATTCAGGCCCTCTCAGATACTACCTCTACATACAGGGGTTTGAATTAGGCATTTGAAATACAGCCATTTAAATTACCGCCATTTTGTGCAAAGATATATTTACTTCAGGCCTACACTGATTCAGGGCGTGTGAGATCCCCCCTATACATACAGGGGTTTGAATCAGCCATTTGAAATACAGCCATTTGAAATACAGCCTTTTTGTGCAAAGATATATTTACTTAAGGCCTACACTGGTTCAGGGCATTTGTGATCCCCACTATACATACAGGGGTTTGAATTTGGCATTTGAAATACAGTCATTTGAAATACAGCCATTTGAAATACAGCCTTTTTGTGCAAAGATATATTTACTTCAGACCTACACTGGTTCAGACCGTGTGAGATACCCCCTACATACAGGGGTTTGAATCAGGCATTTGAAATACAGCCATTTTGTGCAAAGATATATTTACTTCAGGCCTACACTGGTTCAGACCGTGTGAGATACTCCCTCTACATACAGGGGTTTGATTCAGGCATTTGAAATACAGCCATTTTGTGCAAATAAATCTTTAATTGAGGCCTAGTCTGGTTCAGGCCATGTGAGAAACAATGAATATATAGTGGTGGTGGTGGCTGCTCTCCTATATAGCCTATGGTATGGTGCTGCAAGCCCAGGGAGAGGACACCCTACCTTTCTGGATTAGGTTGGAAATAAAGAAATGTGTATGGGCGAGCACTCTTTCATAAAGCACACATTTATTGCAAGTGAGTTAAGATAAAACAAGTACTTTGATATAAAACAAATAAAAAACACAGATAAAATACATCAATATAACCACAATGGGGCTGATGAATATGGATCAATGTCCAGAAAATTATTAATCGATCCTCTGGAGTGATTGTATCTGGAAATTTTTGTAGGGCCTTGTGGTATGGCCTTAGTCCCCAGTAGAAGTCCAGTGAAAGTCCAGTAATAGGTAATCGATCTTGTAAATACCTATATAACGCTATAGAGGGTTCTAGCAATCGGCTAATACTTTTTATATATCGGACGTCAATCCTGAAATATTTTAAACAGGAGAGAAAGATGTTCTCGGCTATTCCGCCGCTTACCTCCTCTTTTGTAAGGATAGTCCACTTTATTCCGCGTTTTTTTCCGAAGGAGTGAGTGAGGAACACCGGGTGATGTATGAAACCGGCGTCTCACGTTGCTCTGTTCGATGACCGCGTTCAGTGCTCGCAGGATTACACTTACGTGACTTCCTGTATGGTCCGGTAGTGACGTCTTTCTTATATTCGATTCGAAGATTTGAAAATTCGATTTGTCGAATATTAAAATCCTGTCTGCATGGCCATGCGACTAAAGAGATTTCGACAGGTGTATGGCGTTTACCCAGACGTGTTTTGGGAATTATGACTCTCCCTTCCTCAGTGGTTACGCTACACCTGTCTGTATACGCCTTATATACTCCACAGAGCTATCGTCAAAACCTGGACCAAACTTCAGGATTCAATACTTCAGTTTCTATAAAATTCGATATCTAGGACTTCCGGTCTCTTTTTCTCACGATCTCTCTCCGGCCTGGAACCCTGATTCCCCGCCACCCGTGATCACCATGGTAGGCGCATAAAAGAAAATCAAAAGTTGATAGAGCAGATTTCAAATTGGATCGTTATCATAACGGGGACGTGCGACATGGTGGGGCAGTAAGTATGCACACGCCTACACAAACTAACTGACAGGGGTCAGCCCCTGCAACTTCTGGGTCTCCAAATTGGGCACATGGCCTGAGCTTGCCCTTTACGCCTTGGAGGTGCTGGCCTGCCCTGCAGTTGGTGTATTGTCTGAACGTGTGTTTAGCACGACTGGAGGGTTATATTTCCCAATGTTTTGGGGTGTACCCTAATTTAAAAAAATACAAATACAATTAAAACCAAAAAGAAATGTAGGCTACCTCCTCCACTGCCACTTCCATCTACAACGCCACATCCACCGCCTCCTCAACCTCCTACTCCATATGGACCTGGTCCTCCCAGAGCAAGATTATTATTTTTTATTTTTACGTATTCTGTTCTTGTACTTTTAAGTCATTTCCCTATCCACATTTGTTTGCAGAGCACTTGCCATGCTCTTAACCAAATTTTGACGACATTTGCAGCCCTCTAGCCCTTTCCATTACATTTTTACAGCCATTTTAGTGCTCAAAAGTTCGGGTCCCCATTGACTTCAGTGGGGTTCGGGGTCAAGTTCAGGTCAAGTTCGGGTCCCGAACTCAAACTTTCTTCGTCGGGTTCGGCCGAACCTGTCGAACACGAACATCCAGGTGTCCGCTCAACTCTACTCCTGACCGTTGTGCACGTCTAATCTGCAACTACAGGAAACATTTGGTTTTAGTTATTGCTGCCGAAGGAGGTTCAACCAGTTATTAAATCCAAGGGTTCACATACTTTTTCCACCTGCATTGTGAATGTTTACATGGTGTGTTCAATAAAAACATGGTAACATTTACTTCTTTGTGTGTTATTAGTTTAAGCAGACTGTGATTGTCTATTGTTTTGACTTAGATGAAGATCAGATCACATTTTATGACCATTTTGTGCAGAAATCCATATCATTCAAAAGGATTCACATACTTTTATCTTGCAACTGTATATGGAAATTATATTATAGGTATATCACACCCCTGCCTCAATTTTTTTTTCTGGAGGGGCAACTGGTATATCACACCAGTTGAAATTATTTGTTCCAATAGCGTTTGTCCCTCTGTATAGCTGCAGTATCTCAGCAGAAGCGCACACATCTCCTGCAAATTACAAATGTACTATATGGAAATTATATTATAGGTATATCACACGCTTGCCTCAATCAGTTTTTTTGGGGGGCAACTCGTATATCAAACCAGTTGAAATTATTTGTTCAAATAGCGTTTGTCCCTCTGTATAGCTGGGGTATCTCAGCAGAAACGCACACAACTCCTGCAAATTACAAATGCACTATATGGAAAGTATATTCTACGTATATCACCCCCCTGCCTCAATCAGTTTTTTAAGGGGTAGATGTTACATCACACCAGTTGAAATTATTTGTTTAAATATCGTTTGTCACTCTGTATAGCTGGGGTATTAAGCAGAACCGCACACAACTCCTGCAAATTACAAATGTACTATATGGAAATTGTATTATAGGTATATCATACCCCTGACGCAATTTAGTTTTTTGGGGGGGCAACTGGTATATCACACCAGTTGAAATTATTTGTTCCAATAGTGTTTGTCCCTCTGTATAGCTACGGTATCTCAGCAGAACCGCACACAACTCCTTCAAATTACAAATGCACTATACGAAAAGTATATTCTAGGTATATCACACCCCTACCTCAATCAGTTTTTTTGGGAGGCAAATGTTAAATCACACCAGTTTAAATTATTTGTTTAAATAGCATTTGTGACTCTGTATAGCTGGGGTATCGAAGCAGAACCGCACACAACTTCTGCAAATTACAAATGTACTATATGGAAATTGTATTATAGGTATATCATACCCCTGCCTCAATCATTTTTTTTTTTTTGGGGGGGGCAACTGGTATATCACACTAGTTAAAATTTGTTTTCACTATTTGTTCCAATAGCGTCTTTATAGCTGCGGTATCTCAGCAGAACCGCACACAAAGGCTGCACAATACAAATGCACTATATGGAAAGTATATTATAGGTATATCACACCCCTGCCTCAATCAGTTTTTTTGGGGGGTAACTGGTATATCACACCAGTTGCAATTAGTTATTCCAATGGCGATTGTCCTTCTGTATAGCTGCAGTATCGCAGCAGAACCGCACACAACTGCTGGACAATACAAATGAACTATAATATACTTTCTATGTTAGAAAGTATATTATAAGTATATCACACCCCTCAGTATGTCATACCTATCAATAGCACACCTATACCAGTCCTTAAAAAGACTGTTGTGGCCCTGTTAGCTAGCGTTTGGTGTCTCTATACTCTCGTCCCTAACAGTCTGTCCCTGCTCCACATAGCAACTTCTACCTACACGGGCAAAAGACTGAATGTAAAATGACGGCTAGATTGGGTTTATTTATAGGGTAGGGTGTGTTTCCATGTGTTGAAACGTCTCAATTGGTTGTCCTGTCCCACCTGATGGATTTGTCATGAGTAAAGTTTGGCGCTATGCAAAAAAATATGGCACGTGCGAATATTGCCATATGTTCGCATATTTTGCGAATCGCGAACTAGCAAATTTTGCCGCGAAAGAACCTCTGGGCGAACCGCAAGGCCATCTCTATTCACCACCACTGACATTTGAGATTTTGGAGTAGGCAGCAACAGCGTTGAGTATACTGGCCGAAGGGTCGGCGTTATGTGCATTCACGGGAACTTAAAGGACTATCCCACCGCCCTGGTCTCTATATCACTGGTGGCCGGCAGGTGGACTCATGAGGTGGCCGTCACCACAAAATTACTGTATGAACTAATAATTGGGAGAGACTACCCCAGGACTATGGCCGGACACGAAAGTTACCGATACCCGTGAGACAGATGTGACCCTAGCAGAGTGGCCCGGCTCAGGGGGGAGACCTGGGTCCAAAGGGCCAGCGGTAGGTGTGACCGCCACTTTGGTGGAAGAGGGGGAGAAAACCCCGCTAAGTGTGATGGTGGGAGACATGGAGGACTTGCCGCCAGGTCCGGAGCTAGCCAACCTCAATGTCTCCGGGGATAATTTTGGTACTGTACAACATCGGGACCCAACCCTATCCCAAGCCTTGGAAAATGTATTAATAATCGATGGGGAACCACAACAACCGGGGGCAGAGGCGGGGTTTCCCCGTTTTGTGGTTCATCCAGAGATGTTGTATCGAGTAAACAAGCTGCGAGATGAATCCATTCAACAGTTGTTGGTGCCCCAGGCTTATCACAAACTCGTGTTAGAGTTAGCCCACCAGCATGTTATCGGGGGTCATCTGGGAATGCAAAAAAACACAGGATTCGATTCTACAGCGGTTTTACTGGCCCAGTGTGTTCAGAGAGGTAGAAGAATATTGTAAGTCTTTTCTAACCTGCCAGATAACTAGCCCCTAGCCACATTTCCGTAGCCCCCTGGTACCCCTCCTGATTATCGAGGTCCAGTTTGAGTGAATCGCTATGGATCTCGTAGGCCCGGTACCGAAGTCTGCCAGAGGACACCAACACATCTTAGTTGTCCTCGACTACGCCACTCAGTGCCCGGAGGTGGTGCCACTGCGGCAAACATCAGCCAAACTCATAGCTAAGGAGTTAATGGAGATGTTTTCTCGCGTGGGTCTGCCTATAGAGGTTCTGACTAACAAGGGACCCGTTTATGTCCAAGGTCATGAGGGAACTCTGTAAGTTGCTCCACATAAAACAGCTACGGATGTCCGTGTATTATCCGCAAATGGATGGCCTAGTAGAGAGGTTTAATCAAACATTAAAAAATATGCTAAAAAGAGTGGTCTCTAAGAATGGGGGGCACCTTCTTCTGTCCTATCTCATGTTTGCAGTGCAAGAGATGCCCCAGGCCTCTACTGGGTTCTCGCCCTTCAAACTGCTATACGCAGACACCCTCGCGGTCTGTTGGACGTGGCCAAAGAAGCGTGGGAACAACAACCCACACTGCACAGAAGTGTTGTTGAGTATGTCACCCAGATGCAAGGACAGATGGAAACAGTTTTACCTATGGTAAGGGAGCATATGGAGGCAGCGCAGCGAGCCCAGAGTAGGAGATATAATCGGCAGGCTCGGGTCCGGACCTTTAACCGGGTGATCAGGTATTGGTTCTGGTACTAACCGTAGACAGTAAGTTCCTAGCTAGGTTGCAGTGGCCCTACGAGGTTCTTGAAGAAATTGAAGAGGTAGATTACAAGGTACACCAGCCAGGGAGGCGAAAGCCGGAGCAGGTGTACCATGTGAATCTGCTCAAACCCTGGAAAGATAGGGAAACTTGTACGGAAGACAGCCCACGACCAGGGTTCCTAGGGGAAGCAGTTTCGGACCCTCTGTCTGAAGCAAGGGAAGCGGCTGCCACAGTGAAAATTGCTGACAGCCTCTCCTCTATACAGGCTCAGGAAGCCAGGGAGTGTGTTCTCAGACCTCCCTGGATGCGCTTCCATAGTCCGGCATGACATTATCACTGAGCCTCAGGCAAAAGTCTGGTTAAAACCATACCGGGTACCCGAGGCTCGGCGACAAGCCATCATGGAGGAAGTGCAGCTAATGCTCCAGCTAGGTGTCATCGAGGAGTCAAAAAGTGAATGGGCCAGTCCGATAGTCTTAATAATACCCAAGCCGGACATTGCGGTTCTGTAACGACTTCCGCAAACTGAATGAGGTGTTCAAGTTTGACGCATATCCCATGCCCCGAGTGGATGAGCTTATTGAGAAGTTGGGCCAAGCCCGGTATTTTTCTGTGTTTGGACCTCACCAAAGGGTACTGGCAGGTACCCTTGACGGAGACTGCCAAGGAAAAAACAGCTTTCATCACGCCAGAGGGGCTGTATCAGTACAAGGTATTACCCTTTGATCTACATGGTGCTCCCGCCACGTTTCAAAGGCTATTGGACATTGTACTCAGTCCATATCGTCGGTACGCTTCGGCGTACCTGGACGATATCGCTATCCACAGCACCAACTGGGAAAGTCTCCTACCTAAAGTACAGGCTGTAGTGGACTCCCTTAGGAAAGCTGGCTTAACCGCTAACCCAAAAAAGTTTGTGATAGGGTTAGAAGAGACCAAGTACCTGAGGTATGTAATTGGGCGCGGAATTATTAAACCTCAGGTGATCGAAATTGAGGCAATTAAGAATTGGCCTCAACCTGTCACTACTCGGCAAGTAAAGTCGTTCCTGGGTATGGTGGGGTACTATATGAGGTTTGTCCCTAATTTTGCTACAGTAGCCGCACCATTGACAGGCCTTTTGAAGGGACACAAGTTAGTGACGGTTCAGTGGAATGAGCAGGCAGAAAAGGCTTTCTCCACTTTGAAGTCTGCCCTGTGTGGGTCCCCGGTATTGGTGACGCCTGACTTCAAGAGTAGGGTTGAGCGAACCCGAACTGTAAAGTTCGGGTTCGTACCGAACTTTGCGATTTTTTTATTTTTTGAGTTCGGTGATTTAATGGCACTTTTTGAAATGCTGCAGGGCAGCCAATCAACAAGCGTTTAACTTGTGTGCCCTTAGAAGCCATCACAGCCATGCCTACTAATGGCATGGCTGTAATTGGCTGTAATTGGCCAGTGCAGCATGTGACCCAGCTTCTATATAAGTTACTAGTGTAGGGAGAGGATGCTGCTGCTGTGAGGGAGAGAATAGGAAAGAATATGATATCAGAACTTGTTGTTAACTCTGCGATCTACAGCGATTTTTTGTGTGGGTGCAATGCAACATTTTGTACCCTGCCCTGAGCCCAGTGACACAGAAAAATATGTTTTATCCATCTGTTAGTTAGGTGGGCGTCGGCAGCCATTTTGTGCAAGTGCAGTGCACCTGCACTGCATATGTGCCAGGGACAATAGTTTAATCCTGTTCTTTTAGTTCAGTGGGCAACATATACCCATTTTTTAAGTGCACCTGCACTGCATATGTGCCAGTGGAAGGGAAAATAATATAGGTAATCCGTCTGTGAGTTCAGGGACCCAGGGGGTGACATATTCACATTTTTTTTCTGTAAAGTACCTCTGTGCGGCATATGTGAATGTAGTCAATTCAAAATCCATCTGTTAAATTCTGGGGGAACAGAATTTTTTTTTGATAAAAAGTGCATTTGTGATAGTGAAAGAAAATTAGTTAAATCTATCTATTTCATTGTAGGTCAAAAAAATCATCATTTTTTTTGACAGAAAGTACCTTTGCGGCCTGCACTGCAAATCTGATAGTAAAATAAAATCAGTAAATCCATTTGTTTCACTGTGGGTGAAAAAAAAATTCCCCCCCCCCCATAAAGTACCTTTGCGGCCTGTGCTTCAAATCTGATAGTGAAATATAATCAGTAAAAACTGGGACATTGTGGGTGAAAAAACACATTTTTTTTTGGCCATAAAGTACCTTTGCGGCCTGCACTGCATTTGTGATAGTGAAAGAAAATCAGTTAAATCCATCTGTTTCATTGTGGGTTAAAAAAAAATCATATATTTTTTTTCATAAAGTACCTTTGCAGCCTGCACTTCAAATCTAATAGTGAAATATAATCATAAAAATCCATCTTTTTCCACTGTGGGTGAAAAAATCATCTTTTTTTTTGGCCATAAAGTACCTTTGCAGCCTGCACTACAAATCTGATTCACTGTGGGTAAAAAAAATCATATTTTTTTTTTCTATAAGGTACCTTTGCGGACTGATCATATTTTTTTGCCAGAAAGTACTGTACCTTTGCGGCCTGCACTTCAAATCTGATAGTGAAATCTAATCAGTAAAAACAACTGGGACATTGTGGGTGAAAAAAACACTTTTATTTGGCCATAAACTACCTTTTCATCCTGCACTGCATTTGTGATAGCGAAATAAAATCAGTAAATCCATCTGTTTCACTGTGGGTGAAAAAATCATATTTTTTTTTCCATAAAGTGCCTTTGCAGCCTTCACTGCGAATCTGATAGTGAAATATAATCAGTAAATACAACTTGGACATTGTGGGTGAAAAAAACACTTTTTGTGGGCCATAAAGTACCTTTGCGGCCTGCGCTGCATATCTGACAGCCAGGCAAATAAATACAATAAATCCATCTGTAGGATTGTGGGGTGACATTTCCACGGTTATCAGGCAAGTCATTAACAAGTGGCTCGGACGTTGGGTTCCTGCACCAACATAGGCCAGGTACAGGTACACAATTGTACAGCCAGGGCACATGTGCAATACACAATTTTTACACCCCGGACACAGAAAGCTATTTTATTCTGTGGCTGACCTTCCTACAGCTATTTTTTGGTGGGCGCAATGCAACATCTAAAATAAATAATAATTGAATTATTATACTGCAGACAAGAAAATAATTAAAAAAAAAATGTGTCTGTTACATTGTTGGGTGACATTAATGCTTTTTTGGCTGTTTTATAACCCTTCTCTACATAGCAGACAGGGAAATAATAAAAAAAAATTGTCTGTTACATTGTTGGGTAACATTAACCCATTTTTGCCATTTAAAAACCCCTGCTCTGCATAGGTGACAGGGACTTAAATTTCAAAAAATCGCCTGTTCCATTGGTGGGTGACATTAACTAATTTTTGCAGTTAAAAAACCCCTGCTCTGCATTGCTGACATTGCTAAATTTAGGGGGGAAAAAAGTGGAACTTCGGTGGGTGACCGCAAAAAAATGAGGAGAGCGTCAAATAATGGACGTGGCTCTGGTCGTGGTGCTGCTGGTGTTGGTGGAGCTCCTGTTGCAGGGAGAGTACATAGTCGATCTGTGCCAGCTACAAGCCCAAATGAAACACCTTCCTCAGGTGCGCGTAGGCGACAGAGCCTTCAGGGTTATTTAGTAGGCCCAAATGCCGCTCTACGAATAGTGAGGCCAGAACAAGTACAGACACTAGTAGATTAGGTGGCCGACAGTGCCTCCAGTTCCTTCACATTGTCTCCCACCCGGTCCACTGCTGAAAGCTCAGAGTTTGCACCTGCAGGCCATGGGCATCTATCTTGCACCTCACCCCCTTGCAAATCAGCCAAGCAGTCTGAGCCCCAAGTCATGCAGCAGTCTGTTATGCTTTTTGATGACTCTGCTGGCAGGGTTTACCAGGGCCATCCACCTAGCCCTGCCCCAGAAGTGGAAGAGATTGAGTGCACCGATGCCCAACCACTTATGTTTGAGGATGAGTACATGGGAAGACCACTGCAGCACGTCTCTGATGATGACGAAACACAGGTGCCAACGGCTGCGGCTTTCTGCAGGGGTGAAGACTGGGTGGAAGATGATGAGGAGGACAATGAGGTCTTAGACTTGACTTGGAATCGAGGTCATGCAAGTGATCTGTGCAGTTCAGAGGAAGAGGCGGTGGTCGCACAGAGCCACCAGCACAGCAAAAGAGGGAGGAGGGTGCAAAAGCAGAGCAGCCATCCCCTAGGCAGCTACTGCCCACCGCACCCAGGGACCGAGCACACCAAAACCAGCTCCAAGAAGTTCCCTGGCGTGGCAGTTCTTCAGATAATGTGCAGATGACAGGACACGAGTGGTTTGCATGCTGTGCAATCAGAGCCTAAAGTGAGGCATAAACGTTCTAAACCTGAGCACAACCTGCAAGACCAGGCATCTAAGTGCAAAGCACGAGCTGCAGTAGAGTTAACACCTCCAAAACCAAGAAAGGTCTCAAGCTCCTCCTGCTCCCTCTTCTGCTGCAGTCTCAGCCTCTTCCTCCACCTCTGGAGTGACAGTGGCACCGGCCACCCCCGAAAACAGAGAATGTGGCAGCAACGCCACCACCTTGGTCACCAAGCATCTCCACATGTCACCGCCAGTTCTGTGAGAAGATCTGGCAGACGTTTTTCTCTACCTCATGTATGATGTTCTTTGTTTTGGTTTCACTTTCTCATCTCCTTTCCTTCTGCCAGGTGTCACTTATTTCGACTAATTGTCTTCCTTTATAATCCCTCCCATACTGCCTCACTTTGCTGTTTATACTACTTCCTGGATGAGGTGTTCACTGCTGGAGGCTGCTCCTGCTGTTTGTACAAATAAGTCTTTTACTTTATTGTGTTTCCTTGCTGGCTTGATTCTAGGTGACCCTGACTCCGTCCGTATTAAGTGCAGGGAGCCGGTGGTCGTGTCCCCTCACTATTATAGGGTTTTCAGGTGTCACACAGTATTAGGTACGCGGGCATGCAATCGTCTACCATACAGACCCTTGCATGTGCATAGCAGTCAGGTAGAGCTCTTAGGGTTTTATAGGGCTCACCTATAAGCTCCTTAGTTTGGGATCAAGCCAGTCGCTCGTTTATTTATATGTTCCAGCTATCTGCTAACTTCATCCGTGACACCACAATGTCCCATGGAAGCATTCTGCTGTCTATCTCCCAAACACTGGAGCGAAAGAGGAAGTACCCACCTATCCACCGGCGATCCCTGGACCTGAATGCCAGCATTTTCAAATGCCTGGCCTTTGAAATGCTGTCATTCCGTCTGGTGGACACGGACAGTTTTAAGAATCTGATGGCGGTGGCTGTCCCACAGTAAGTTGTGCCCAGCCGCCACTACTTTTCCAGGCGAGCCATCCCTTTCCTGCACAACCAAGTGGGGGACAAAATCAGGTGTGCGCTGCTTAACGCTATCTGTGGCAAGGTCCACCTCACTACGGATACGTGGACCAGTAAGCCTGGTCAGGGACGTTATATCTCCCTAACAGCACACTGGGTAAATGCAGTGGCAGCTGGGCCAAAGGGCGGATAGCAGTTTGGCGCATGTCCTTCCCCCACCGAGGATTGCAGGGCGTTTCTCTTTGCCTCCTGTTGCTTCCTCCTCCGCTTCCTCGTCCTCTACCGCCTCCTCATCCAGTCATAGTAACACCTTCACCACCAACTTCATCACAGCCAGGGGTAAACGACAGCAGGCAGTTTTGAAACTTCTAGGTAATTGGATTCCAGCTCACCCGCCTTTTCTTGCAAGGTGCACGGATATAAAGGATGAAGCCTTGTTATAATAAGTTGAAAGGAAGGAAATTCGTCACTCAAAATTGATGAAGTCGTAGGTTCCTTTATTTGGTCATGCAATGTATCAGGTACAGAATGATTAATAACCAGTGATGCCCTTGTCAGTCTACGCGTTTCAAACGACAACGTTCTTATTCATGACTGAGGAGTGTTCTAGAGTTACCACTTATGTAAGAAAAAAATTAAAAGGAGAAAACTCCCACCTCCTCCTCTGGCCACTCCCCTGGGAGTGGGTCAGCAGGTGCGGGGGTGATTTCAAATCATTACTAGTGGTAGCAGACTGAAAACTCCCAGGTCCTAATTTTAACCCCATGCATCACAAAATTTATTTTTTATATGGATAAAAAACAATGAGAAAAATTTATTTATTTGACTGTTATAGTAAACATCCAGTTAAAAATAAAAAATTGCTTATGTGTGTAATTAAAAAATGTATATATGGACTAGCAAGCAGAATCCTAGCCGTTCCGTACATATATCCTTCTGTTTATCTGGGCATCATAAGAAAAGACCTCTATATGCCCAAATAATGAAGAAATTGCAAAAAGAGAAACAAAAGGAACCATATGCACAACACAGCTTCATGTATATATTAATTTACATGGTTACATAACCGCTTGCTCTGCCTGGCCGTCCATATACACAAGTTTGTTTTTTTTTTAAAACAAGTAATGGAAGAAATTTGGCAATATAGAGACACTATTTCAATTAGCTGGAGATCTTAACTTAAAGAGGACCTTTCACCGATTATGACAATGTGAACTAAGTATACAGACATGGAGAGCGGCGCCCGGGGATCTCACTGCACTTACTATTATCCCTGGGCGCCGCTCCGTTCTCCCGCTATGCCCTCTGGTATCTTAGGTCACAAAGTTATGGTAGGCGGAGTCTGCTCTTGTTCTGCTGTAGTGTTGGCCAATCGCAGCGCAGAGCTCACAGCCTGGGGGTTAGTTTTCTCCCAGACTGTGAGCTCTGCAATGCGATTGGCCAGTGCTACAGCAGAACAAGGGCAGACTCCGCCTACCATAACTTAGTGACTGAAATCTCCGCCTACCATAACTTTGTGACCGAAGATACCGGAGGGCATAGCGGGAGAACGGAGCGGCGCCCAGGGATAATAGTAAGTGCAGTGAGATCCCCGGGCGCTGCTCTCCATGTCTGTATACTTAGTTCACATTGTCATAATCGGAGAAAGGTCCTCTTTAACAGAGATCATTACAAGAAAAAGAAAAAAAGAAAAAACACAACAAAAAACGCATATTTTTTTAAAAAATATTTTAATTTTAGATTAGAATGTTAACTGTATAAACATGTACAATTCTAAGCATGTTGTATGCAATAAGAAGCTTCATGATAACGTGGTTAGTACACATGCATTATTTCTTTCCTAACATTAAGAGCTGCTGGTCTTCTGGTCTTCAGGCGTAAGATCCAGTAAGCCTCTCTACACACAATGCGTTCAGTCTGCTACCACTAGTAATGATTTGAAATCACCCCCGCACCTGCTGACCCACTCCCAGGGGAGTGGCCAGAGGAGGAGGTGGGAGGTTTCTCCTTTTAATTTTTTTCTTACATAAATCGTAACTCTAGAACACACCTCATTCTGTACCATGACCAAATAAAGGAACCTACGACTTCATTAATTTTGAGTGCTGGTTTTCCTTCCTTTCAACCTATTATAACAAAGTTTTGAAACTTATCTGTTTGGGGGACAAACACCACACCATGCAGGAGCTGTGGACCGGCATGGAACAACAGACCGATGAGTGGTTGGTGCCAGTGAGCCTCAAGCCCGGCCTGGTGTTGTGTGCGATAATTTGCAAAATCTCGTAGCAGCTCTGGGCCTAGCCGGTTTGACGCACATCCCTTGCCTGACTCATGTGCTGAATTTAATTTAATAACTTGTCCCACATTTGCACCCGATCTGATTTCAGCCATTGACCTCCCTTGGATGTGGTATCCCTTTCTCAGGCTCCCTCTCCGGCATGGAACCCTGATTCCCTGTTACCCATGATCACCATGGTAGGAGCATAAAAGAACATTGAAAGTTGACCAAGAAAATATCCAATTGGATTGTGGACATCACAGGGACGTGCGACATGGTGGAGCAGTATGTTTGCACACATACTGACTGATGGGTCTGCCCCCTTCAACTTCTGGGTCTCCAAATTGGGCACATGAACTGAGATTGACCTTTACGCCTTGGAGGTGCTGGCCTGCCTTGCAGCCAGTGTATTGTCTAAACGTTTGTTTAGAACTGTAGGAGGGCGTTATCACAGACAACCGCAGCCGCCTGTCCACAGCTAAAGTGGACAAGCTAAAATGAACCAGGCAGGGATCCAACAGGACTTGTCCGTACCTTGTGCAGAATAGACATGTATACCGGCCTCACCCAGCCATTGTTGTACTCCAGCGCATATTCTCTTTGTTTTATTTTTTATATTTCCCAATGTCTACCCAAATTTAAACCAAAAAAATTAAAAATAATAAAATTCAATTAAAAACAAAACAAAAAAACTGTGTTGGCTACCTCCTCCACAGCCGCTTCCTCCTACACCGCCACATCCACCGCCTCCTCAACCTCCCACTCCATATGGACCTCCTCCTCCTAGATCAAGATCATTATTTTTTTACTTTTAAGTATTCTATGTTATTTTAAGTCATTTCCCTATCCATTTGTTTGCAGAGCACTTGCCATGCTCTTAACCACATTTTGCAGCCTTTTGCAGCCCTCTAGCCTGTTCCATGACTTTTTTAGAGCCATTTTAGTGCTCCAAAGTTCGGGTCCCCATTGACTTCAATAGGGTTTAGGTTCGGGGTCAAGTTTGTGTCAAGTTCGGGTCCCGAACTCTAACTTTTTTGTGAAGTTTGGCTGAACCCGGCGAACCCAAACATCCAGTTGTCTGCTCATCTCTATTGAATAGGGAGTTTGTGGTACAGACCGATGCCTCTGAAGTAGGCCTCAGAGCTGTACTCTCTCAGGACATCAATGGGGAGGAACATCCTGTTGTTCTCCTGAGCCGCAAACTTACCCCAGCCTAGACTAGGTACAGTATAGTGGAGAGAGAGTGCCTGGCCATCAAGTGGGCACTTGAGTCTCTCCACTATTATCTATTGGGGAGAAAGTTTCATCTGGTGACCGACCCCTTCCCTCTCAAGTGGATGAGCCAAGCCAAAGAGAGGAATGCTCGGGTCACCAGATGGTTCTTATCTTTACAAAACTTAAAGTTTTCCGTGGAACATAGGGCAGGCTGGTTACAGGGAAACGCAGATGCCCTGTCCAGGGTACACTGTCTGGTGGGTGTTCACCCCCTCAGGGTTGAACAAAGGGGGGAGGTATGTAGGAATCCGCAAAGGGCCATCATTGATGGAAGGTATGTATCACCGAGATTCCTGGCCTCGGTGAGGTAAGAGCCGGTAGTTTTAAGTGTCAGCGGCAGCTAGTGCTGATTGACACTGTTTTGTTGTTAGTATGGTTGTAAAGCCGATCTGGGCCGGCTCTTACTGGGAGTAGCCAAAGTGCTGGGTGGGTGTCTAGGCAGGGGTCTTTTTTGGCCTATATAAAACCCAGCCAGTAGTCTCAGCTGGGTGTGGTTTATCCTCCATCTGACAGAGAAGCTGGGGAGTCTCTGTGTTTTGGGACCTGTGAATTTGTGCAGTGCTAAAGGGCTGAGAGCTGCATGCCTGGAAACAGGCCCCTAAAGCCTGCTGTGGAGGCCCCTAAAGCCTGCTGTGGACTGCGGGTGGAAAACTGCTAACCAGGTGAAGATTTTGTTCTATGGACATCACATGATGTGAACAAACACCAAGACTGTGAACGGTCATTTTGTTTTTCCTTATGTGTGAATAAACACCGAACTGTTTAAGTTAAAGACTTTGTGATTGCCTCTATACCGAGTCCGCTAGCCTGTCTACCAGAGCAAGACCCCACAGTATATTAAGGGGTGCAATCAGAGAAAGAGAGTAAGGGAGTGAGAACTAGTCATTATCAGGATATTTTGCTGGCAGGCTGCTGTCTGCTCAGCTTCTGGAAACTACACTGCTCAAAAAAATAAAGGGAACACTTAAACAACACAATGTAACTCCAAGTCAATCACACTTCTGTGAAATCAAACTATCCACTTAGGAAGCAACACTGAGTGACAATCAATTTCACATGCTGTTGTGCAAATGGGATAGACAACAGGTGGAAATTATAGGCAATTAGCAAGACACCCCCAATAAAGGAGTGGTTCTGCAGGTGGTGACCGCAGACCACTTCTCAGTTCCGATGCTTCCTGGCTGATGTTTTGGTCACTTTTGAATGCTGGCGGTGCATTCACTCTAGTGGTAGCATGAGACGGAATCTACAACCCACACAAGTGGCTCAGGTAGTGCAGCTTATCCAGGATGGCACATCAATGCGAGCTGTGGCAAGAAGGTTTGCTGTGTCTGTCAGCGTAGTGTCCAGAGCATGGAGGCGCTACCAGGAGACAGGCCAGTACATCAGGAGACGTGGAGGAGGCCGTAGGAGGGCAACAACCCAGCAGCAGGACCGCTAGCTCCGCCTTTGTGCAAGGAGGAACAGGCGGAGCACTGACAGAGCCCTGCAAAATGACCTCCAGCAGGCCACAAATGTGCATGTGTCTGCTCAAATGGTCAGAAACAGACTCCATGAGGGTGATATGAGGGCCCGACGTCCACAGGTGGGGGTTGTGCTTACAGCCCAATACCGTGCAGGACGTTTGGCATTTGCCAGAGAACACCAAGATTGGCAAATTCGCCACTGGCGCCCTGTGCTCTTCACAGATGAAAGCAGGTTCACACTGAGAACATGTGACAGACGTGACAGAGTCTGGGGACGCCGTGGAGAACGTTCTGCTGCCTGCAACATCCTCCAGCATGACCGGTTTGGCATTGGGTCAGTAATGGTGTGGGGTGGCATTTCTTTGGAGGGCCGCACAGCCCTCCATGTGCTCACCAGAGGTAGCCTGACTGCCATTAGGTACCGAGATGAGATCCTCAGACCCCTTGTGAGACCATATGCTGGTGCGGTTGGCCCTGGGTTCCTCCTAATGCAAGACAATGCTAGACCTCATGTGGCTGGAGTGTGCCAGCAGTTCCTGCAAGACGAAGGCATTGATGCTATGGACTGGCCCGCCTGTTCCCCAGACCTGAATTCAATTGAGTACATCTGGGACATCATGTCTCGCTCTATCCACCAACGTCACGTTGCACCACAGACTGTCCAGGAGTTGGCAGATGCTTTAGTCCAGGTCTGGGAGGAGATCCCTCAGGAGATCGTCCGCCACCTCATCAGGAGCATGCACAGGCACGTGGATGCCACACACACAATACTGAGCCTCATTTTGACTTGTTTTAAGGACATTACATCAAAGTTGGATCAGCCTGTAGTGTGTTTTTCCACTTTAATTTTGAGTGTGACTCCAAATCCAGACCTCCATGGGTTGAAAAATTTGATTTAAATTTTTTTATTTTTGCGTGATTTTGTTGTCAGCACATTCAACTATGTAAAGAACAAAGTATTTCAGAAGAATATTTAATTAATTCAGATCTAGGATGTGTTATTTTTGTTTTCCCTTTATTTTTTTGAGCATTGTAGTTCTACATTATAGATTCCTGAAAACAAAAAACAAAAAAACAAGAAAACTGTTTTTAAAGTGTAATTACATTCTTGCAAGCACTGAGGAATTGCCCCCCTTTTTTTTATTTTTATAGAAACCAGTCTTTATTTGCCATTTGTAATTGGGCATCTCGTTATAGACTTGTTACTGAACATGAACATTGCAGAAAGATAAGGGTTAGATATACAGGTGAAACTCGAAAAATTAGAATATCGTGCAAAGTTAATTTATTACAGAAATGCAATTTAAAAGGTGAAACTGATATATGAGATAGACTCATTACATGCAAGGCGAGATATTTCAAGCCTTTATTTGTTATAATTTGGATGATTATGGCTTACAGTTTATGAAACCCCAAAGTCACAATTTTGAGGTACCCTTTGCTCAGGGGGTATAGATTAATTAGCTGACTAGAGTGTGACACTTTAAGCCTAGAATATTGGACCTTTTCACAAAATTCTAATTTTAAGCTGCATTAATGCAATTCCTTTAAATTTGCATTACTGAAATAAATGGACTTTTGCACAATATTCAAATTTTTTTGAGTTTCACCTGTAGTACAGCAGCAAACACATTTCACATCAGTAACTCAAATGATAATAATGTTACTGAAGGTAACTGCATCACAGCGTCTAATTTAAAAGACGTCTGGCATCACTGCAAAATAACTGCAGGCACACCCAAGTTTTAGTGAACGTGTTTCCCATTTAAAAAATTTTTTTTGTAATTTTACTGCAATAAAAATAACAATAAAATGCCAATTATAACACCATTATCATAGCCATATTACTGAACACGTACATTTCTACAAGATGATGGGTGGATTGGGTACCACAGCAACATACGCATTTCACATCACTAATGTAAATTATAACTGTGTTAGTTCAAAAGACATCTTGCATCACTGCAAAAAAAAATTGTGTTGCCACACCCAATATTTAATAAACACATTTTATTCTTTGACAAAAATATTATTTTTTTTACCACAATAATAATATGGAAATTATAACACCATTATCATAGACGTGTTAATGAACATATTGTACATTGGAGCAAGATTATGGATGGAAAGGATACAGCAGTAAATGCATTTGCCATCAGTAATGCAAATTAAAACCATGTTACTGAAGGCAATTATATCACAGCAACCAAAAGATGTCTGGCATCACTGAGATAAAATTGCACACACGTGTTTTAGTGAAGTGCTCATATTACTGTTTCAGAGTGTGACATTTAAACATGTTTCACTGCAAAAATCCATTATTACCATTGTAAATTGTTGATACCAGTGTACAGTGTGTTTGCGGAAGTGGAAGGATTCAACACATTTAATTGCACCTCTGTTTTTAAATTACAGAAAAAAACAATTGCAATTTTGCTAGTACCATTTAAATCACAATAGAATGTCTGGAAAATAAAAGAGTGCAGAATGAAAGACACATGGCCTGTCCTCACTGTGGGTAGTATCAGCACCGGCTATTCAATCAGTAGTAGTAGTAGTAGAAGCAGTAGTAGGCACTTTTAGCCAGGGTGGTGGTAGGTGTAGTAATAGCAAGAGTGGCACTAGGGGTAAAAAATAGAGCAGGGAATTACGGGAAGGGGGGGTTGTAGTAAAATATTCTTGAACTATGTGTTCAATAACATAGGTATAAAAATTGTGTTATTGCTCTAAAATGCTTTGCTATAATGCAACTATTTTAATAACACAAATATAATGCACTGAAGTGGTTTTTAGGAAAAAAAAGTGTGCAATTGCTCAACATTTTCAGCACTATGCTATTAGGGTACAGGCAATAAGCCTATGAACTATAGAAACTTGAGAGTTTTTTTGCTTTTTTTAAAGCTGTCTGTTCATAAACAGAAAAAAAAAATGTTTTTCTTTTTAATTTTTGTAGAGGATTTTATAAATAAGTTTTTTTCTCTCCCTATAGTGACCCTATCACATCACACATTACATTACATTAGTAAATTATGCTTGTAATAGCTTTTTGTCAGACACTGCAACATAACATCTTTCCGGGTCACAAGCTGAAGACAGAAAGGTGATTCTTCTGTCTCGGTATAAGGAGCTGCCTTCCCACTGCCCCATCTTTGGCTGATCCAGGCAGTTTTTCATCCTCTGAGCCAGCATAGGCAAGCCCCCCACTTCCACCCAGTGTCATGTGATCCCACATTTTCTTCCTCTCTTGCCATTTTTTACACAAGTGTCTGAAACAATTTAAAATCCTTCGGATTCATTTGGTGGATACATTTTTATGACATTTGTAACAAATCCGATTAGTTTAGAATAAATTCACATATCTCTAATACATATGTGTATAGATATAGATTCTGATGCATCCTGCTTTGGATGAATCCAAATATTTGTGACTGTTTCACTAATCAGCATGAGTTCCCAATCGCCTTTGGTGTATTATACAGTATGAGTTTTTCTGTGGCTGCATCAAGATGGCTGCCATTAACACAATACTATGTGAGTCTAGAGCATGTGCTGTTCCTGTAAGTAGTGGTGCATGCCGAAATGTATTACATAAAAAATCTAAACCCAGGATTAAGCTCATAATGCTTAGTGAAACAATCACAAAGACTCTACCAACACAGATAGATAGATAGATAGATAGATAGATAGATAGATAGATAGATAGATAGATTATATACATATGGGCCCTTTGATTTTAAAAAGGGAATGCACACATTATGCGTTGTGAAAAATGATTCAACTTTACTCAACTGCTACAGTATTTTCATTAGTACTTTTTATTCAATTCATCCTGTATTATCTACATATCTACTGCCAAAAATATTGCCATTGTCAACCATCCTAATCAAATATAGCATAACAATTAAAAAAGACCTCAGGTCAGAAATAACAATAAAAATATACACATGCCAGTCTATAGTCTGCAGAAAAGTTTATAATGGCGAAAACTGTAGAACTGTAGCAAAGAATTCATTATAGCAAATTAATATTCAATGGATTATGAATAATGAAGATCTGATAATTATTTATTAGTGTAAAACAATTGATCAATTTTCCCTCTTGAAAATGTGTTCCGAGAACCTTCATACTGAACCCTTGACTATTGCATGCTCTGTTTACACAAACAGTATATTTCATTAAGATGAATCTTTGGAAATTCTTTCTGTCTCACTATTCATTTTTCTTACTGACACATAGCCTTGAGACAGAATACACTCTGGCAAAATAAATGGCTATTCCCATTGCTTATGTCCTGTGGACGATTATAGTAACAAGCCTAGAACTAGTGGGGATATATTGTGGCAATTTTGTATATAGTTTCCTTTTAGGCCTAATAAAAAAAATATCGATGTATATGCAAAGCTATTCCATATTTCTGAATCACAATGATTCCATAAAAAGAAGTATATTCGCGAATTTGAGAATGATTGATCTTATTATCTTGATTGCGAAAATCGGCAACTGGAAAATTTGCGATTAAAATTTGCGATACAAAATTTGCGATCAACACTACTCCTAAAGTCAAAAATATTGCAGCCTTCTCATTGGCCCATAAGCAAGAAGCAGTGAGGGATCATGGGTACTGATAAAAAAAAATCTAGAATATTCGCGATTACGAAGATATAGCACTATATTCTAGATATTCACGAGTTCTCGAAGTTCCAATATTCGCGATAAAAATTTGCTATTAGAATTTTCGCGATCAACACTATTGTAAATCCACCTTTGGCTTTCAACACTGCCTGAATCCTTCTGGGCATGCTCTGGATCAGATTCAAGCATGTCTCGACCGAAATCTGTTCCCAGGTCTCTTCTACATGCTCCAAATGTTGGTGCAAACTGGTCGACTCACTTGGGTACTAATACAGATTTTTCTTCAACTCTACCCACAAGTGTTCAATTGCGTTGAGGTCTGGGGATTGTGGTGGCCAATCTATCGCCTCTTCTTCATTGTCATTGAACCATTTCTTTGCCTCATAGTACTTGACAGTACAAAATAATAAGTCTTAATAATTCGTAGGATACTCACATATAGCTCAGCACTGAGACCACCATTGATCCCGGTCAAGTATCCAATGCCTTTGGCTGTTAAACAACCCCATATCATAAGGCTTCCTCCACCGAAATTGACAGTTCCTTTAATTTCTTGATCCTTTAACCCCTTGAGGAACCTGAGATTTTCCAATTTTTTTATTTTTTTTTCCTTTTTCTCTTTCCAGCCTTCCTATAGTCCTAACTTTTTTTTATTTTTCTATTCACATAGCCTTATGAGGGCTTATTTTTAGCGGGACAAGTTGTACTTTCTAATGGCACCATTTACGCTTGCATACCATGTAGTAGGAGGCGAGAAAAAAAATTCCAAATGGAGTAGAATTGGGAAAAAAAGCAATTCTCATAAAGGTTTTTATTTTATTTTGCTTAAGGCTTCAGCCTATTAGATCAATGTAACAGGTTACCTAATCTCATCCGGGGTACATATACGGCGGAGGTCCTTAACCCCTTAGGGATGGGCTCATTTTCACCTTAAGGACCAGGCCATTTTTTGCAAATCTGACCAGTGTCGCTTTTTGTGGTGATAACTTTAAAACTTTGACTTATCCAGGCCATTTTTCGTCACATATTGTACTTCATGACACTGGTAAATGGAGTCAAAAAAATTCATTTTTATTTATAAAAAAATACCAAATTTACCAGAAATTTTTAAAATTTGCAAATTTTTAAGTTTCAACTTCTCTACTTCTATAATACATAGTGATACCTCCAAAAATAGTTATCACTTTACATTCCCCATATGTCTATTTCATGTTTGGATCATTTTGGGAATGATATTTTATTTTTTGGGGATGTTACAAGACTTAGAAGTTTAGAAGCAAATCTTGAAATTTTTCAGAAACTTTCAAAAACCCACTTTTTTAGGACTAGTTCAGGTCTGAAGTTACTTTGTGAGGCTTAAATAATAGAAACAAACCCAAAAATGATCCCATTCTAGAAACTACACCCCTCAAGGTATTAAAAACTGATTTTGCAAACATCGTTAACCCTTTAGGTGTTCCACAAGAATTAATGAAAAATAGTGATACAATTTAAAAATGTAACTTTTTTGGCAGATTTTCCATTTTAATATTTTTTTTCCAGTTACAAATCAAGGGTTAACAGCCAAACAAAACTTAATATTTATGGCCCTGATTCTGTAGTTTACAGAAACACCCCATATGTGGTTGTAAGCTGCTGTACGGGCACACGGCAGGGTGCAGAAGGAAAGGAATGCCATACGGTTTTTGGAACGCAGATTTTGCTGGACTGGTTTTTGGACACCATGCCCCATTTGAAGCCCCCCTAATGCACCCCTAGAGTAGAAACTAAAAAAGTGACCCCATTTTAGAAACTAAAATTGCAATATGGTTGCTCACTTCAAGCGGATTATGGAGTCAGGTGCTGCTAACCCAAATTAGAGGGACACCCACCCTCTGGTCAGGTATAGCTAAGGAAATAGAATAATGGGTGAGCACTCTGGCACTTGGACTTATCTAAAATTTTATTAAATCAATTTAATTGGTACATGTACAATTGTAAAATAAGTAAAAATAAGTAAAAACATCAAGGTGCTGTTGTCAATGGAAAAGCAATATGCTAGAATTTAACACTTCACATATACACAGTCCACACAATGTCCAACCAATGCAGACTGTCCAGATAGTAGTAATTGGATGCGAAAATCCACTAGTTGGAATGTCAAATATCTAATATGGACGTAGGTTCTTGTCCCATATATATCAATCATTCCGCGTCAAGAGCAGGTGGATATCCAAAGCATAGTTATGGTAATAGTTGTTATCTCTTCCACAGAGTTTACAGAGGTATAGGTCTCTGATGTAATCACCAGCTTAATAGCCGTGGGTAATGTTTATAACCTCATGAGCCGGTCAATACTTTGGGAAGGAATAACTCTTACCTTCCTTCTTATCCAAACGGAGGTTGAGCGGTGCAGGTAGATACCAGCGTCACGCTTCCAGCTTCTCTCGCCGGCTATCCCGAACTATCGCGGGAGTTGGAGCGGGACTTGGTTTGTCCGTACCTGTTACTCTTCCGGCATGGAACGAAGAAAATACCTATTAAACAGATGTCCAGGATAGAAAAATTGGTTAGATGTCTGAGTGCTGGGGGCCCCAGTCCGAGTCCACGACGCAGTGTCGATAACCGACCAAACTGCGGCGTGTGAGTCGGATCTGGGGCACCCAGCCTACAAAAATCCAAAAATCTCAAGTTCAGCATTTAGACCGGCTGGTAGCATTGATCCGAACTCATAAATGCGTCTTGATTCTATCCTGGACATCTGTTTAAGAAAATTCCCTCCACGCCAGTGTATAAACCGCTGACAAAAAAACTCATTCCAAAATGAAAATCCAGTTTTCCACATTTTTGGGTGCTCTCTGGGATATAAAAGACGGAGGCATACAGGAGTCACGATACCACTGAGGAAGGGAAGGCAATTCCCGAAACGCGTCTGGACTGGATCGGACACCTGTGAGAAGTACCTCCGTACTATTAGCGTGGCCACGCTACGAATATTGTTTTTGCAAGATTAAGCATACACTATCTGAACAAGAAAGCACAGACCAAAGAGGTATTTTCTTCGTTCCATGCCGGAAGAGTAACAGGTACGGACAAACCAAGTCCCGCTCCAACTCCCGCGATAGTTCGGGATAGCCGGCGAGAGAAGCTGGAAGCGTGACGCTGGTATCTACCCGCACCGCTCAACCTCCGTTTGGATAAGAAGGAAGGTAAGAGTTATTCCTTCCCAAAGTATTGACCGACTCATGAGGTTATAAACATTACCCACGGCTATTAAGCTGGTGATTACATCAGAGACCTATACCTCTGTAAACTCTGTGGAAGAGATAACAACTATTACCATAACTATGCTTTGGATATCCACCTGCTCTTGACGCGGATTGATTGATATATATGGGACAAGAACCTACGTCCATATTAGATATTTGACATTCCAACTAGTGGATTTTCGCGTCCAATTACTACTATCTGGACAGTCTGCATTGGTTGGACATTGTGTGGACTGTGTATATGTGAAGTGTTAAATTCTAGCATATTGCTTTTCCATTGACAACAGCACCTTGATGTTTTTACTTATTTTTACTTATTTTACAATTGTACATGTACCAATTATATTTATTTAATAAAATTTTAGATAAGTCCAAGTGCCAGAGTGCTCAAACATTATTCTATTTCCATTTTAGAAACTACACCCCTCAAAGTATTCAAAATTGATTTTACAAACTTTTTTAACCCTTCAGGTGTTCCACAAGAATTAATGGAAAATAGAGATACAATTTTAAAATTTAACTTTTTTGGCATATTTTTACATTTTTATATTTTTTTCCAGTTACAAAGCAAGGGTTAACAGTCAAGGCAGATTTTGCTGGACTTTTTTTTTTTTACACCATGTCCCATTTGAAGCCCCCTGATGCACCCCTAGAGAAGAAACTCCCAAAAAGTGACCCCATTTTAGAAACTACGGGATAGGGTGGCAGTTTTGTTGGTACTAGTTTAGGGTACATATGATTGTTGGTTGCTCTATATTACACTTTTTGTGAGGCAAGGTAATTTTTTTGTTATTTACAACATTCATCTGACAGGTTAGATCATGCAGTATTTTTATATATTTTTTTATAGAGCAGGTTTTACGCGGCGATACCTAATATGTATACAATTTTTTTTATTTATGGAAGTTTTACACAATGATTTCATTTTTGAAACAAAAAAAATCATGTTTTAGTATTTCCATAGTCTGAGAGCCATAGTTTTTTCAGTTTTTGGGCGATTATCTTGGGTAGGGAATGATTTTTGCGGGATGAGATGACGGTTTGATTGGCACTATTTTGGGGTGCGTATGACTTTTTGATCGCTTGCTATTACACTTTTTGTGATGTAAGGTGACAAAAGATGTCTTTTTTTACACCGTTTTTTAAATATTTTTTACGGTGTTCATCTGAGGGGTTAGGTCATGTGATATTTTTGTAGAGTAGGTTATTACGGACACGGTGATACCTAATATGTATACTTTTTTTTATTTATGTAAGTTTTACACAATAATATAATTTTTGAAACAAAAAATAAATCATGTTTTAGTGTCTCCATAGTCTGAAAGCCACAGTTTTTTCAGTTTTTGGGCGATTATCTTAGTTAGGGTCTCAGTTTTTGTGGCATGAGATGAAGGTTTCATTGGCACTAGTTTGGGGTGCATATGGCTTTTTGATCGCTTGCTATTGCACTTTTTGTGATGTAATGTGACAAAAAATGGCTTTTTTTACACTGTTTTTTATTTATTTATTTTTACGGTGTTCACCTGAGAGGTTAGGTCATGTGATATTTTTATAGAGCAGTTTATTATGGACGCGGCAATACCTAATATGTATACTTTTTTTAAATTACTTACGTTTTACACAATAACAGCTTTTCTAAAACAAAAAAAAAATGATGTTTTAATTTCTCCATATTCTGAGCCATAGTTTTTTTTATTTTTGGGCGATTGTCTTAGATAGGGGCTCATTTTTTGTGGGATGAGGTGACGGTTATATTGGTACTATTTTGGTGGGCATATGCCTTTTTGATCGCTTACTGTTGTACTTTTTGTGATGTAAGGTGACAAAAAAATGGTTTATTTAGTACAGTTTTTTTTTTGTTTTTTTTTACGGTGTTCATCTGAGGGGTTAGGTCATGTGATATGTTTATAGAGCCTGTCGATACGGACGCGGAGATACCTAATATGTCTACTTTTTGTTTTTCCCTATTTTTAACAAATTTTTTATTTACTTTATTTGGGGGAAATAACATTTTTTATTTATTTTTTTACTTAAAACTTTAATTTTTTTAGGGGGGAAACTTTATTTTTTGTCCCACTTTGGGACTTCAGCTTTTTAAGTCTGATCCCCTTTACAATGCATTCCAATACTTCTGTATTGGAATTCATTGGCTGTATGAGTAATACAGTGTATATTACTCATACAGATTCCTGCCTGTAAGATCCAGGGGGCTTCCATGCCATCGGGTTCCCGCTACAGCCCCACGGGGACCCGATGGCACGCCGCCGCCACACCATGAAAAGCTGCAAACCGCAGGTCTGAATTGACGGGATCCCTTCACGCATTGTCCCTGGGTGGCGCGTCAAAAAGGACGTACAGGTACGCCCTGTGTCCTTAAGTACCAGGACATCAGGGCGTACCTGTACGCCCTATGTCCTAAACAGGTTAAAGGGTTAACCCCCTTTTCCCTTGTTTATTCTAGACCCATTCTAGTCCAGTCTATTGACTTTCATCTCATCTCTCCAAATCACCTGTTTCCAATCTTCTACTGTCCATTGTTCGTACTTTTTTGCAAACTCAAACCAACACTTCTTAGGATGATATTAAAGGCAAAGCTTCTTTACCTTTTTTGGGGGCAACATTCCAGACTTGTTTAACCTCCTCAGGACCGCCGTACGCAGGATTGCGTCCTGGCGGCGGCCCTGCTCTTCTGGGTGGACGCATATACGCGTCCTCTCGCGATAGCCGAGATTTCCTGTGAACGCGCGCACACAGGCGCGCGCGCTCACAGGAACGGAAGGTAAGCGAGTGGATCTCCAGCCTGCCAGCGGCGATCGTTCGCTGGCAGGCTGGAGATGTGATTTTTTTAACCCCTAACAGGTATATTAGACGCTGTTTTGATAACAGCGTCTAATATACCTGCTACCTGGTCCTCTGGTGGTCCCCTTTGTTTGGATCGACCACCAGAGGACACAGGTAGCTCTGTAATATGTAGCACCAAGCACCACACTACACTACACCCCCCCGTCACTTATTAACCCCTTATTCACCCCCTGATCACCCCCCTGTCATTGATCACCCCCCTGTCATTGATCAACCCCCTGTAAGGCTCCATTCAGAGGTCCGTATGATTTTTACGGATCCACTGATAGATGGATCGGATCCGCAAAACACGTACGGACGTCTGAATGGAGCCTTACAGTGGGGTGATCAATGACGGGGGTGATCACCCCATATAGACTCCCTGATCACCCCCCTGTCATTGATCACCCCCCTGTAAGGCTGCATTCAGATGTCCGTATGTTTTTTACGGATCCACGGATACATGGATCGGATCCGCAAAAACACATACGGACATCTGAATGGAGCCTTATAGGGGGTGATCAATGACAGGGGAGTGATCAACCCCATATAGACTCCCTGATAACCCCCCTGTCATTGATCACTCCCCTGTCATTGATCACCCCCCTGTAAGGCTGCATTCAGATGTCCGTATGTTTTTTACGGATCCACGGATACATGGATCGGATCCGCAAAACACATACGGACGTCTGAATGGAGCCTTATAGGGGGGTGATCAATGACAGGGGGGTGATCACCCCATATAGACTCCCTGATCACCCCCCTGTCATTTTTTTTTACCCCCCTGTTATTGATCACCTCCCTGTAAGGCTGCATTCAGATGTCCGTATGTTTTTTACGGATCCATGGATCGGATCCGCAAAACACATACGGATATCTGAATGGAGCCTTATAGGGGGGTGATCAATGACAGGGGGGTGATCACCCCATATAGACTCCCTGATCACCCCCCTGTCATTTTTCACCCCCCTATCATTGATCACCCCCCTGTAAGGCTCCATTCAGACATTTTTTTGGCCCAAGTTAGCGGAAATTATATATTTTTTTTCTTACAAAGTCTCATATTCCACTAACTTGTGTCAAATCTCACATGAACTCACCATACCCCTCACGGAATCCAAATGCGTAAAAATTTTTAGACATTTATATTCCAGACTTCTTCTCACGCTTTAGGGCCCCTAGAATGCCAGGGCAGTATAAATACCCCACATGTGACCCCATTTCGGAAAGAAGACACCCCAAGGTATTCCGTGAGGGGCATATTGAGTCCATGAAAGATTGAAATTTTTGTCCCAAGTTAGCGGAAAGGGAGACTTTGTGAGAAAAATAAATAAAAAATCAATTTCCGCTAACTTGTGCCAAAAAAAAAAAATTCTATGAACTCGCCATGCCACTCATTGAATACCTTGGGGTGTCTTCTTTCCAAAATGGGGTCACATGTGGGGTATTTATACTGCCCTGGCATTTTAGGGGCCCTAAAGCGTGAGAAGAAGTCTGGGATCCAAATGTCTAAAAATGCCCTCCTAAAAGGAATTTGGGCTGCTTTGCGCATCTAGGCTGCAAAAAAGTGTCACACATCTGGTATCGCCGTACTCAGGAGAAGTTGGGCAATGTGTTTTGGGGTGTCATTTTACATATACCCATGCTGGGTGAGATAAATAACTTGGTCAAATGCCAACTTTGTATAAAAATGGGAAAAGTTGTCTTTTGCCGAGATATTTCTCTCACCCAGCATGAGTATATGTAAAAAGACACCCTAAAACACATTGCCCAACTTCTCCTGAATACGGCGATACCACATGTGTGACACTTTTTTGCAGCCTAGCTGGGCAAAGGGGCCCACATTCTAAAGAGCACCTTTAGGATTTCACAGGTCATTTACCTACTTACCACACATTAGGGCCCCTAGAATGCCAGGGCAGTATAACTACCCCACAAGTGACCCCATTTTGGAAAGAAGACACCCCAAGGTATTCCGTGAGGGGCATGGCGAGTTCCTAGAATTTTTTATTTTTTGTCACAAGTTAGCGGAAAATGATGATTTTTTTTTCTTTTTTTTTTTCTTACAAAGTCTCATATTCCACTAACTTGTGACAAAAAATAAAAACTTCCATGAACTCACTATGCTCATCACGAAATACCTTGGGGTGTCTTCTTTCCAAAATGGGGTCACTTGTGGGGTAGTTATACTGCCCTGGCATTTTAGGGGCCCGAATGCGTGAGAAGTGGTTTGAAATCAAAATCTGTAAAAAATGGCCGGTGAAATCCGAAAGGTGCTCTTTGGAATGTGGGCCCCTTTGCCCACCTAGGTTGCAAAAAAGTGTCACACATCTGGTATCACCGTACTCAGGAGAAGTTGGGCAATGTGTTTTGGGGTGTCTTTTTACATATACCCATGCTGGGTGAGAGAAATATCTTGGCAAAAGACAACTTTTCCCATTTTTTTATACAAAGTTGGCATTTGACCGAGATATTTATCTCACCCAGCATGGGTATATGTAAAATGACACCCCAAAACACATTGCCCAACTTCTCCTGAGTACGGAGATAACACATGTGTGACACTTTTTTGCAGCCTAGGTGGGCAAAGGGGCCCACATTCCAAAGAGCACCTTTCGAATTTCACCGGCAATTTTTTACAGATTTTGATTTCAAACTACTTACCACACATTAGGGCCCCTAGAATGCCAGGGCAGAATAACTACCCCACAAGTGACCCTATTTTGGAAAGAAGACACTCCAAGGTGGGCATAGTGAGTTCATAGAAGTTTTTATTTTTTGTCACAAGTTAGTGGAATATGAGACTTTGTAAGAAAAAAAAAATCATCATTTTCCGCTAACTTGTGACAAAAAATAAAAAGTTCTATGAACTCACTATGCCCATCAGCGAATACCTTAGGGTGTCTACTTTCCGAAATGGGGTCATTTGTGGGGTGTTTGTACTGTCTGGCCATTGTAGAACCTCAGGAAACATGACAGGTGTTCAGAAAGTCAGAGCTGCTTCAAAAAGCGGAAATTCACATTTTTGTACCATAGTTTGTAAACGCTATAACTTTTACCCAAACCATTTTTTTTTTACCCAAACTTTTTTTTATCAAAGACATGTAGAACAATAAATTTAGAGAAAAATTTATATATGGATGTCGTTCTTTTTTTGCAAAATTTTACAACTGATAGTGAAAAATGTCATTTTTTTGCAAAAAAAATCGTTAAATTCCGATTAATAACAAAAAAAGTAAAAATGTCAGAAGCAATGAAATACCACCAAATGATAGCTCTATTAGTGAGAAGAAAAGAGGGTAAAATTTATTTTGGTGGTAAGTTGCATGACCGAGCAATAAACGGTGAAAGTAGTGTAGGTCAGAAGTGTAAAAAGTGGCCTGGTCATTAAGGGTGTTTAAGCTAAGGGGGCTGAGGTGGTTAAAAAACTATGGCAGACTTTAAGTTAGCTTCATACAATGTAAGGGGACTGAGATCCCCTCTAAGAGATGTCATATTTTTTCTCTCCTACATAAAGAGAAATGTACAGTAGTCTTTTTTCAGGAGACCCATTTCAAACATGGGAATTATCCCAACCTTTCTCATTCTAAATTTCCTGCCTCGTATCATTGTGGTGCTGGGGGTGCGGCCTCGAGGGGAGTCAGCTTTTGCTTTAGTAGGGGACTCCCTTTTCAATATAAATCCCATGTTCAGGACCCGGATGGTCGATACCTAATCCTAATAGGCCAAGTAGGACAATCCATGTTTACTTTTGCAAACATATACGCCCCAAATGTAGATCAATCCAGTTGACTCACCCCAGTCTTTTCTCTGATAGAAAAACATAGAGAAGGCTTTTTGATTGTGGCAGGTGACTTCAATATAGCCTTGAACCCTTCAATTGATACGTCCTCCAAAAAATCCCCAGCCTCAGGGAAAACTCTTAGTTTATTACATACGAATATGCATAACCTGGGAGTTTTGGATATTTGGCGCTGCTACAATCCTGACACAATTGATTACTCCTTTTATTCCACTGCTAATAATTCATTTAGCAGAATTGATAACATTTTGGTTCCGAAAGATAAACTGCAATTATGTTCATTCCTAAAAATTGGTAATATTACCCTATCTGACCATGCCCCGATTTTCTGCGAAGTAAGCACAAACCAAAAAACCAATAGACTACCCAACTGGAGATTTAATGAATCTCTATTAAACAATAGCAAACATATTACCCTCATATCCTCTTATCTTGAGGAATATTTCCTAACAAATAATACCTCTGAGATATCCCCCCAAGTCCTCTGGGACGCTCATAAGGCCTATATCAGAGGTAGATTGATTGGTCTCTGCTCCTTCTTGAAGACATGTTATCAAAAATACACATAGCTGAAAAAGCGCATAAGAAATCCCTGACAGTCCAACAATTAGCGGAACTTTCTTCCCTCAGGGCTCAGTTAAAAAACCTCTTAAATGAGCGCTCAGCCAAATTTTTCTTATCAGCTCAACAGAAATTTTTTGCTCATGGCAACAAAACCTCTAAGTATGTGATGAATCGGATTAAACAGAGAAGGAACTCCCGCTATGTTCCATACCTTAGATCTTTGCAGGGTACCCAACTATTTAAAGGGGTTATCCGAGTTATGGGGAAAAAAAATTAAAACCTCATAAAATTCATCAGGACATACATATACATTGGTTAAGCTTGATTTCTTAAGAGAGAAACCCATATGTCCACCTTCTCATGGTTCTGTTATTGCTGTGTTTACATGCTGAGGGGGCGTATAACAACAATGCCTGAGCTCTCCCTATTGAATATTTGTGGGCGTGAACAACCTGACCTTCCCCTCACCCTGCTCTGCTCTGCACAACCTAAGGGCTCTTTCACACCTGCGTTATTGTCTTCCGGCATAGAGTTCCGTCGTCGGGGCTCTATGCCGGAAGAATCCTGATCAGTTTTATCCTAATGCATTCTGAATGGAGAGAAATCCGTTCAGGATGCATCAGGATGTCTTCAGTTCCGGTACGGAACGTTTGTTGGCCGGAGAAAATACCGCAGCATGCTGCGCTTTTTGCTCCGGCCAAAAATCCGGAACACTTGCCGCAAGGCCGGATCCGGAATTAATGCCCATTGGAAGGCATTGATCCGGATCCGGCCTTAAGCTAAACGTCGTTTCGGCGCATTGCCGGAGCCGACATTTAGCTTTTTCAGAGTGGTTACCATGGCTGCCGGGACGCTAAAGTCCTGACAGCCATGGTAAGTGTAGCGGGGAGCGGGGGAGCAGTGTACTTACCGTCCGTGCGGCTCCCCGGGCGCTCCAGAGTGACGTCAGGGCGCCCCAAGCGCATGGATCACGTGATCGCATGGATCACGTCATCCATGCGCATGGGGCGCTCTGACGTCATTCTGGAGCGCCCCGGGAGCCGCACGGACTGTAAGTATGCTGCTCCCCCGCTCCCCGCTCCTACTATGGCAACCAGGACTTTAATAGCGTCCTGGGTGCCATAGTAACACTGAAAGCATTTGGAAGACGGTTCCGTCTTCAAATGCTTTCAGTACACTTGCGTTTTTCCGGATCCGGAGTGTAATTCCGGCAAGTGGAGTACACGCCGGATCCGGACAACGCAAGTGTGAAAGAGGCCTAAGTTTGCATTTTAAAAATCAGTCACATGATCATCTCCTAGCTCACACAGGCAGATCTTCCTGTCACATTGCAGATACAGCTACGGCAAGGATGCAGCTACGGCTAGGATGCAGCTACGGCTAGGATGCAGCTACGGCTCAGATACAGCTACGGCTAGGATGCAGCTACGGCTAGGATGCAGCTACGGCTCAGATACAGCTACGGCTAGGATGCAGCTACGGCTCAGATACAGCTACGGCTAGGATGCAGCTACGGCTCTATCTATAAGATGGACATATAGCTGTATCTAAGCTATTGCTGTATCTAAGCTATCACTGATTCTAAGCCACCGCTGTATCTAAGCTACAGCTGTATCTAAGCTATCGCTGTATCTAAGCTACAGCTGTATCTAAGCTACCGCTGTATCTAAGCTACCGCTGTATATAAGCTACCGCTGTATCTAAGCTATCGCTGTATCTAAGCTACCCCTGTATCTAAGCTATCGCTGATTCTAAGCTACAGCTGTATCAAAGCTACAGCTGTATCTAAGCTATCGCTGTATCTTAGCTATCGCTGATTCTAAGATACAGCTGTATCTAAGCTACAGCTGTATCTAAGCTATCGCTGTATCTAAGCTATCGCTGTAGCTAAGCTACAGCTGTATCTAAGCTACAGCTGTATCTAAGCTATCGCTGTATCTCAGCTACCGCTGAATCTAAGCTATAGCTGTATTTAAGCTACCTCTGTATCTAAGCTATCGCTGTATCTAAGCTACTACTGTATCTAAGCTACAGCTGTATCTAAGCTACAGCTGTATCTAAGCTATCGCTGATTCTAAACTATCGCTGTATCTAAGCTACCGCTGTATCTAGGCTATTGCTGTATCTAAGCTACCTCTTTATTTAATCTATCGCTGTATCTAAGCTACAGCTGTATCTAAGCTATTACTGTATGTAAGCTATAGATTAGATAAAGATATATCTTGGATGCAGATATAGATATAGCTATAGCTATATCTAAGCTATATGATGGACAATTATTTCCTTTTTTCCCCAGGGGAGGTATTAACATTATAATGGGGACTTGTTGAGGGGGCCAGGGCTGTAATAACAATCCCCAGAAGCGGGAGGGGAACGTGTAAACTGGCCCAAGTGAGGGAAGGAGCCGGACACATACCCTGCTGCTGGTGCTGCTGGAGAAAATGTATCACCTCGGCTCTGGTAAGTATCGCGCATGAGCGATCGCTTACCATCACCGAGGCTGTGTGAGGAGAAGGAGAGAGGGGCGGGCACCAAAGGCTCTGACGTCTCGTTTACAGAGCCGGGCCACTCCCTCAAGCAGGGAGACGGCTGTAAACGAAACGTCATCAGCAGAGCAGAGCCGAGGCAGTGTGAGGAGAGCTGGAGGGGGGAGGGGGGAGGGCACCAGAGGCTCTGACGTTTCGTTTACAGAGCCTGGACACTCCCTCAAGCAGGGAGAAGCTTGTAAACGAGACGTCAGTGCCTGAGCAGGGTTGATGACGTCGGGGGTCACATGACCCAAATGTGAACTGGCTAAACAGAGCAAAATAGCTAATGTAAGTGATTTACAAAATAGTTTCATATAATACTATAAGAGTTATTAGCATAAATGTATTTAACTTGGATAACCCCTTTAAGGCTGAGCAGTTTAGGCTACTTTCACACTTGCGTTCGGAGCGGATCCGTCTGGTGTCTGCCCAGACGGATCCGCTCCTATAATGCAAGCAACGGTATCCGTTCAGAACGGATCCGTCTGCATTATATAAAAAAAAAAAATCTAAGTGTAAAAGTTAGTCAGACGGATCCGTCCAGACTTTGCATTCAAAGTCAATGGGGGACGGATCCGTTTGAAATTGCACCATATTGTGTCAACTTAAAACGGATCTGTCCCCATTGACTTACATTGTAAGTCTGGACGGATCCGTTTGGCTCCGCACGGCCAGGCGGACACCCGAACGCTGCAAGCTGCGTTCGGGTGTCCGCCTGCTGAGCAGAATGGAGGCCAAACGGAGCCATCCTGATGCATTCTGAGCGGATACGCATCCACTCAGAATGCATTGGGGCCGTACGGATCAGTTCGGGGACGCTTGTGAGAGCCTTCAAACGGAACTCACAAGCGGAACCCCGAACGCTAGTGTGAAAGTAGCCTTAGGCTGTTTTATAAATCTCTTTATAATCTCCCAGTCCCTGACTCCCCTAATCCTTCTCTATGCAGGGAATCCAACATTAACTCCTTCCTTGACACTATCAACCTCCCAGTCTTAACTGTATCACAACGGGAGTCTCTAGCCGAACCATTCACTATTTCGGAACTAATTATGGCCATTAAATCTACCCCCAGGGGTAGATGCCCTGGACCAGACGGTCTCCCTATATCTTACTTCTCGACCTTCAAAAACATCTTGTTAACTCATCTGCTCCCTGTATGTAATCTTGCAATGTCCAATCTTCCTCTTTCCCCAGATATGACTAAGGCCACTATAACAATAATACCCAAAGACGGCAAAGATCCTACATTATGCTCCAATTATCGCCCAATTTCCCTACTTAATGTAGACCTTAAACTCATAGCCAAGATGTTAGCCACTAGGTTGCAGGGTTTCCTACCTGCACTAATACACCCGGACCAAGTAGGATTTGTAAAAAGGGGAAAGATGATACCACCAAAATATTAGATGCCCTGTACTATGCCATGAAAAAACACACCCCCTTGGTCCTGATTGGCACGGACGCCGAGAAAGCATTTGACAGAGTGGACTGGACGTATATCAGATTGACTCCAAGTACCTGATCAATATATCAATGCAGTGTTTGCTATGTACACCTGCTCCTCGGCGTCCGTGTCAGTTAACAGAATACTCTCCTCCAGTTTCTCTATTAGAAATGGGACGAGGCAGGGATGCCCCCTCTCACCCCTACTATTCGTCCTGGTGATGGAATCCCTCCTGCAAGCCCTTAGACAAAATGGAGAAATTAGAGGTCTGAAGGTTGGGGCGCAAGAATTTAAGTTAGCTGCATTTGCTGATGACTTGTTAATTATCACCACCAATCCACATAAATCCATGGCAAAGATATTAACAACGCTTAGTCTTTTCGGCTCCTTTCTAATTTCAAGATTAATCCCTCCAAGTCCCAAGTGCTTCATATAGGCCTCTCCCCTGCTAATCTTTCCTCTCTTCAAACAAATTCCCCATTTAATTGGCAAACTCAGCAATTGACCTATTTGGGGGTAAAATTATCCCCTCATCTGCCTGACCTATTCCGACTAAATTACAAACCCCTCCTAGCATCCATGCAGGCCCAGATGGATACCCTGGACTCTCAATATCTCTCGTGGTTTGGCAGGAAAAATATCTTTATGTCCCTGATTATGCCGAAACTCACCTATCTGATGCAGGTTCTCCCTATCAAAATACCTAAGCCATTTTTTGCCTCTCTGAATAAAACTATTCGCAAATTTATTTGGCAAGGTAAAAGCCCCCGTATTTCCTTTGACACTCTGACCAAACCTAGATCCAAAGGTGGTATTGGCCTCCCAGACCCTGAAGCCTACATGGATGCTATACAACTTTCCAGGGCCTTAGACTTGATCAGAGAACGGTCTCATAAGTTTTGGCTCAAATTAGAGAACGCCTTACTACCCTCCTTTACTCGGGCTCTTCTGCTGACTAATAAGCCGCTCCCACCGCATGGCTTAGCAACCAACCCTCTCACTCGCAACACCCTAAAGGTCTGGAGGAGGTTCACTTCCAGCTCTGAAGGTCCTACACTCCCTTCCCCTCTTTTACTCATAAAAGATATTATTGATTTGGCTCCCAAAGAACTGAAGGAGAGCTTCCCAACTGCCATAAGAACATCAGAGATTTCCGCCTCGCAACTACTTGATCATGAGGGCTGATCCTGAAATTTGCAAGTTATTTGATTCTCAGATCCGCAACCCCACCCTACTGCATTTCCTCAGGACAGAAGCACTTCTCTGGGCAAAAAATGCCTCCCAAACAAGGGAACCAAGCTGGTTTGACGAAATGCTATGTAGTAAGGTATACCCATCCAAAACTATTTCTAAAATATACAGACATCTAAAGTCACTTTCTTCCCTTCCTAAACCTGCTATTGTGGGCCTTTGGGAAAGGGATTTACAGCAAAATCTGTCATCCCAGGAGATCACCAAACTCTTAATCTCCCCCCACAAGATATCCAGGTGTATACGCATCCAAGAGAACAACTACAAAATTCTTACGAGATGGTACAAGACCCCAGATAAAACATGCTTGTATAGCTCAACAGCCTCTGATATTTGCTGGAGGTGTCACGTCTACAAAGGTACTTTTATGCACATCTGGTGGTCTTGTGACCTAATTAATCCTTGGTGGCATAGGATCATTCAACTGTGCAATCAGATATGCCAAACATCCCTCCCATGCACGCCTGAGCTAGCCCTGATATCCCTGGGGATGGGTAATATAGGTATACATAAATCATCTCTCTTTGCGCTCATGCTGGCAGCTGCCAGACTACTCCTACCTATGCACTGGCTGTCCTCTGATATCCCCTGTATTGATCATTGGATCAATAAAGTAGACCAGATTTATAGGATGGAGGAAATCTCCCATTGGGAATCACATTCTAGATCCTCCTTCCTAGGGGTTTGGTCGCCATGTAAAAAATCTAGAAAATTTGTATAACAAGCTTTTTCAGCGGGTACTTATTCCGAAATTGACCGCCTGTTCATGTCCTGCTATATGGATCCTCATACCCCGCTAGGTACCTTCCTTACACTTCAGGAATCATACTCTAGGAGCCCTGACATCTTGTTTACCCTGAACTGTTCTAATTGTACTGATAGTACTCTGATAGTACTTATGTCTGATAACAGCTGATACCTGTTAGAGTTGGGCTTAAATGCCCGTTAGTTACTTGAACATGTGATAATTTTTTCGAATGTAAATGCTGCCTTCTTTTATGTCACTTGTACTGTTTTCAAATTTTGACCTAAAGCATGTAGGGCGGGTCACAGTGCCGATAAACGGCCAGACGTGGGACCCTCAGTCAGAGACGGGACCACCACCCTACAGAAAACCTGAGGGTCCCATGTCTGGCCGTTTATCGGCACTGTGACCCGCCCTCGGAGTAGGGACCCCCACCTCTAACCTTCGAGCCCCAAAACTGGCTTCCATTCACTGCTAGAATTTCTATTCATTGCCAGAATTTCCATTCATCTCTTGCCTGAACTTCCAATCATTGACAGAATTTCCATTTATTCTTTATAGTCTGCAATTATGCTGCATTATATTTATTATTTTCCTCCCAGTATATTAATTGTGTTCCCCCTACTAGATTAGTAATATATATGTAGTTATTCCAGCTTATTGACCTCAAGGAACTTCGAAATGGGATTTACTGGTCGAATTTTATATGGAAGAGTTATATAGATGGACCATTAATACTTAAAGTGTTTTTTAGCATGTTTATCTCACATGTTTTATGTCTCATATATATTATGATATTATTTTAACTTAAATGATCCAATAGGATATAATCCCGCAATGAACTAGACACATTTTTCGAAAAAAACGCAATCATACCGCATCAAAAACGCATTTATATTTATGCAATCCAGAATCCAGATTTTCTGGATGACCAAATGGAATATAAAAGGTGGAGGGGTACGATTGGCGCTTTACCACTGAGGAAGGGGTGTAGACGCCCCGAAACGCGTCTGGTGAAAGAAGGAAAGCGCCCACTTAACTAACTGGACCTCCACTAAATATTGCATGGCCATGCGATAAAGTTTTTCAGCTAATTCATCGATACAGCTTGCAGCAAAGGACGCCGCTGACAAGGTATTACTCCTGTTCGCTTAATCCCGCGATACTGTGACGTCATCAGTCCGAGGTGTGCGACGCGAGATGCTGAGTGCTGCCTGCACCGCTCGCCCCTCGTGCAACGAGAGCAACATATGCCCCAGTAGAACGCTTCAACAGGAGACAGGTAGGAACCTGGAAGCATCTTAATTATCATTCTAATACAGAGTGACTTAAAATCTCTTTACCTTGGCGGCAACACTTAACAACTGTAAAAGCAAATATAACGGCAAACTCTGGACAGACCTTTTGTATTGCCTTCTTGCATTTGACTATTATCTACTTGCATTCATCGAGGATAAGTCACCCCCACAAGTGACCCACTATAGAAACTTATAGAACGTTCTCTTTGATTTGCGGTCTGCAGTATTTTATGTGCCAACAGGGATTATCCACTGCAACAAACAAGTTGCCCAAAGAGACTTTCTGAATGTATTAAATAATCCCTGATATCTACGTTATCAAATATTGTGGTAATAGGGGCACCACCCCGATACCAGTATCTTCTCAATTATTTTTTTTTTGGTACCAATTGCAATGCATTTTATTTTATAGTTTTAATTTTGTGTGATATATGATTCATGTATTTTATATAGGTTTTATTGTATAAGCAACTCCCTTATCAATTAATAAATATATCCTTTATGGTCCAAATGTTGTGAGTGCTCACTCACTCTTTACCATTTTTTCCATTATTTCACCTTGGGGCAGGGCACCCAATTGTGAGCTAGTAGCACCCATCATAGCCACCAGGTGTGAGCCAACCACTTTTTTACTATTTTTTTACTATTTTACTAATAACCAAAGACAATTACCTCTCCCAACTGGTTCAGGACCCGACTAGAGGGACGGCCATACTGGACTTAGTATTAACCAATAGCCCTGACAGAACAACAGACGTGCAGGTTGGGAGACACCTGGGAAATAGTGACCATAAAGTAATAACCTTCCAATTATCATTCAAAAGAGAGTTTCTACAGGGAGGAACAAAAATACCAAACTTCAAAAAAGCTAAATTTAGTCAACTAAGAGAGGCCATAGGCCTAACTAACTGGGACAAAGTCCTCAAAAATAAAAATACAGCCACAAAATGGGATATCTTTAAAAGCATCCTAAAAGCTCATTGTGAGAGGTACATACCGTATAGGAATAAAAGGTTAAGGAACAAAAAGAAACCAATGTGGATAAACAGAACTGTAAAGAAGGCAATAATTGACAAAAATAAAGTATATAAAACACTAAAACAGGAGGGCAGCACGGAAGCAGTGAAAAACTATAAGGAAAAAATAGAACATGTAAAAAACAAATAAAAGCGGCCAAACTAGAGACCGGGAGATTAATTGCCAAAGAGAGTAAAACTAACCCTAAAAATGTTCTTTAATTATATAAATGTTAAAAAGTATAAATCTGAAGGTGTCGGCCCTTTAAAAAGTAATGAGGGGGGAGTCGCAGAGAGCGACGAGGAGAAAGCAAAGCTGTTAAATATTTTTTTCTCCAATGTATTCACTGAAGAAAATAAACTGTCAGATGAAATGCTGAATGTAAAAATAAATTCCCCATTAAAAGTGTCCTGTCTGACCCAGGAAGAATTACAACAGCGACTTAAAAAGATTAAAATAGACAAAATCGCCAGGACCGGATGGCATACATCCCCGTTTCCTAAGGGAATTAAGTAATGTCATAGCCAAAAAGGGTCCTAAAACAGAGCCTGGAAACTATAGGCCTGTAAGTTTAACATCTGTTGTTGGTAAACCGTTTGAAGGGTTTCTGAGATGCTATGTTAGAGCATCTCAACGGAAATAAGCAAATAACGCCATATCAGCATGGCTTCATGAGGGATCGGTCATGCCAAACTAATTTAATCAGTTTCTATGAGGAGGTAAGTTCTAGACTTGACAGCGGCGAATCAATGGATGTTGTATATCTGGACTTCTCCAAAGCATTTGACAATGTACCACATAAAAGGTTAGTATATAAAATGAGAATGCTCGGAGTGGGAGAAAACGTCTGTATGTGGGTAAGTAACTGGCTGAGGGATAGAAAACAGAGGGTGGTTATTAGTGGTACACACTCAGATTGGGTCACTGTCACTAGTGGAGTACCTCAGGGGTCAGTATTGGGCCCTATTCTCTTCAATATATTTATTAATGATCTTGTAGAAGGCTTGCATAGTAAAATATCAATTTTCGCAGATGAAACTAAACTGTGTAAAGTAATTAACACTGAAGAGGACAGTATACTACTACAGAGCGATCTGGATAGACTGGAGGCTTGGGCAGATAAGTGGCAGATGAGGTTTAACACTTAAAAATGTAAAGTTATGCATATGGGAAGGAATAATGCAAGTCACCCGTACATACTAAATGGTAAAACACTCGGTAACACTGACATGGAAAAGGATCTAGGAATTTTAATAAACAGCAAACTAAGCTGCAAAAACCAGTGTCAGGCAGCTGCTGCCAAGGCCAATAAGATAATGGGTTGCATCAAAAGGGGCATAGATGCCCGTGATGAGAACATAGTCCTACCACTTTACAAATCATTAGTCAGACCACACATGGAGTACTGTGTACAGTTCTGGGCTCCTGTGAACAAGGCAGACATAGCAGAGCTGGAGAGGAGGGCAACTAAAGTAATAACTGGAATGGGGCAACTACAGTACCCTGAAAGATTATAAAAATTCGGGTTATTCACTTTAGAAAAAAGATGACTGAGGGGAGATCTAATTACTATGTACACTGCTCAAAAAAAAAAAAGGGAACACAAAAATAACACATCCTAGATCTGAGTTAATTAAATATTCTTCTGAAATACTTTGTTCCTTACATAGTTGAATGTGCTGACAACAAAATCACACAAAAATAAAAAAATGGAAATCAAATTTTTCAACCCATGGAGGTCTGGATTTGGAGTCACACTCAAAATTAAAGTGGAAAAACACACTACAGGCTGATCCAACTTTGATGTAATGTCCTTAAAACAAGTCAAAATGAGGCTCAGTAGTGTGTGTGGCCTCCACGTGCCTGTATGACCTCCCTACAACGCCTGTGCATGCTCCTGATGAGGTGGCGGACGGTCTCCTGAGGGATTTCCTCCCAGACCTGGACTAAAGCATCTGCCAACTCCTGGACAGTCTGTGGTGCAACGTGACGTTGGTGGATAGAGCGAGACATGATGTCCCAGATGTGCTTAATTGGATTCAGGTCTGGGGAACGGGCGGGCCAGTCCATAGCATCAATGCCTTCGTCTTGCAGGAACTGCTGACACACTCCAGCCACATGAGGTCTAGCATTGTCTTGCATTAGGAGGAACCCAGGGCCAACCGCACCAGCATATGGTCTCACAAGGGGTCTGAGGATCTCATCTCGGTACCTAATGGCAGTCAGGCTACCTCTGGCGAGCACATGGAGGGCTGTGCGGCCCTCCAAAGAAATGCCACCCCACACCATTACTGACCCAATGCCAAATCGGTCATGCTGGAGGATGTTGCAGGCAGCAGAACGTTCTCCACGGCGTCTCCAGACTCTGTCACGTCTGTCACATGTGCTCAGTGTGAACCTGCTTTCATCTGTGAAGAGCACAGGGCGCCAGTGGCGAATTTGCCAATCTTGGTGTTCTCTGGCAAATGCCAAACGTCCTGCACGGTGTTGGGCTGTAAGCACAACCCCCACCTGTGGACGTCGGGCCGTCATATCACCCTCATGGAGTCTATTTCTGACCGTTTGAGCAGACACATGCACATTTGTGGCCTGCTGGAGGTCATTTTGCAGGGCTCTGGCAGTGCTCCTCCTGTTCCTCCTTGCACAAAGGCGGAGATAGCGGTCCTGCTGCTGGGTTGTTGCCCTCCTACGGCCTCCTCCACGTCTCCTGATGTACTGGCCTGTCTCCTGGTAGAGCCTCCATGCTCTGGACACTACGCTGACAGACACAGCAAACCTTCTTGCCACAGCTCGCATTGATGTGCCATCCTGGATAAGCTGCACTACCTGAGCCACTTGTGTGGGTTGTAGACTCCGTCTCATGCTACCACTAGAGTTAAAGCACCGCCAGCATTCAAAAGTGACCAAAACATCAGCCAGGAAGCATAGGAACTGAGAAGTGATCTGTGGTCACCACCTGCAGAACCACTCCTTTATTGGGGGTGTCTTGTTAATTGCCTATAATTTCCACCTGTTGTCTATCCCATTTGCACAACAGCATGTGAAATTGATTGTCACTCAGTGTTGCTTCCTAAGTGGACAGTTTGATTTCACAGAAGTGTGATTGACTTGGAGTTACATTGTGTTGTTTAAGTGTTCCCTTTATTTTTTTGAGCATTGTATAAATATATCAGGGGTCAGTACAGAGATTTATCCCATCATCTTTTTATCCCCAGGACTGTGACTGAGATGAGGGGACATCCTCTGCGTCTGGGGGAAAGAAGGTTTGCACACAAACATAGAAGAGGATTCTTTACGGTAAGAGCAGTGAGACTATGGAACTCTCTGCCTGAGGAAGTGGTGATGGTAAGTACAATAAAGGAATTCAAGAGGGGCCTGGATGTATTTCTGGAGTGTAATAATATTACAGGCTATAGCTACTAGAGAGGGGTCGTTGATCCAGGGAGTTATTCTAATTGCCTGATTGGAGTCGGAAAAGAAATTTTTCATTCCCCTAAAGTGAGGAAAATTGGCCTCTACCTCACATGTTTTTTTGTTTTTTTTTGCCTTCCTCTGGAAAAAACTTGCAGGATGACAGGCCGAACTAGATGGACAAATGTCTTTTTTCGACCTTATGTACTATGTTACTATGTTAGGAATCCCCTTTGAAGAGATCTTTTGACAAGTGAAAAGAGGACATTCCAGAACTAGAGGTTCAGCATCTTAAGGAGTTGAGATATACTGTACGTTGTGATCCTCTGTAATTATTACCAAGCATAAACTGATATAGGTTAAATGGCTCTGTAGAGTATATTTGACCCCATTTAGACTGTACCAAATGTGTAGGCTCCTCCAGCCCACCTGCACCAGAGGTAAGGCTTCCAGGAGTTCTTTCCTACACATGATATGGGCCTGTCCTATTCTATAACAATACTGGTTAGACATTCACGAGTTTATAAACGCCAAACTGGGGCTTCTTGGATTTGCACATCTACGATTAGTTTGTTGGGACTCAATTGCTTTGTTGGTCTCTAAATTAATCCCTATAAAGTATGGCAGAAATCTACATAGATTTCTTATGTTCTATTCTAGAAAGACCATACTTCTTAAGCTAGTTTCACACTAGTGCTTAACAACTCCAGCAGGCTGTTCCGGTAGGGAGCCGCCTACTGGAGATATCTGGATCTGGCACTGCCAGAAGGTGCACACTGGCCCCATTAATTATAATGAGGACAGGTGTAGATACAGTAACAAACAGGCAAATATGCCAAGAATCGGCCAATATGTGCAAGTCTCTTTAAAAAAAAAAATTCAACTTAAAAGGACAAGTTCCGTATGAAAAACTTGCTGACATAGAACATTTTTCCTGATTGGACAGGCTATCAGCGAGTCCCTGATAGCCATTGAAATGAATGGGTCAATGGGTTAATGGGTTTGCATTTTTAGACACAGTTGTATGTCGTACATCAATCCAGCTGTATTTCAACCCGTGCCCCATGACAAAATGGAGGCTGTTGTGAAGGCCATCATGGAGGCTAATTTGCAGCAGTGAGAGACCAACCTGCACCAATTGGAGGCTAATAAGCAGCAGCAAGAGACCAACCAGTTGCTGCTATAACACGTGATGTCTTTGCAGACAGCAGGAGCTACCACAAGCGTCCACCATGCCCAGAAAGCAGTCCGTGCAGGGATCCTTAAGATGACACCCGCAGTCGACATTGAAACCTACCTGGCGATGTACGAGAAAGTGGCCATCAGGGAAAAGCTGCCCCAAGACCAGTGGGCTGAGGTCGTCGCTCCTTTCCTGGCATCAGAGTCCCAGCGGGTGTATTTTGACTTGCCGGACGATCAAGTGGCCTAGTACGCGAAAGTAAAGAGTGAGATTTTGGCAAGACTGGGGGTGAATTTGTTGGTCCGAGCCCAGCGGGTATATTTGTGGGGGTTTAAGCCGCTGAGCCCACGAGACTCCAGTATTATGACTTACTCCACCTTTTGCAAAAGTGGCTACAGCCTGATGTGCTGAGTCCCATGGCTATGCTGGATAGACTATTGGCTGACATATTGTGGAGGGCGCTGTCACTCTTTCCAGCACTGGATCGGCCAGGAATCTCTTGGAAATGCCCTGGAAATGGTGAACCTGGTGGAACGCTATGAGGCCACCAAGACTCTCAAGGGGGTTTCTTTTGGGAAGAGGGCAGGCAAACTCCAGAACTGCCCACCTGTATGAGCCAATGAAACCCCTCCGGGAGGTTCCCCCTGTGGGCCGGACCCAGTTAATCTGCTATCGGTGTCAGGAACCTGGCCACACCAGGGCTGAGTGTCCTCATCGGGTTGAGCCCATGGAGACTAATTGTGGTTACCGACAATCGCTATATGCTAGGAAACTGTGTGCCACAGGTACCCCGGAGACTATAGACCACTTGTGTCAGGTGAAAGTAGGAGACACTCAAGCGGAGTTGCTGATGGACTCAGGTAAGGGCTACCCTGGTGCGGTCCGCTGAGTATACTGGCCGAAAAGTTGGGGTGATGTGAATTCATGGAGACTTGAATAACTACCCCAACACACTGGTGTCTCTAACCACGGTGGCCGGCAGGTGGACACAAGAAGTGGCAGTCGCCACAAATCTCCACTATGAACTCATAATAGGGAGAGACTTTCCAGGTTTCCCTGTCCTATGGCCGGTTATGAGAGTTAAAGGGGTATTCCCATCTTGCTAAATCAGCCTGAGCTGCAGTTACAGCAGAATTCACTTCCTGGTTTTCTGCTGCTAAGTCTGGGCGGGATTAGGCAGCTAGAGTGAAGGCCGGCAACGCCTCCTTATGACATCACACTGAGAACTCAGTCCTTGCATGCTAGTTCATGTGAAGAGAATGACTCATCAGTCTGGTAACCTGCAATGTCTGTGAGGCCCCTTTCCCTGCTGGGGAATCAGAGAGCCAAGTGAGCTCCGTGTACAGTAACACGTGGCTGTCATGCAGTTTTACACACAAAATCTCTGTCTGATCTTTTAGAAACCCATTCTGTGCATCAAATACTATAATTCCATATTATACATTAGCTCAAAAGCTTGACCAACCCCCACCCACCAGCACTGATGCAGATTTGTTTCCATTACAGCTGTACTCTAGTTGTGTATAAACCTTACACTATGTATCTTTATAGATGCATATACAGCTCAGCTACATGTGTCTTCTGCAGTCCCCTAACATCACTTTGGCTGAATGGCTTCCTATACAGCCCTGCTACATCTTTATTTTACTTCCCCACTAGCACTGTGTCTGAAAAGCTTTATATACAGCTCTGCTACATCTGTCTGTTTATCTATTCAACCAGCACTGTGTCAGAACAACCACATATTCAGCTCTGCTACATCTGTTTCTCTCTTCCACCAGCATTGATGCTGCCTGCCAAATATACAGCTCTGCTACATCTGTCTATTCCCTTCCCCATTAGAACTGTGTTTGAACAGAAGTGTATTCAGCTCTGCTACATCAGATTCTCTCTTCCACCAGCATTGATGCTGACCCGCCACATATACAGCTCTGCTACATCTGTCTATTCCCTTCCCCATTAGAACTATGTCTGAACAGCAGCGTATTCAGCTCTGCTATATCCGTTTCTCTCTTCCACCAGCATTGATGCTGACCCGCCATATATACAGCTCTGCTACATCAGTTTCTCTCTTCCAACAGCATTGATGCTGACCCGCCACATATACAGCTCTGCTACATCTGTTTCTCTCTTCCACCAGCATTGATGCTGACTCGCCACATATACAGCTCTGCTACATCTGTCTATTCCCTTCCCCATTAGAACTATGGCTGAACAGCAGCATATTCAGCTCTGCTACATCCAACAGCCCCCCAAGTGCCTCCATCAGCCCCCAAGTGCCTCCATCAGCCCCCAAGTGCCTCCATGAGCCCCCCATATTCCTCCATCAGCCCCCCATATGCTTCCATCAGCCCCCCATATGCCTCCATCAGCCCCCATATGCCTCCATCAGCCCAATTGCCTCCATCAGCCCCAAGTGCCTCCAACAGCCCCCAGTGCCTCCATCAGCCCAAGTGCCTCATCAGCCCCCATATGCCTCCATCAGCCCCATATGCCTCCATCAGCCCCCCAAGTGCCTCCATCAGCCCAAGTGCCTCCATCAGCCCCCCATATGTCTCCAACAGTGCCCATATGCCTCCATCCGCCCCCATATGCCTCCTTCAGCCCCCATATGCCTCCATCAGCCCCCCAAGTGCCTCCATCAGCCAAAGTGCCTCCATCAGCCCAAGTGCCTCCATCAGCCCCCCATATGTCTCCAACAGTCCCCATATGCCTCCATCCACCCCCATATGCCTCCATCAGCCCAAGTGCCTCATCAGCCCCCCATATGCCTCCATCAGCCCCCCAAGTGCCTCCATCAGCCCCCCAAGTGCCTCCATCAGCCCCCCATATGTCTCCAACAGTCCCCATATGCCTCCATCCGCCCCATATGCCTCCATAAGACCCCAAGTGCCTCCAACAGCCCCCCATATGCCTCCATCAGCCCCCAAGTGCCTCCATCAGCCCAAATGCCTCCATCAGCCCAAATGCCTCCATCAGCTCCCCATATGCCTCCATCAGACCCCCATATGCCTCCATCAGACCCCCATATGCCTCCATCAGCCCCCATATGCCTCCATCAGCCCCCATATGCCCCCATCAGCCCCCCAAGTGCCTCCAACAACCCCCAAGTGCCTCCAACAGCCCCCATATGCCTCCTGATCAGGCTTAGATATACCACGGCAAGCCGGATGCCTGTGAAGGCATCCGGTTGCCATGGTAACCATCAGGGCTGACACAGCAGCGCAGCGCCCAATGGGGGAGGGAGCTCCCTCCCTGCCCCTTCCACGCAGCGGTCCCTACGGACCGTGGGATGGAAGGGGTTAACTGACATCAGTGCCAGCATGGGGTTCCGCTCGTCCTGAAATTGAAAGGGGAGGGGTGCCGGCACAGTTATACACAGCAGCGCAGCCACGATCTCCTCACCACTCACTGAGGAGATCAGGGCTGGCTGCAAATCGATCACAAAGCACGGACAGCTCCCCTCCTCCTACCCTGATTTTACACCATTCTCTCCCACTACGACCGTGCTGCATACAGAGCATGCGTGGCTCTGTATCAGACGGCTGTGAAGAAAGATGAAACGCGCATGCGTGGCTCTGTAGCAGATGTGCGCGCTCTCATGGGAATAACCGGCTGCCTGGGTGAAAAGTAAATGCGGTCTGCGCAAGCACGGCCCATAGATGCGGCCATGGAGCGGTGGCCGTATCTATGGGTTGCCAAGTGTAAACAATAGGGTAGGAGGGAAGGCAATTTATCTAAATGGGTGCATTATAAATAATAGAAGGAATTTAGAAAAATGAAGTATGATCATGAAGATGTAATACCCCTTTAAGGATACCCCTGAGACAGGAATAAGCCCAGGAGATTGGCCTCGTTCAGGGGGATGGCCAGAACCCTGGGAACCTGAGGCCAAAGGGCCAGCAGTAGGGGTGACCGCCACTTCGGTGGAAGAGTGGGAGACAACCCAGTGTAGGGTAATGATGTGAGAGTTGGAGGAGTTGGCACCGGGTAATGGGTTGGCAGGCCTTAATGTCTCCGGGGAGAATTTCAGTACAGCCGAAGGCCGAGACCCAACCCTATCCTGGGCCTAGGAGAATGTAGTAATACTTGATGGTGTACCCCAACAACCTGGGGTCGAGTCCATGTTTCCCCATTTTGTGGTCCACCAGAATATGTTATATCGGGTAAACCAGTTGCGGGGTGAACCTGTCGAACAGTTGGTGGTGTCCGGGGCCTATTGAAAACTTGTGTTAGAGTTAGCCCACCAACATGTTCTCGGGGGTCATCTGGGACTGCAGAAGACACAGGACCGGATACTACAATGATTTTACTGGCCCAGTGTCTTTAGAGATGTGGATGACTTTTGTAAGTCTTGCCCGACCTGCCAAACCACTAGCCCCAGCACCTGTCACGCAGTCCCTTAGTGCTCCTCCCAAAATCCGGTTGAAACCATACCGGTTACCCGAGGCTCGGCGACAGGCCATCTCTGAGGAAGTACAACTAATGCTGCAACTAGACATCATCGAGGAGTCTAGAAGTGAGTGGGACAACCCTATAGTACTGATACCCAAACGGGACTGGACGTTGCGGTTTTGTAATGATTTTTGAAAATAAATGAGGTACCGTATATACTCGAGTATAAGCCGACCCGAGTATAAGCCGAGGCCCCTAATTTTACCCCAAAAAAATGGGAAAAATTATTGACTCGAGTATAAGACTAGGGTGGGAAATGCAGCAGCTACTGGTAAATTTCAAAAATAAAAATAGATGCCTCAATTAATGTAATTTTATTTGTATCAGTAGGTTAAAGGTTTTTGAATATTTATTTCAAAGAAAAACAATATGGTATCAACAATAACTTTAACAGTACAAAAACCAACTAAAGCTAAAACAGCTAAAAGAGTTAAAATCCTTCAAAACTGGATTCCTCATCGTCTGTATGTCCAAACAGAGCTTCAACTGTAGCTGGTGTGAGGTTATCAGCATAGACATTGTCATCATCACTGAGTTCGCAGTCATCACCATCACTGCTGTCCTCATACAAAGCGCTGTCTTCTCTGCCATCCATAGCATTACTAATGCCACATTTCTTGAAGGCGCGTTGCACCATGTCCTCTGGAATCTCTTCCCATGCATCACGAACCCATGTTGCTATCAATTCTATGTCGGGTTTCATCAGATTTCCAACTTTTGTCAGTCGGGGTTGACCAGATGACATCCATTCATGCCACCTCTTTCGCACACGGTCTTTGAAAGGTTTATTTAAACACACATCTAGGGGCTGCAATACAGATGTAAGCCCACCTGGAATAACGGCCAAAGTAACTTGAGAAGACTTTGCCAATTTTTTTATGTCATCAGATGTGTGGGCTCTGAACATATCCCAAACTAGCAATGATGGTTTTTTCTTTAAGGCTGCTCCTGGTCGTCCGTTCCAAATTTCTTCCAGCCATTTTTTTGTTCCGTCTTCATCCATCCAGCCTTTAACATGTGCGCGCACTGTAATTCGTGGTGGGAATTTGACCTTTTTAGGCAAGGTCTTTCTTTTAAAAATAATGACAGGCCGTAGCTTAGTTCCATTAGCCAAACATGACAGAACAACTGTGAAATGGTTTTTTTCATTTCCTGTGGTTCTGAGTAAAATAGTTTTTTCTCCCAAACTTGCCACAGTTCTGTTGCTTGGAAGATCAAAGGTCATAGGTGTTTCATCCATATTCCCAATATCTCCCAGGTCATAGTTATGGATCCTTCTTTGTTTTATGATGAATGAATGGAATGACATCAATTTTTCATCAAGGTCTTTTGGCAACTTCTGTGAAATCTTTGTTCTTTGCCGCAAACAAAGGCCAAACCTATTCATGAAGCGGGTACACCATCCTGCTGATGCAACAAAATTTTCAATGCCTGGTGCTTTTAATTTGTCATCTTTAGCCATTTGAAGGGCACGTAAGCGAATTCCCATGCGTGTTACGCAGTAACCATTTTGACGACACTCCATAACCCATTTATGCAATTCAGTCTCTAGAGCCCCATATGAAGTCGTTAAACCACGTCGAGCTTTTTTTGCCTTTGGAATCTTTTCCAAGTCAGCTTTCATTTTCCGCCACTCCCTCACTTGTTTTTCGCCAACACAAAATTCCCTACTTGCAATACTGTTATTGCTTTCTTCTGCTCTTGACACAACCTTGAGCTTGAAACCAGCTTCGTATGACCTGCGTTTTTGTTTTGGTCCGGGATTAGAAGTACTGGGTTCCATTCCTAACAGGATAAAAAATTTTTATATTTATCAGGTTGTTTATTTATTTTTTTGTTTCCCCCCTCCCTACTTCATACTTGGCCAGGGAGGGGGGGCTGTCCAGGGGGAGGGGAGGCTGTGCAGGGGCCGGTACTTTCTGCCGGTGTAAATCTCACGGTCTGCTCCCAGAGTAAATCTCGCGGCTTATGGGGTGGATCTGTGGAGGACGCTGTTATGGGGTGGATCTGTGGAGGACGCTGTTATGGGGTGGATCTGTAAGAGGACGCTGTTATGTGGGGGATCTGTGGAGGACGCGCTGTTATGGGGTGGATCTGTGGAGGACGCGCTGTTATGGGGTGGATCTGTGGAGGACGCGCTGTTATGGGGTGGATCTGTGGAGGACGCGCTGTTATGGGATGGATCTGTGGAGGACTCTGTTATGGGGGATCTGTGGAGGACGCGCTGTTATGGGGTGGATCTGTGGAGGACGCTGTTATGGGGTGGATCTGTGGAGGACGCTGTTATGGGGTGGATCTGTGGAGGACGCTGTTATGGGGTGGATCTGTGGAGGACGCTGTTATGGGGTGGATCTGTGGAGGACGCTGTTATGGGGTGGATCTGTGGAGGACGCTGTTATGGGGTGGATCTGTGGAGGACGCTGTTATGGGGTGGATCTGTGGAGGACGCTGTTATGGGGCATCTGTGGAGGACACTTATGGGGGACCTGTGAATGGCACTGTTATGGGGTGGATCTGTGGATGGCACTGTTATAGGGGATGTGTGCTATGACACATAGGGCCATGAGGGGGGGGGGGGGCAGCATAAGACATATAGCATCTTATGCTGGTCCCCCTCATGGTCCCCCTCATGGCCCTATGTGTCCTAGACTGCACACATAACTGGCTTTGTGTGTAACTTTATTAAAACAAGCTCTATCCTAAAGCTTTACAAGCTTTTAGTAAAAGAAGCTCTGGCTGCCTCTGTACTCACTGTCACTATGAATAATGCACTACAGCGAGCGGCAGTGAGCTGGCCGGCGCGTGACTGACGTCACTTAGTAACGCTCCTCCCACTTCAGGAAGCAGGAGCGTTACTAAGTGACGTCAGAAACGCGCCGGTCGGGCCGCTCGCAGCAGTGCCATCGTGACAGTGAGTACCTGTTATCAATAGGAGAGTTGTAGCCCCGCCCAGCGAAGTGAATATTGATGAGCTGGGCGGGGCTTCAGAACAGCAGTTCGGACTGGGAGCGGCGGTGCCATCGTGACAGTGAGTACCTGTTATCAATAGGAGAGTTGTAGCCCCGCCCAGCGAAGTGAATATTGATGAGCTGGGCAGGGCTTCAGAACAGCAGTTCGGACTGGGAGCGGCGGGCATTTTGAGATGAAACGGACGTGCTGGGAGCTGACCGGAGCAGCTGTAAAGGTAAATAACAGCTTCTCCGGCCCCCAACATGTCATGGTCTGTATTATGGCAATGTAAGTTGCCATAATACAGACCTAGACTCGAGTATAAGACGAGGGGGCTTTTTGAGCACAAAAATATGTGCCAGAAAACTCGTCTTATACTCGAGTATATACGGTATCTAAGGTCGACGCGTATCCCATGCCCCGGGTAGACGAGCTGATTGAGAGGTTAGGACAAGCCCGGTATTTTTCTCTTTTGGACCTCACCAAAGGGTACTGGCAGGTACCCGTAATGGAGGCTGCCAAAGAGAAAATGGCCTCACACCGGACTGGTTGTACCAGTATAAGCTGTTAACCTTTGGTCTGCATGGCTCCCCCGCCACTTTCCAAAGACTAATGGGCATTGTGCTGCGACCCCATCATCGGGACCCTTCGGCTTACCTGGACGATATTGTCATCCACAGTACCGACTGGGAAAGTCAACTGCCCAAAGTGCAGGCTGTAGTAGACTCCCTTCGAAAAGCTGGACTAACCGCTAACCCCAAAAAATGTGCGATAGGCTAAGAGGAGACAAAATATCTGGGGTATGTCATTGGGCGCGGAGTGATCAAACCCCAAGTAAACAAAATAGACTTGATAAAAAATTGGCCTCGACCTGTCACCACTAAACAAGTAAAGTCGTTCCTAGGAATGATAGAGGCTATTACATGAGATTTATTCCCCACTTTGCCACTATATCCACACCCTTGACAGAGCTCTTGAAGGGATGAAAATCAGTGATGGTTCTCTGGGATAAGCGGGTGGAAGAGGCTTTTTCTACTTTGAAGTTTGCCCTGTGCGGGTCACTAGTTTTGGTGACGCCCGACTTCAATAGGGAGTTTGTGGTACAGACAAATGCTTCCGAAGAATGCCTCAGTGCTGTACTCTCTCAGGAAGTCATCCTGTTGTCTTTTTAAGCCGCAAGCTCACCCCAGCCGAAACAGGTATAGTATAGTGGAGAGAGAGTGCCTGGCTATCAAGTGGGCACTCAAGTCTCTCCGCTACTATTTGTGCGGGAGAAAGTTCTGCCTGGTGACTGACTCCACTCTCAAGTGGATGAGCCAGGCCAAAGAGAAAAATGCCCAAGTTAGAGGGCTGGAGGACTCAAGCCCCTCTAAAGGCAAACAAGCTGCCTATGGACTTGATGAGGCTGAACTGCTAACAGGGTGTGAATTAACACCCAGGAGAAAAGGTGACTTTTATTGTTTATGAACTTTCCTTGTGTGTGAACAAACACCAAGCCACCTGCGTTTTGTGATACACCTTATCTGCATTATGTTATACACCAATGTGTGAATAAACACCACTTGTCCTAACTACCAGAGCAAATCCCCACAGATGACACACCTAGAGCACACAAACGCTTCAATTGTAGATTTTCATATGATGTGTACTATTATTTATTTATCTTTTATTTTCAAATAAAAATTAAAAAAATCTCCATGGAGAAATAAAACATACCACAAATGCACTTAAGTGTGCCAAAGATATGAGGTCCTCCAGAAAAAGTAGCTTTTGCTCATACAGGAAACAGAGATAAATGCTATTCCATTATTATTTTGTCACATGTGTAGTACTAGTGTTTTCCTAGTACCACAGTCTATCAAAATTTACATAGTATTCCTATGTATATCATGTAACATTTGCTCTGAAAGGTCAAAGTGCAGTACTGATGTGACTAGAACTCCAACATATTGGCCCACATTTACTAATTTGAGTGTAGTCAAATTTGATGCCAAAATGCGGCACAATTTGGCTCAACTAGGAGTAGGGTCCAACCTCATGGCACAGTTGTGTGCTGCTCGGAGCGTGGCCTGCGGAAGAATACAGGGCATCCAATTAGTCTGCAGCTGCCTCCTATTTAACTAATGAAGATTGTGCCACAATTCTGGTATAAAGTTATTTTGCAAAGTAGGCCAATCAATATCTGATATGGAGTTAGGCCAGACACACACAAGCAAGTTCAATGCAAGCATCATGCAGTTTGTTTCAGTGTGACCTACCATCTTCTGACTGGATTTCACAGCATTATAATGATTTATATGATTTTAATATGATATGAGCTTGCCTGTGTTTGTCTGGCCTAATATAAAATTGCCTGTCCCACATTTATCATCCAGCCTGAGCCAGTTTACATCACATATTTACATCACATATAGTACAGTTTTACCGGAAATAGTTTTTAGATTTTTTTTTAAAGAAAGATCCCTACAAAAAGTTTTATTCTATGGCCCATTAGAAAAGTACATGATGTGAATTGTAGTGAAGGTTATCTTCTTACTGGAGGCTGTAGTTGTGTTTTTTTCACTCCCTGCTGGTCCTCAACTGTGCCATATGATTGACAATGTGACTTTCCATTCCTTTCTTCATACCTTTGGGATCCTTCATGTCAGTCTAAGGCCTCCTGCACACGAATGTGTGCGCCCAGTTGCCGTATTGCGGACCCGCAATATACAGGTGCCGTTCCGTGGGCATTCCGCATCACGGATGCGGACTCATTCACTTCAATGGGTCCACAAATCCAGGGATGCGGAATGGCGCTGGACGGAAGCACGGAATGGAACCCTACGGGGAGCACTACGGAGTGCTTCCATAGGGTTTCGTCCCATACTTCTGTTCCGCAAAAAGATAGAACATGTCCTATCTTTTTGCGGAACGACCGGATCGCGGACCCATTAAAGTGAATGGGTCTGCGATCTGCTGTGGCTGCCCCACCGACGGTGTTCGTGCATTGCGGCCCACGGGGAGCACACGTTCGTGTGCAGGAGGTCTAATATGGTAACAAACAGAGAAACCGACTTCCTGAATAGAGAAACCAACTTCCTGTCCACACATAAGATACTGGGGGACATTGTGTTCCCATACCCCAGTCTTAATCCCCTGTGCACTTGAGTAAGATGTACCTAATTTATTAAGAGAAAGATGCAAGTCGCATATGACCTGGATTTTATGTACCAGAATTCACTACTAATGTTAATGAATAGGATTATTCATAGGGATGTATAATTTCAGTTTGTCCTAGTTTTGTGCATACTATAGTCTATAGGAGTGCATAAAAAATGCAGGAAGGAACAAATGCACATGTAAATGTGGATGAATTACTGATTCAATACTGATGACAGTCTGGATGGTATATCATCTGGAATCTGTGTGTATTCTGCCACCGGATTTCCATACGCTCATGTGAAAGTGGCCAAATTTATAGTAAATCCAGTAGACCTTGATAGGCCTTGCCCCTTACACTAAGCCCCATGCTTTTCTCTCCACTTTAGAAAAATGGCAGTAACTCAAAATGTTGCAAATTATGGCGTAAATATGGTGTGGTCATAAATTGCTACTCTGCAATAATGGTGTTACTGTTAATACAAAAGATAATTTCCCCCAGCTGAGGAGCAGAAGAAAGTGAATATATCACAAATAAAGCCACCGGTAACAAGATTAGATTCACGGTCAATAGGTAGGGTATTAGGCATTTTCAATTCACTAACAATTCACTACCTAGGGAAAACGCTAAAAGAAAAACAAAAAAAGTCTTTATTTGATATCAATCGTATGAAAGCACATATAAAGGGGTAGGGGAAAAAATACAGATGATGTGACCAGGACAGACAATGACCAAAAAGGGTCATATGATCAAATGCCTCAGTAGGAAAATGGCACACTGTCACTGCTGGGCTGGATGTAAGCAGTTATCTTGGCTCAGGTCTTAGTGATCAGAGGCTGCTGTTTAGCCTATACAGACGGTCTTGGTATGTCAGTCGTGTTTTTAGGGGTGGTTACATACAGTCGTAGTTACGGTGATCCAGTGGTGGTGCATATCATATACATGCCCCTCTACCACCAGCTGAACTGAGTGGCCAGGCGGGGAGAGTTGGGTGTTAGTTATGTCAGTGGTATTTGGGCCAGTCAGGTGGATTAGGTTCTGAGTAGAGTTGAGCGAACACCTGGATGTTCGGGTTCGAGAAGTTCGGCCGAACTTCCCGGAAATGTTCGGGTTCGGGATTCGAACCCGACCCGAACTTCGTCCCGAACCCGAACCCCATTGAAGTCAATGGGGACCCGAACTTTTCGGCACTAAAAAGGCTGTAAAACAGCCCAGGAAAGAGCTAGAGGGCTACAAAAGGCAGCAACATGTAGGTAAATCCCCTGCAAACAAATGTGGATAGGGAAATGAATTAAAATAAAAATTAAAAAAATAAAAATTAACCAATATCAATTGGACAGAGGTCCCATAGCAGAGAATCTGGCTTCACGTCAGCAGAGAATCAGTCTCTTCATGCCATAGCAAAGAATCTGGCTTCATGTCAGCAGAGAATCAGTCTCTTCATGCCATAGCAGAGAATCTGGCTTCATGTCAGCGCAGAATCAGTCTTCATGTCATAGCAGAGAATCAGGCTTCACGTCACCCACCACTGGAACAGGCCACTGTCACATATTTAGGCCCAGGCACCCAGGCAGAGGAGAGAGGTCCCATAACAGAGAATCTGGCCTTATGTCAGCACAGAATCAGTCTTTATGTCATAGCAGAGAATCAGGCTTTACGTCACCCACCACTGGAACAGGCCACTGTCACATATTTAGGCCCAGGCAGAGGAGAGAGGTCCCGTAACAGAGAATCTGGCCTTATGTCAGCACAGAATCTGTCTTCATGTCATAGCAGAGAATCAGGCTTCACGTCACCCACCACTGGAACAGGCCACTGTCACATATTTAGGCCCAGGCAGAGGAGAGAGGTCCCGTAACAGAGAATCTGGCCTTATGTCAGCACAGAATCAGTCTTCATGTCATAGCAGAGAATCAGGCTTTACGTCACCCACCACTGGAACAGGCCACTGTCACATATTTAGGCCCCGGCACCCAGACAGAGGAGAGAGGTCCCGTAACAGAGAATCTGGCATTATGTCAGCGCAGAATCAGTCTTAATGTCATAGCAGAGAATCAGGCTTCACGTCACCCACCACTGGAACAGGCCACTGTCACATATTTAGGCCCAGGCACCCAGGCAGAGGACAGAGGTCCCGTAACAGAGAATCTGGCCTTATGTCAGCACAGAATCTGTCTTCATGTCATAGCAGAGAATCAGGCTTCACGTCACCCACCACTGGAACAGGCCACTGTCACATATTTAGGCCCCGGCACCCAGACAGAGGAGAGAGGTCCCGTAACAGAGAATCTGGCCTTATGTCAGCACAGAATCTGTCTTCATGTCATAGCAGAGAATCAGGCTTCACGTCACCCACCACTGGAACAGGCCACTGTCACATATTTAGGCCCCGGCACCCAGACAGAGGAGAGAGGTCCCGTAACAGAGAATCTGGCCTTATGTCAGCACAGAATCTGTCTTCATGTCATAGCAGAGAATCAGGCTTCACGTCACCCACCACTGGAACAGGCCACTGTCACACATTTAGGCCCCGGCACCCAGGCAGAGGAGAGGTTCATTCAACTTTGGGTTGCCCCGCAATATAATGGTAAAATTAAAATAAAAATAGGATTGAATGAGGAAGTGCCCTGGAGTAGAATAATATATTGTTAAGGGGAGGTAGTTAATATCTAATCTGCACAAGGGATGGACAGGTCCTGTGGGATCCATGCCTGGTTCATTTTTATGAACGTCAGCTTGTCCACATTGGCTGTAGACAGGCGGCTGCGTTTGTCTGTAATGACGCCCCCTGCCGTGCTGAATACACGTTCAGACAAAACGCTGGCCGCCGGGCAGGCCAGCACCTCCAAGGCATAAAAGGCTAGCTCTGGCCACGTGGACAATTTGGAGACCCAGAAGTTGAATGGGGCCGAACCATCAGTCAGTACGTGGAGGGGTGTGCACAGGTACTGTTCCACCATGTTAGTGAAATGTTGCCTCCTGCTAACACGTTCCGTATCAGGTGGTGGTGCAGTTAGCTGTGGCGTGGTGACAAAACTTTTCCACATCTCTGCCATGCTAACCCTGCCCTCAGAGGAGCTGGCCGTGACACAGCTGCGTTGGCGACCTCTTGCTCCACCTCTGCCTTCGCCTTGGGCTTCCACTGGTTCCCCTGTGACATTTGGGAATGCTCTCAGTAGCGCGTCTACCAACGTGCGCTTGTATTCGCGCATCTTCCCATCACGCTCCAGTGTAGGAAGTAAGGTGGGCACATTGTCTTTGTACCGGGGATCCAGCAGGGTGGCAACCCAGTAGTCTGCACACGTTAAAATGTGGGCAACTCTGCTGTCGTTGCGCAGGCACTGCAGCATGTAGTCGCTCATGTGTGCCAGGCTGCCCAGAGGTAAGGACAAGCTGTCCTCTGTGGGAGGCGTATCGTCATCGTCCTGTGTTTCCCCCCAGCCACGCACCAGTGATGGGCCTGAGCTGCTTTGGGTGCCACCCCGCTGTGAACATGCTTCATCCTCATCCTCCTCCACCTCCTCCTCATCCTCGTCCTCCTCGTCCTCCAGTAGTGGGCCCTGTCTGGCCACATTTGTACCTGGCCTCTGGTGTTGCAAAAAACCTCCCTCTGAGTCACTTTGAAGAGACTGGCCTGAAAGTGCTAAAAATGACCCCTCTTCCTCCTCTTCCTCCTGGGCCACCTCCTCTTCCATCATCGCCCTAAGTGTTTTCTCAAGGAGACATAGAAGTGGAATTGTAACGCTGATAACGGCGTCATCGCCACTGGCCATGTTGGTGGAGTACTCGAAACAGCGCAACAGGGCACACAGGTCTCGCATGGAGGCCCAGTCATTGGTGGTGAAGTGGGTCTGATCCGCAGTGCGACTGACCCGTGCGTGCTGAAGCTGAAACTCCACTATGGCCTGCTGCTGCTCGCACAGTCTGTCCAGCATATGCAAGGTGGAGTTCCACCTGGTGGGCACGTCGCATATGAGGCGGTGAGCGGGAAGGCCGAAGTTACGCTGTAGCGCAGACAGGCGAGCAGCGGCAGGGTGTGAATGCCGGAAGCGCGAACAGACGGCCCGCACTTTATGCAGCAGCTCTGACATATCAGGGTAGTTGCGAATGAACTTCTGCACCACCAAATTCAGCACATGCGCCAGGCAAGGGATGTGCGTCAAACCGGCTAGTCTCAGAGCTGCAACGATATTTCGCCCATTATCGCACACCACCAGGCCGGGCTTGAGGCTCACCGGCAGCAACCACTCGTCGGTCTGTTGTTCTATACCCCGCCACAACTCCTGTGCGGTGTGGGGCCTGTCCCCCAAACATATGAGTTTCAGAACGGCCTGCTGACGTTTACCCCGGGCTGTGCTGAAGTTGGTGGTGAAGGTGTGTGGCTGACTGGATGAGCAGGTGGAAGAAGAGGAGGAGGAGGAGGAGGAGGAGGAGGAGACAGGAGGCAAAGAATGTTGCCCTGCGATCCTTGGTGGCGGAAGGACGTGCGCCAAACAGCTCTCCGCCTGGGGCCCAGCCGCCACTACATTTACCCAGTGTGCAGTTAGGGAGATATAGCGTCCCCGGCCGTGCTAACTGGTCCACGTATCTGTGGTTAGGTGGACCTTGCCACAGATGGCGTTGCGCAGTGCACACTTGATTTTATATGACACTTGGTTGTGCAGGGAAGGCACGGCTCTCTTGGAGAAGTAGTGCCGGCTGGGAACAACATACTGTGGGACAGCAAGCGACATAAGCTGTTTGAAGCTGTGTGTGTCCACCAGCCTAAATGACAGCATTTCATAGGCCAGTAGTTTAGAAATGCTGGCATTTAGGGCCAGGGATCGAGGGTGGCTAGGTGGGAATTTACGCTCTCTCTCAAATGTTTGTGAGATGGAGAGCTGAACGCTGCCGTGTGACATGGTTGAGATGCTTGGTGACGCAGGTGGTGGTGTTGGTGGCACATCCCATGTTTGCTGGGCGGCAGGTGCCAACGTTCCTCCAGAGGCGGAGGAAGAGGCCGAGGCGGCGGCAGCAGCAGAAGAGGCCGAGGCGGCGGCAGCAGCAGAATAGGTAGCAGGGGGAGCCTGAGTGACTTCCTTGTTTTTAAGGTGTTTACTCCACTGCAGTTCATGCTTTGCATGCAGGTGCCTGGTCATGCAGGTTGTGCTAAGGTTCACAACGTTAATGCCTCGCTTCAGGCTCTGATGGCACAGCGTGCAAACCACTCGGGTCTTGTCGTCAGCACATTGTTTAAAGAAGTGCCATGCCAGGGAACTCCTTGAAGCTGTCTTTGGGGGGCTCGGTCCCAGATTTCGGCGGTCAGTAGCAGTCGGAGTCTCTTGGCGGCGGGTGTTCTGATTTTGCCCACTGCTCCCTCTTTTGCTACGCTGTTGGCTCGGTCTCACCACTGCCTCTTCCTCCGAACTCTGAAAGTCAGTGGCACGACCTTCATTCCATGTGGGGTCTAGGACCTCATTGTCCCCTGAATCGTCTTCCACCCAGTCTTGATCCCTGACCTCCTGTTCAGTCTGCACACTGCAGAAAGATGCAGCAGTTGGCACCTGTGTTTCGTCATCATCAGAGACGTGCTGAGGTGGTATTCCCATGTCCTCATCATCAAGAAACATAAGTGGTTGTGCGTTAGTGCATTCTATCTCTTCCACCCCTGGGGAAGGGCTAGGTGGATGCCCTTGGGAAACCCTGGCAGCAGAGTCTTCAAACAGCATAAGAGACTGCTGCATAACTTGAGGCTCAGACAGTTTCCCTGATATGCATGGGGGTGATGTGACAGACTGATGGGCTTGGTTTTCATGCGCCATCTGTGCGCTTTCTGCAGAAGACTGGGTGGGAGATAATGTGAACGTGCTGGATGCACTGTCGGCCACCCAATTGACTAATGCCTGTACCTGCTCAGGCCTTACCATCCTTAGAACGACATTGGGCCCCACCAAATATCGCTGTAAATTCTGCTGGCTACTGGGACCTGAGGTAGTTGGTTCACTAGGACGTGTGGCTGTGACAGAACGGCCACGTCCTCTCCCAGCACCAGAGGGTCCACTAACACCACCACGACCATGTCCACGTCCGCGTCCCTTATTAGATGTTTTCCTCATTGTTCCCGTTCACCACAATTTTGAGAATGGCAAATTTGGGAATAGTTTTTCAACCCAGAACAAAAAGTATGCTTTTACGTTCACTACAAATAACTTGACCAGCAAAAACAGTACAAATTTGGTTGAATAGAAATGTCAGGTCTATTTTTTAGGCGCTGGGTGACAGGCTCAACTTGCCCCTGATGTAGTATATGGCCAAAAAATAACCACACTATTGATGGTTAAATGCACTTGGGTGACGCAGGCTGAGCCTGCAGCTTATGTAGTATATGGCCAAAAAATAACCAGACTGTTGATGGTTAAATGCACTTCGGTGACACAGGCTCAGCCTGCAGCTTATGTAGTATATGGCCAAAAAATAACCAGACTGTTGATGGTTAAATGCACTTCGGTGACACAGGCTCAGCCTGCAGCTGATGTAGGATATAGCAAAAAATAACCACACTATTGATGGTTAAATACACTTGGTGATAGCTTGTGCTGGCGCACCACAAGCCACAAAATGGCCGCCGATCACCCCAGAAAAAAGTGATCTAAAAACGCTCTGGGCAGCCTCAAAAAAGTGAGCAAGTCAATAATAGCACTTCAATGATCCACAGCTGCAGATCGATCACAGAATGAAGTCTTTTGGAGGAGTTAATCTGCCTAATCTCGCCCTAACGTCGCAGCAGCAACCTCTCCCTATGCTTGAATCAGCAGAGTGACGTGCAGCGCTACGTGACCCAAGCTTATATAGAGGCTGGGTCACATGCTGCACTGGCCAATCACAGCCATGCCAATAGTAGGCAAGGCTGTGATGGCCTCTTGGGGCAAGTAGTATGACGCTTGTTGATTGGCTGCTTTGCAGCCTTTCAAAAAGCGCCAAGAAAGCGCCGAACACCGAACCCGAACTTTTACGAAAATGTTCGGGTTCGGGTCCGTGTCACGGACACCCCAAAATTCGGTACGAACCCGAACTATACAGTTCGGGTTCGCTCATCCCTAGTTCTGAGTCTTCTGACCCCCTCCTCCCTATATAGACTGCTTGTTTTTTGGATTGTGCCACACAATCATACTCGCCCCTCTGCCTCTTTATTGTAGGCACGAGGCCTAACACATTGTGAGGCACCTGCTCACACAGTGTGTCGTTTTCTTACTGAGGCATTTGATCATATGAACCTTTTTGGCAATTGCCTGTCCTGGTCACATGATCTGAATTTTTTGGCCTACCTCTTTATATGTGCTTTTACACTATTGATATCTAATAAAGACTTTTTTGTTTTCTTTTTAGCGTTTTCGCAAGGCAGTAACAAGATTACCTTCACTACAGTTTATATCATGTACCTTTCTAGTGGGCCAGAGAATACAAATTTTTGTGGAAGTGTTTCTTTAATCCAATCTTTTTTTTTAAATTAAGAAACAAAGCCATACATCCAGGGGTGCACCGACAGGGAAGGTCCAACAGGTCTGGACCCCCCATAGAACCATTCCTATTATTATTTTTTATCCCTCAGGGCCGCACCACCGATCACCACAGTCAGCGCAACCCTGGTTCTAATTGCGGGCAGCGGTGGGGGCAATAGGAGATGAGCGCTTGCATTGAGGAAGCGCTCATCTCCATATTCTTCTATATCGCCGTCCTCAGGACAGCAAAACAGGTGGCTGTGCTGCCGCGGTGCAGGGAGAGAGAGAGGCATCTCCCTTCCCCGTTCTTCTGATAGGCTGTAGGCACTAGTGTCTGCAGCCTATCAGAGGCCGGCTCAGGCGGCTCAATGACGTCATTATTATTGCCTTAGCCAAAAATCACACAACGGGGGACACAGGCCAGAAGAGGCTTGTATCACATCGCTGCCAGCCTCATGAAGGTAAGTATTAATGTTTTTTTTTTATAGATGGCACATTATAGGGGGCACCTTGTGACACTAGGGCATTTCTTACTGCCCATTTTGGGGGGCACTATGGAGGCATCTGGGGCCCATTTGTCAGTGGCCCATTTGGGGGGGCACTATGGGGGCATCTGGGGGCATTTCTTACTGCCCATATTGGGGGGGGGGGGGGCACTATGGGGCATCTGGTGGCACTATAGAGGCATTATTTGGGGGCACTATCGGGGAGTGGAGCACTATGGGGGCATTTGGGGGCTCTAAAGGGGTCTTTTTTAATGGTATATTATAGGGGGTACTATGGGATCTGGTGGCACTAAGGGGGCATTTTTTACTTGCAGATTATGGGAGGCACGATAATGGAGAGTGGCACTATGGGGCATCTGGTGGCACTATAGGGCATTATTGGGGCACTATGGGGCAGTGGAGTACTATGGGGGCATCTGGTGGCTATAAAGCAGCATTTTTTACTGGCACATTATAGGGGGCACCATGGCATCTGGCACTAAGGGTGCATTTTTTACTGGCACATGGGCGGCACTATAGGGGAGAGCAGCACTATGGGGCACCTGATGGCACAAAGAAGGGGCATTTTTAACTGGCACATTATGGGGGCAGTATGGGGGAGAGAGAAATATGAGGGCATCTGGTGGCACTAAGAAGGGGGATTTTTTACTGGCACATTATGGGGGGAGGAGCACTATGGGGCATTTACTGGGGCACTATATAGGGGTATTTTATACTGGCATACATTATGGGGACATTAACTTAACTGCAGGCACTAAGCAGGGGTATTTCTTGTCCTGTCATAATATAAGGAGAATTATTACTACTAGGGGGCATTATGGTGAGCTTTACTACTACTGGGAAGTAGTGTTGAGCACGAATATTCGAATCACGAATTATAATCGCGAATATCACCACTTTGAGAATTCGCAAATATTTTGAATATAGTGCCATATATTTGTATTCGCCAATAGTGTTGATCGCGAATATTCTAATCGCAAATTTATTGCGAATTTCAACAACCAATAGGAACCCTAGCAACCAATAGGAAAGTTGCCTACCCCTTAGTGTTGATTGCAAATATTCTAATTGTGAATTTTTATCACGAATATATTACATTGCCGATTTTCACAATCAAGAAAATAATGAATGGAGATCACAAATTCTCAAATTTATGGCGAATATTCGGCCAAAAATGCACAAAATATGGCAAATTTGAATATTGCCTATGACGCTCATCACTACTGGGATCTATGGGGGAACATGATTACTAGTATGGGCACTATGGGGCCATTATTACTCCTAAGTGTGCTTGGCAGATAATTATTTCTATTGGTGGGATTTTGGGGAGCACTGTTGCTTTGATGGGCACCCTAGCACAGTATCAGCTTAGCACAATTATTTTTGGGGACATTATGTTTATACTATTCGTGTCCGGGATACTATTTACTGGGCACAGTTATTTATTTTAGAGCACTGTGTGCCAATAATTGTTGAAGGGGGCACTATCTGTGTGGTACTAATGTTTTTCAGGGGACAGTTTCTGCAGTATATTATTGGGGAGCACAACGGGCACAGTATTGGGGGTGGCAGGATGGGGTGTTCAGAAGATGTGAAGATGATTGAAATGTGGGAAGCTAATGTCTGTTTGTCAATCTCTGCAGAGACGGGAAATGGCTGAAAAATCATCATGGCGGTCTGGTCTGAATAGAGAAGATAAGGAAAGAGAACATCTACAACAAAGGTGACATCAATGGATGTAAGAGGTATGGGGCGCTATGCAGGAGAGGAGATGTTTCGGCTCCTCCCCCTGCCATTTGCAGAAGGAGGATTCAGAGCTGGGTGAGGACGGCCAAGGGGGGCAGCAGGCCACTGGCAGGTGCCAGATGATGGGGGGAACCACAGGCCTTCAGCAGGATCTGGGGAGGGAGGAGAGCGGAGGAGCTTCCTGGTTATAGCCTGCTGTTGTCTATCGTATAATGTGAAGCAGGCAGTGCAGCCAGGGCAGGCACTCTCCTCTCTGTATGATGTGTAGAGCCAGGCCCCTACCCGGACTTGCACAATTTCAATATAGCACAGCTCCTCCTCCACTCCTCTTTTGGTGACTTCAGGACTAGGAGGGAGGAAGTGAAACTGCAACAGCTCCTGGAGCTACGTGGGGTGCAGTGTGAGTACAGGAGCTTTATGTCGGGGGCCCTGAGTATTGAGTACAGTGCATCTATGTAGGATGAGGGCAAGACTCTTACCTTCAACCTAAACAATATAATTGCAGCTGTACAGTGTTTGTTGGGAGTGGTCTATTATATATAGGATGGGCTTAGAAAACTAGGCGGGGCCAAAATGTTTGCACTACGCATGCCCCATTTTTTTCTTTTCGGACCCCCCTAGACAAAATTCCTGGGTGCTCCCCTGCATACATCCATACATGTATGTGTTGGTACATTATTGAGACACATACTGTAAGCCTTGTAACTGCTAGGATACATTATCCTGGCAATATAACATACAATGTGACACAGTTGTTGTGACGGACTGAACAGTCACTGGGGCTGGTGGAGAAGCCTGAGGGCCAGCCTCCTTCCTACAGACTATGGACCGAGAACTATGGAGACCCCCTCAGACCTTTTGGGGTTACAAGGAACTATGAACCCTGATTTATGTGTGTAATTTATATGCCACATATTTCCTATTGCCCATTAAAAAGGCATGGTGTGGATTCAGCAACACAAAAAGGGTTAACTCTGCACTGAGACTCCCACTGATTGTGTTAGTGATGGGATTAAGATGGTTGATTATAATAGCAGCCGACTCCTATGATACACTCAGGAGATGATCCCATCACATGTGTCTCCTCTTCCCTTTCATTCATTATGGAGGGGGTGAAGATATCTGTTTGCATGTTCATTGTTGATTGCATCAAAGACAATGCCAGTGTGTTTGTTGAATAGGGTTAGTTTTGTGTTTAAACTGTACAGGATTGGCTGCTATGTCATGTCCTCATTATGTCATGTGTATATAAGTCAATGCTGTGTCTTCAATAAAGAGTTCCTGTTTTACCCTTCATCATGTTGAGGCTGGTGTTTGGGTAACTGATCGACACTGGGGATTGCTATACACTGAAGATTTGCTATATTCCCCTGGCTATACTATTAGCTCTTGTAAGAGCTGTTCCTGTGGTGGTTTTGGTGTAGAGCGGAGTGCTTGGAGTCCTCGGGAAGCACTAGGAGCATCCATCGACGGAGGTACCCGGTCGGGGTGCCAGGAGATCCGTTACATTGGTGGCAAGCAGTGGGATGGCGTCCTAGTGCGAGGAGGAGCAGCTCGGAGACACAGTTCGTGGAACATATTGAGGGCAACGCTAGTATCCGTACAGCGCCCCTGGCTACAGCAGAATGGAAACAGCAGTGGAGTACGATGAGGGTGTCATGGATGACCGAGATACAGCCCGCAAAGGCATCTGGTACCAGGCACTGGGTATTGTGGAGTGTCTGCGGGACTAGAGACTCCCCACGGAAAACCAGCGGTTGCAGAAGCGAGTAGCCCTGCGGATGCCCTTCCTGGGAGAGCAGCCCCGGGAGGAATGGGTAAAGGAATTGGAACACCTAGCATGGCAGGAAGATGCCTACCAGGCGCTCTGGTGGTATGGGGCACAGTACCTACCCAGGACAGCTGAGCATGACAAGCCAGAGGGAGAGGAGTTTGATGGTCCTGGCTTGTTATGGGAGACTTTTTCAGAGCTGGAATTTGGGAGCCCTCCACAAGCCCGGTTCAGGGACCTCTTTGAGTGGCGGGAGAGCAGGTATGACTGGGACGACACTCACAAAATTGAGCAAGACCTGGTCCACCTGGTGACCCGGGAGATGAAGCTGGAACAGGAATACCAGCAGCTGTTCCACTCCAGTGAGAGGGCTCAGCGAGAGAGCAGAGTGTCAGACCCCGGTCCAGAGCCCTTCAGCTGGGAGGATATTGTGGAGGTTTACTGGGAAGACCCGACTGAAGTATTTTCTGCTTCAGTACCAGCTACAGAGGTAGGGGACCTCATAGACTGGTCCTGGGGGGAACCCCATATGGCAGGTGGAGATGGGACCGAGATCTCTCCACTGGCCCTACAGGGATGCTTGGCAGTCGGCCCAAATCCCCAACGGCAGCCGGAGTTTCAGGGAGTAGGGACAGTCGGTGGTCCTGCTCCCCAGCGGCAGTATGTTTTGCAGGGAGGAGAGCATCGTCTCCATTCCCCAGCGGCAGTGTACCTTGAAGGGACTTGAAGGGAGAGGAGACAATCGGTCTCTCTCTGTCACTACCAGAGCTTTGAGACGTTCTCACAGCTCTGTTTCTCCACCCCTGTGATGATGTCACTACTAGAGCTTGGAGGAGTTCTCACTGCTCTGTTTCTCCGCCCCTGTGATGAGTTCTTTACTTTCTGTTTCCTTCCTCCCAGCTGTTCCTCCTGCGTTTGATTTCCCTGCCTTTAAATCACCCCTCCTCTATTTGTAGGCTGTGGATTATATTTCTCATTTGAGTTGTAGCTCTTGCTTGAGTATCTTTCCTTGTATGCTATCCTTTCACTGGACCTGTGTTCTGCTGCAGCAAGTACTCCGAATATTGCCAGCCTGTCTTTGGATCCGTCTTCACTGCGGCTGCAGCTCCTTCAGCTAAGTGTGCAGACATTGTAGTGTATCTGTGTGTTTTCTGACTGGATCCGAGGCGACCACGGTTCCCTCCATATACTGAGCAGGGCACCGGTGGCCGTGCCCCTTCCACTATTGTAGGGGTTACAGTGGTCATCATTCTTAGGTACGCGGGCATGCCTCGTTCCACCATTTGGATCCGGGTATGGGCTTAGCAGCATAGGGAGAGCTTTGAGGGTCTGACAGGGGTCACCCTTTATCCTCCCTAGTTTGGGTTCGGTCAGTAGCTCTATTTTCTGTGCATGCTCTTGCAGCTCACATACAGCCGTGACATTATAATCCACCAAAACCGTCCTTTTTTGACATGGATCCGCTTTCTGGCCTGGTTGACCGCATGCAGGGTCTTTCTTTGGAGGTAGCGGATCTCCGTCAATCTATGACTCAGCTTCAAGCATTGGGCTCTGCTGCGGCCCATGGAGTCTATTGCGAGCCAAAGGTCTCACTTCCGGAAACGTTCTCCGGGTGCAGTGAGAGTTTTGTTCACTTCAGAGAGGCATGCAAACTCCATTTTTGCTTGTGTCCCCATTCCTCTGGTAATCAGGAGCAGAGGGTGAGGATTGTCATCTCCCTGCTCAGGGGTAATGCTCAGACTTGGGCTTTTCCGCTGCCATCAGGGGATCCCTCCCTTCGATCCGTGGAAGGATTTTTTGTGGCCCTGGGGCAGATATATGATGACCCGGATCGTGTTGCTCTGGCCGAATCTAACTTACGTTTTTTTTATGCCAGAGCAAACTGTCTGCGGAGCTTTATTGTTCTGAATTTCGGAGATGGGCAGCTGATTCAGGTTGAAATGATGCTGCACTCCGGAGTCAGTTCTGTCATGGTCTCTCAGAGAGATTGAAAGATGCGTTTGCTTTCCATGAGAGACCAACGTCCTTAGAGTCTGCCATGTCATTGGCGGTACGCCTTGACAGGCGTCTAAGAGAAAGAAGCGAGACCTCTCTGTCCAGCCATTGTCAGTCTAGGGGCAGTGGTGCGGACTCATTCAGTGTGCAGGGGCCTCATCCTGTCTCAGTCCCCTCTGAGGAGGAGCCCATGCAGCTAGGTCGACTTGCCCCTGATAAAAGAGGATTTAGTCCTCAGAGTATGGTGTGTTTTTGTTGTGGGGGCATAGGTCATTTGGCAAATGTTTGTCCGTCTAGGAGATTCTTGAACTGTACTAAGAGCGATAATAAGAGAAAAACCTCAAAAGGTAAATCATCAAACTCGGCTTCATCTGCTACTTTGGGCAAAGTTGATGTAGGAATTGATGCTTTTCCTCTGACCTGCAGTTCCCGTTTTCTCCTGTCTGCCAGGCTGGCGCTAGAGAGCAAAGTCATTTCTTGTGAGATTTTTGTTGATAGTGGAGCGGCCGTCAATCTTATTGACACTCAATTTGTAGCCATGCATGGTTTTCAGGTTTGCACATTAGAAAAGGATATACCTGTTTTTGCTATTGACTCTGCTCCACTCTCACAGAGATCTCTGAAGGGCATTGTTCACAATATCCGGTCAGCTGTAGGTGACACTCATGTGGAGGATATATCTTGTTTTGTCCTTAACGGATTGCCTTCTCCTCTAGTTTTGGGGTTACCCTGGCTCACTAGACATAACCCCACTATTGATTGGCAAGGAAGGCAAATAAATGAGTGGAGTGACTTTTGTAGAGAGAATTGTCTTACAGCGACTTTTGCAGAGGTGTCTACTAAAACTGTGCCATCATTTCTCTCTGATTTCTCGGACGTGTTTTTCGAGAGCGGTGTTCAGGAGCTACCTCCTCACCGGGAGTTTGACTGTCCCATTAACCTCATTCCTGGCGCCAAGCTGCCAAAAGCTCGCCTCTACAATCTCACACAACCGGAAAGAATCGCAATGCAAACCTATATCTCCGAGAGTCTCGATAAGGGGCATATTCGTCCCTCAAAATCACCTGTTGCCGCTGTTTTTTTTTTTGTTATAGAAAAAGATGGCTTTCTGAGTCCTTGCCTAGATTTTAGGGAGCTGAACCGTATCACGATTCGCGATCCCTATCCCCTTCCTCTGACCCCGGACCTCTTCAACCAAATTGTTGGGGCCAAGGTTTTTTCCAAATTGGATTTGAGAGGCGCGTACAACCTGGTCAGGGTCAGAGAGGGGGATGAATGGAAAACGGCCTTTAATACCCCTAACGGGCATTTCGAGAATCTCGTTATGCCTTTCGGCCTGATGAATGCTCCGGCCGTCTTTCAGCATTTTGTTAACAGTATTTTCTACCATTTAATGGGGAAATTTGTATAGGTGTATCTTGATGATATTTTGATTTTTTCCCCTGATGTTCAGACCCATCAGGATCATCTTTTTCAGGTTCTGCAGATTCTGCGGGAAAATAAATTGTACGCCAAGCTGGAGAAATGTCTTTTTATGGTATCGGAGATTCAATTTCTGGGTTTTCTCCTCTCTGCTTCTGGTTTTCGCATGGATCCGGAGAAGGTCCGTGCTGTACTTGAGTGGGATCTTCCTGAGAATCAGAAGGCATTGATGCGCTTTCTGGGTTTTGCAAACTATTACAGAAAGTTCATTTTGAATTATTCCTCTGTTGTCAAACCCCTCACTGACATGACAAAAAAGGGGGCGGATTTTTCCTCTTGGTCGGAGGAGGCGCTTGCAGCTTTTTCTAAGATTAAAGAGAGTTTTGCATCTGCTCCCGTCTTGGTGCATCCCGATGTTTCCTTACCTTTTATTGTTGAGGTGGATGCTTCCGAGGTGGGTGTGGGTGCGGTTTTGTCCCAGGGCCCTTCTCCTGCCAAATGGCGACCCTGTGCCTTTTTCTCTAAAAAACTCTCCCCGGCAGAGAAAAACTATGATGTGGGAGATAGGGAGTTGTTGGCCATCAAGTTGGCTTTCGAGGAATGGCGCCATTGGTTGGAGGAGGCCAGGCACCCTATCACCGTTTTTACCGACCATAAGAATCTGGCATACTTGGAGTCGGCCAGGCGTATGAATCCAAGACAAGCCAGATGGTCTCTGTTCTTCTCCAGATTCAATTTTGTCGTTACATTCCGCCCTGGGATAAAAAATGTGAAGGCTGATGCTCTCTCTCGCTGTTTTCCGGGAGGAGGAAACTCCGAGGACCCGGGTCCCATTTTGGCGAAGGGGGTAGTTGTTTCTGCTCTATATTCGGATTTGGAGGCCGAGGTCCAGGCTGCCCAGACTGAGGCACCTGCCCGTTGTCCTTCTGGGAAGTTGTTTGTGCCTCCTGAGCTACGTCACAAACTCTTCAAGGAGCATCATGATACTGTTCTTGCTGGTCACCCCGGGAGTAGAGCCACGGTAGATCTCATTGCTCGGAGATTTTGGTGGCCGGCTCTTCGTAAGTCGGTGGAGGGTTTTGTGGCTGCTTGTGAGACGTGCGCTCGCGCTAAGGTCCCTCGTTCACGGCCTTCAGGTTCCCTTCTCCCGTTACCCATACCTTCCCGTCCTTGGACACACCTGTCCATGGACTTTATCACGGATCTTCCTCGTTCCTCAGGGAAGTCGGTGATCCTGGTGGTGGTGGACCGTTTTAGCAAGATGGCTCATTTCGTACCTTTCCCTGGTTTACCCAATGCTAAAACGTTGGCGCAAGCTTTTGTCGATCATATTGTTAAATTGCATGGCATTCCCTCTGATATTGTTTCCGATAGAGGCACGCAGTTTGTGTCCAGATTCTGGAAGGCTTTCTGTTCTCGCCTGGGGGTTCGGCTGTCCTTCTCTTCTGCTTTTCACCCACAGTCGAATGGTCAGACTGAGCGCCTCAATCAGAATCTGGAGACATATTTGCGCTGTTTTGTGGCAGAGAACCAGGAGGATTGGTGTTCATTTCTCCCTCTTGCTGAGTTTGCTCTGAACAACCGTCGTCAGGAATCTTCTGATAAGTCACCATTCTTTGGTGCATATGGGTTCCATCCGCAGTTTGGGACATTCTCGGGAGGGGCTCTTTCTGGTTTACCTGAGGAGGAGAGATTTTCCTTGTCTTTGTCTACCATTTGGCAAAAGATTCAGAGTAATCTTAGAAAGATGAGTGAGAAGTATAAGCGTGTGGCTGATAAGAGACGTGTGCCTGGTCCGGACCTGAATGCGGGTGATCTGGTGTGATTGTCTACAAGAAATATTAAACTGAAGGTTCCCTCCTGGAAATTGGGTCCCAAGTTTATTGGGCCTTATAAAATCTTGTCAGTCATCAATCCTGTTGCCTTCCGTCTTGATCTTCCACGGGTTTGGAAGATACATAATGTATTTCACAGATCTCTCTTAAAACCATATGTCCAGCTCACGGTACCCTCCTCTTTGCCTCCTCCTCCGATTTTGGTTGATGGCAATCTGGAGTTTGAGGTTTCCAGAATTGTGGACTCTCACATTGTCCGCGGTTCTCTTCAGTACCTCGTTCATTGGAAGGGTTATGGTCCTGAGGAGAGGATGTGGGTTCCGGTGTCGGACATTAAAGCCACTCGCCTCATCAGGGCATTTCATAGGGCTCATCCTGAGAAGGTGGGTCCTGGGTGTCCGGAGTCCACCCGTAGAGGGGGGGGTACTGTCACTACCAGAGCTTTGAGACGTTCTCACATCTCTGTTTCTCCACCCCTGTGATGATGTCACTACTAGAGCTTGGAGGAGTTCTCACTGCTCTGTTTCTCCGCCCCTGTGATGAGCTCTTTACTTTCTGTTTCCTTCCTCCCAGCTGTTCCTCCTGCGTTTGATTTCCCTGCCTTTAAATCACCCCTCCTCCTTTTGTAGGCTGTGGATTATATTTCTCATTTGAGTTGTAGCTCTTGCTTGAGTATCTTCCCTTGTATGCTATCCTTTCACTGGACCTGTGTTCTGCTGCAGCAAGTACTCCTGATATTGCCAGCCTGTCTTTGGATCCGTCTTCACTGCGGCTGCAGCTCCTTCAGCTAAGTGTGCAGACATTGTAGTGTATCTGTGTGTTTTCTTACTGGATCCGAGGCGACCACGGTTCCCTCCATATACTGAGCAGGGCACCGGTGGCCGTGCCCCTTCCACTATTGTAAGGGTTACAGTGGTCATCAGTCTTAGGTACGCGGGCATGTCTCGTTCCACCATTTGGATCCGGGCATGGGCTTAGCAGCATAGGGAGAGCATTGAGGGTCTGACAGGGGTCACCCTTTATCCTCCCTAGTTTGGGTTCGGTCAGTAGCTCTATTTTCTGTGCATGCTCTTGTAGCTCACATACAGCCGTGACACTCTCCCCAACCTCAGGGGGACAGCACCCCTAACTCCGATGGTGCAGATGGGACCGCAGTCTCTGCACCAGGCCTACCGGGATGCTGGACGGCTTGTACGGATCCCCCACCAACCGCGCAGGAATGCCAGGAGGAGGAGGTAAACGATCCCTCCTCTCCACAGCTAATCCGCAACAAGGTCCTGGGGGCAGGATTCCCTGACCCCATCCAAGCGGAAGAGCTGGCATCTGGGCAGAGCGCAGTTGGCCTCTGCCCTCCCCTATCCTCTTGTCCAGAGCCTGACTCCCCACTGGCTACCCCAGCGGAAAAGATGGCATCTGGGCAGAGCTCAGTCGGCCTCCTCCCTCCCCTATCCTCTTGTCCAGAGGCTGACTCCCCACAGGCTACCCCTGCAGAAGATCTGGCATCTGGTCAGAGCGCAGTCGGCCTCTGCCCTCCCCTATCCTCTTTCCCAGAGCCTGACTCCCCACTGGCTACCCCAGGGAAAAGAGCTGGCATCTGGGCAGAGCGCAGTCGGCCTCAGCCCACCAAGTACCTACAGCTCCAAGCTAGAGAACAACCATGAAGCAAGGAGTAGCAGATGCACACTCAACAGCTGGGGACATACAGAACAGAGCCAGGCCCCAGAGTTCAACAGGACCAGTGTTTGTTTATGGGTGGGCTACTCGACTAACTCAGGCACCGACCGACAGGAGGTCAGGTACCTGGTTAGTCTACTGTTTGGAGGGGAGAAATGTGACGGACTGAACCGTCACTGGGGCTGCTGGAGAAGCCTGAGGGCCAACCTCCTTCCTACAGACTATGGACCGAGAACTATGGAGACCCCCTCAGACCTTTTGGGGTTACAAGGAACTATGAACCCTGATTTATGTGTGTAATTTATATGCCACATATTTCCTATTGCCCATTAAAAATACATGGTGTGGATTCAGCAACACAAAAAGGGTTAACTCTGCACTGAGAACTGATTGTGCTAGTGATAGCATTAAGATAGTTGATTATAATAGCAGCCGACTCCTATAATACACTCAGGAGATGATCCCATCACATGTGTCTCCTCTTCCCATTCATTCATTATGGAGGGGGTGAAGATATCTGTTTGCATGTTCATTGTTAATTGCATCACAGACAATGCCATTGTGTTTGTTGAATAGGGTTAGTTTTGTGTTTAAACTGTACAGGATTGGCTGCTATGTCATGTCCTCAGTATGTCATGTGTATATAAGTCAATGATGTGTGTTCAATAAAGAGTTCCTGTTTTTCCCTTCATCATGTTGAGGCTGGTGTTTGGGTAACTGATCGACACTGGGGATTGCTATACGCTAAAGATTCGCTATACTCCCCTGGCTATACTATTAGCTCTTGTAAGAGCTGTTCCTGGTTCCTGTGGTGGTTTTAGTGTAGAGCGGAGTGCTTGGAGTCCTCGGGAAGCACTAGGAGCATCCATCGACGGAGGTACCTGGTCGGAGTGCCAGGAGATTCGTTACAGTTGTATAGCCAGAGTCATTAATACATGCCTATAGTATAAAATAAAATGGAAGATTATTGTGGAGGAAAGAGGTAAAAGGACAAACTTTAAACAAATCAAAACATTCTGGGAATGAAATGTGTATCACTTAACCCCTTCTGGACCCTGTGATTTTCCGTTTTCGTATTTTCATTTTTCACCTTCTGCCTTCCTGGAGCAATACCTTTTTTCTTATTTTTCCATTCCCATCGCCATATGAAGGCTTGTACTTGTATTTATTAATGGCACCATCTACATACTATTGCATACAATATAGTGGGAAGTTGGAAAAACACAATTCTCCCACAGTTTTATGAGTTTTGTTTTTACGAAGTTCACTATGCAGTAAAACTGACCTGTTACCTTCATTCTCCAGGTCATTATAACTATGACGATACCACATTTATATATTTATATTGTTTTTCTTGTGTTTTAATACAAAAAAAAAACCTTTGGATTTTTTATTTCATTGCCATATTCTGACCACCATAACTTATGGAGCTCTGTGAGGGCTCATTTTTAACAAGATGATCCATAGTTTTTATTGATACCATTATGGAATGTGTACAACTTTTTATTTAATTTTTTTAGGAAGTGAAGTGGCAAGTGTGCATCGGCCGTTTGGATTTTTTTTTTTCATTTCACCGTTCGCTGTAGGGATAAATATTTTTGCATTTTAATAAGTGATTTTGGACACGGCAATGCCCACATGAAATCATTGCATTGCATCTCGTATTCTAAAATGCATATCTATGCAGTACAGAATACTGTATTCAGTATATTCCAATGAAGTTTTGCCACCTACAGGTCTGCATTGGAATACATTAGTTATTTGCCTATAAGCCTTGTACAGGCTTAGGCCTATTACTAGAACAGGCTTCCATCCCAGATCTCAGGGAAAGAAGGCTAGGGGCAAGAAGCACGCTATTCACGTTTTCAGTGCTCCCAGATTCCATGGTCACATTTGACCGAGACATCTGAGGGGTTAAGGGTATGGATACACAGCAACAGTGGTCGCGGATTGCAGAGTAGCGGTGATCCCACCATAGAAATTAATAGGATCAACAGCAGTATTGGATTTCTTCTGAATGGCACGGCAATTCCATTTATTTCTATGGGATCACTGCTACTCTACGATCTTTGCCGTGACAGTTGTCGTGCAACAAGTGTAGACGTGTAGCTGTACTCTAAATGTCTGATCACCATTACTGTTGATAGCAGGCATTGCCCCTGTAAAACAGCAGAAACTCTGCAGTTATGGTGCCCGCTGCACTCACAAGCAGGTGCCATCTTTAAATATTGGACTGGAGGTCCAGAACGGTTGAAAGAAAAGTTATTTCTGGGAGGAGTCTATTATGTTAGAGCATATTGTATCAATTATTGATTTTGCCTCATTCCAGAATGACTAAATTTTGGGGCCGAACCGCCACATATTAGATATAATTCCTGTATAGTCTTTATTTGTGGTCGGATTGGCTATCAGAAAGGTGAACCTAACCCTATCTACAACGAGCAGTAGAATTATGCCATAACTGCTGTGGAAGGGCAGCCTAAAGTGGGCCACCCTAATGTGAAGTGACTGTAAGATGGTGTGGGTGGGTGGGTGAAATCAGCTGAATTGGCGTCAGCCTGGACCCACAGGTGCCTATAAATAGCCTAGTAATCAGCCAGCCTGGCCCACAGGTACGTATGAATAGCCTTGTAATCAGCCTCCCCTCTCACAAATGCAGCAATATCCTGCTTATACTTGTGGTCGGATCGGCTATCAGAAAGGTGAACCTAACCTACCTAACCCTATCTACAGCGAGCAGTAGAATTATGCCATAACTGCTGTGGAAGGGCAGCCTAAAGTGGCCAAAAAGAGCAGACCTTAGTTTAGAGTAAATATATACATACCGTTACGACACCCACTTTGAACGAAAAGACCTTTCACGATGAAGGTGCGGAATAGACCGTATAAAACACAGTGACTACCATCTACCTTACCTCTTTGTCTTGTGCATCGGCACATCGTTCTTGGAGATGGTTAATGCTGATGTGATTGAACGAGTGGCCGGTAACCAGAAATGATTTACTCCTATGTACACTAACACGTGACCATACAACGAGAAGGACTGAATCCTGAGAGCTGCAGACTGAAACAAACAATGGTGAATCTGTTGGAAGGGCCTAAATTAACTCCAACATTCGCCAAGGGCCCTGATAGGACACCAACTGTTCCTGGGGCAAAATACTTCACCACTACTTATTTCCCAGGCCACACTTTTATTCTTATTTTATTTATTTTTTTATAAAGGAGCCAAAAATTAGAACATGGCGTACGCCGTCTTACTCTAGTAGTAGATTAATTGAAATGCGTAAACTCACCAGGCCTGGGGAACCACAAACAGGAATACATGCCTATTTCGATTAACGAGCTAATGTCGCCTGTAATAAGGACAGACGTACACCATACCTGCGGTTGTAACAGAAAAAAAAGCTTAAGGTCGTGATAAACTATGTATACTGTGCCTGTAGTCGTGATATGCGTTGTCGTGTCTGTAGACGTGGTAGACTTCGTAATTTGCTCCTTATTACTGTACCTCCTACTGGAACAGTCCGATACCCAGGACTTAGGCCGGACACCAACACCCTCAGCCCGAGTTTGTAGATGAAGTAAGTCTGCCTGGGAGAAGGTGATGTCCGCAAAGGCAGGCTCGGGATGACGGCTTATAAAGAAAACAACGATTTCCTTTTATACCCAACAACCTAGAAATTAAAAGTTAGAGAAAACAATAATGTGAGTGAGGCTCTAATGACACGAGCCACCACAAGAAATTGTATTGGGAGCCACAGATGAAAGAGCCATGCGAGCGGGTCTGAAGGCAGAAAGACATGGAACCTACTTGTGGTGGGACCACGCAGCCGGCCTCGAATGGAGGAGTTTATGTGTGTAAAATCTAAACGGAGAAGCCATGCGCGGCAGACTCTAATGGCTGAGCCATGCGTGAGGGACTCTAATGGCGGAGACATAAGTGTTACCTAAAATGGAGAAGCCATGCGTGAGAGAGTCTCTCGCGCATGGCTTCGCCATTAGAGTCTCTCGCGCATGGCTTCGCCATTAGAGTCTCTCGCGCATGGCTTCTCCGTTTTAGTTACACTTATGACTCTGCCATTAGTCTCTCGCGCATGGCTCCGCCATTAGAGTCGCGAGTGACTCTAATGGCGAAGCCATGCGCGAGAGACTCTAATGGCAGAGTCATAAGTGTAACTAAAACGGCGAAGCCATGCGCGAGAGACTCTAATGGCGAAGCCATGCGCGAGAGACTCTAATGGCGAAGCCATGCGCGAGAGACTCTAATGGCGAAGCCATGCGCGAGAGACTCTAATGGCGAAGCCATGCGCGAGAGACTCTAATGGCGAAGCCATGCGCGAGAGACTCTAATGGCGAAGCCATGCGCGAGAGACTCTAATGGCGAAGCCATGCGCGAGAGACTCTAATGGCGAAGCCATGCGCGAGAGACTCTAATGGCGGAGCCATGCGCGAGAGACTCTAATGGCGGAGCCATGCGCGAGAGACTAATGGCAGAGTCATAAGTGTAACTAAAACGGAGAAGCCATGCGCGAGAGACTCTAATGGCGAAGCCATGCGCGAGAGACTCTAATGGCGAAGCCATGCGCGAGAGACTCTAATGGCGAAGCCATGCGCGAGAGACTCTAATGGCGAAGCCATGCGCGAGAGACTCTAATGGCGAAGCCATGCGCGAGAGACTCTAATGGCGAAGCCATGCGCGAGAGACTCTAATGGCGAAGCCATGCGCGAGAGACTCTAATGGCGGAGCCATAAGTGTAACTAAAACGGAGAAGCCATGCGCGAGAGACTCTAATGGCGAAGCCATGCGCGAGAGACTCTAATGGCGAAGCCATGCGCGAGAGACTCTAATGGCGAAGCCATGCGCGAGAGACTCTAATGACGAAGCCATGCGCGAGAGACTCTAATGGCGAAGCCATGCGCGAGAGACTCTAATGGCGAAGCCATGCGCGAGAGACTCTAATGGCGAAGCCATGCGCGAGAGACTCTAATGGCGAAGCCATGCGCGAGAGACTCTAATGGCGGAGCCATAAGTGTAACTAAAACGGAGAAGCCATGCGCGAGAGACTCTAATGGCGAAGCCATGCGCGAGAGACTCTAATGGCGAAGCCATGCGCGAGAGACTCTAATGGCGAAGCCATGCGCGAGAGACTCTAATGGCGAAGCCATGCGCGAGAGACTCTAATGGCGAAGCCATGCGCGAGAGACTCTAATGGCGGAGCCATAAGTGTAACTAAAACGGAGAAGCCATGCGCGAGAGACTCTAATGGCGAAGCCATGCGCGAGAGACTCTAATGGCGAAGCCATACGCGAGAGACTCTGATGGCGAAGCCATGCGCGAGAGACTCTAATGGCGAAGCCATGCGCGAGAGACTCTAATGGCGAAGCCATGCGCGAGAGACTCTAATGGCGAAGCCATGCGCGAGAGACTCTAATGGCGAAGCCATGCGCGAGAGACTCTAATGGCGAAGCCATGCGCGAGAGACTCTAATGGCGAAGCCATGCGCGAGAGACTCTAATGGCGAAGCCATGCGCGAGAGACTCTAATGGCGAAGCCATGCGCGAGAGACTCTAATGGCGGAGCCATGCGCGAGAGACTCTAATGGCGGAGCCATGCGCGAGAGACTAATGGCAGAGTCATAAGTGTAACTAAAACGGAGAAGCCATGCGCGAGAGACTCTAATGGCGAAGCCATGCGCGAGAGACTCTAATGGCGAAGCCATGCGCGAGAGACTCTAATGGCGAAGCCATGCGCGAGAGACTCTAATGGCGAAGCCATGCGCGAGAGACTCTAATGGCGAAGCCATGCGCGAGAGACTCTAATGGCGAAGCCATGCGCGAGAGACTCTAATGGCGAAGCCATGCGCGAGAGACTCTAATGGCGAAGCCATGCGCGAGAGACTCTAATGGCGGAGCCATAAGTGTAACTAAAACGGAGAAGCCATGCGCGAGAGACTCTAATGGCGAAGCCATGCGCGAGAGACTCTAATGGCGAAGCCATGCGCGAGAGACTCTAATGACGAAGCCATGCGCGAGAGACTCTAATGGCGAAGCCATGCGCGAGAGACTCTAATGGCGAAGCCATGCGCGAGAGACTCTAATGGCGAAGCCATGCGCGAGAGACTCTAATGGCGAAGCCATGCGCGAGAGACTCTAATGGCGGAGCCATAAGTGTAACTAAAACGGAGAAGCCATGCGCGAGAGACTCTAATGGCGAAGCCATGCGCGAGAGACTCTAATGGCGAAGCCATGCGCGAGAGACTCTAATGGCGAAGCCATGCGCGAGAGACTCTAATGGCGAAGCCATGCGCGAGAGACTCTAATGGCGAAGCCATGCGCGAGAGACTCTAATGGCGAAGCCATGCGCGAGAGACTCTAATGGCGGAGCCATAAGTGTAACTAAAACGGAGAAGCCATGCGCGAGAGACTCTAATGCGCGAGAGACTCTAATGGCGAAGCCATACGCGAGAGACTCTGATGGCGAAGCCATGCGCGAGAGACTCTAATGGCGAAGCCATGCGCGAGAGACTCTAATGGCGAAGCCATGCGCGAGAGACTCTAATGGCGAAGCCATGCGCGAGAGACTCTAATGGCGAAGCCATGCGCGAGAGACTCTAATGGCGAAGCCATGCGCGAGAGACTCTAATGGCGAAGCCATGCGCGAGAGACTCTAATGGCGAAGCCATGCGCGAGAGACTCTAATGGCGAAGCCATGCGCGAGAGACTCTAATGGCGGAGCCATGCGCGAGAGACTCTAATGGCGGAGCCATGCGCGAGAGACTAATGGCAGAGTCATAAGTGTAACTAAAACGGAGAAGCCATGCGCGAGAGACTCTAATGGCGAAGCCATGCGCGAGAGACTCTAATGGCGAAGCCATGCGCGAGAGACTCTAATGGCGAAGCCATGCGCGAGAGACTCTAATGGCGAAGCCATGCGCGAGAGACTCTAATGGCGAAGCCATGCGCGAGAGACTCTAATGGCGAAGCCATGCGCGAGAGACTCTAATGGCGAAGCCATGCGCGAGAGACTCTAATGGCGAAGCCATGCGCGAGAGACTCTAATGGCGAAGCCATGCGCGAGAGACTCTAATGGCGAAGCCATGCGCGAGAGACTCTAATGGCGAAGCCATGCGCGAGAGACTCTAATGGCGGAGCCATAAGTGTAACTAAAACGGAGAAGCCATGCGCGAGAGACTCTAATGGCGAAGCCATGCGCGAGAGACTCTAATGGCGAAGCCATGCGCGAGAGACTCTAATGACGAAGCCATGCGCGAGAGACTCTAATGGCGAAGCCATGCGCGAGAGACTCTAATGGCGAAGCCATGCGCGAGAGACTCTAATGGCGAAGCCATGCGCGAGAGACTCTAATGGCGAAGCCATGCGCGAGAGACTCTAATGGCGAAGCCATAAGTGTAACTAAAACGGAGAAGCCATGCGCGAGAGACTCTAATGGCGAAGCCATGCGCGAGAGACTCTAATGGCGAAGCCATGCGCGAGAGACTCTAATGGCGAAGCCATGCGCGAGAGACTCTAATGGCGAAGCCATGCGCGAGAGACTCTAATGGCGAAGCCATGCGCGAGAGACTCTAATGGCGGAGCCATAAGTGTAACTAAAACGGAGAAGCCATGCGCGAGAGACTCTAATGGCGAAGCCATGCGCGAGAGACTCTGATGGCGAAGCCATGCGCGAGAGACTCTAATGGCGAAGCCATGCGCGAGAGACTAATGGCAGAGTCATAAGTGTAACTAAAACGGAGAAGCCATGCGCGAGAGACTAATGGCAGAGTCATAAGTGTAACTAAAACGGAGAAGCCATGCGCGAGAGACTCTAATGGCGAAGCCATGCGCGAGAGACTCTAATGGCGAAGCCATGCGCGAGAGACTCTAATGGCGAAGCCATGCGCGAGAGACTCTAATGGCGAAGCCATGCGCGAGAGACTCTAATGGCGAAGCCATGCGCGAGAGACTCTAATGGCGAAGCCATGCGCGAGAGACTCTAATGGCGAAGCCATGCGCGAGAGACTCTAATGGCGAAGCCATGCGCGAGAGACTCTAATGGCGAAGCCATGCGCGAGAGACTCTAATGGCGAAGCCATATGTGTAAACTAATGGCGGAGTCATACGTGTAAACTAAAACGGAGGAGCCATGCGTGAGACTAAAAACGGAGAAGCCATGCGTGAGACTCATGGCGGATTCCCTTTTTTTTTTTTTTTATAAAATATAAACCACTTATGCAGCACCAGTATGACTAGTGGACTCACATAACCAATGACCCTCTCCGATAATAAACCTAGGACGCTAACCAGCCTACAACCATATTGTACACCTAACAAACATAAAGAACAGTCATCGGGCCCCCGAGGCCATGAAGCCCCCCGAAGCCAAGAGACTGAACTGAATGACCTTACAGTGACAAGTAATTAAAACGTGACCTAGACCTAAAGAAAAATGCATAGACATTAGTGATCCGAACCACGCGTATAAACGAAACATTAAACCAACCGCAATACTGAAACAGATGGGAGAAAAACAAGAGCCAGAGGCATTGCAGTTCGCTAAGAAGACCCTTATCGTGACAAAATGAATGAACTACTGTGAAAATATAGTAGGGCCTTACTCCTATAGGCCCACTGACCGCTGGGGAGCCATTTGGTTAACTGGGGCAGGAGACCAATCTGAGTGAATACGAACCAGAAGTCAAGGAGACCAGTCTTAGTGAATGCAAACCAGGACTAAAGAACACCACAAATTTTTTATTTTTTTTGAAGTGAACAGAAAAAGTAGACCTATGGAATGTAACAAACCACCAATGAAAGAAACGTAAGCCTGAAAAGAAAGCAGCTATGTTTATCGGAAGAGTAGTATCAGAGCGGTGTGCTGTTTGCCCTAGTAAGAATAGTGAGTAACCATGATGTAGAAATGAAAAGAAATGCAGCTTCAAGTGGAAGCAAAGTATAACACGTAATGTAAGAACAAGTGGGTGAATGCAGCTCTGGATGTGAGTGGTGTCTAAAACATGGTATGGGCACAGCTCTGAGTACGAGCATGAAGAGCATGGTATAAAGCAGCCGTATGAAAGCAATCTGAAGTGAGCAGAGTATTAACGTAACGCAACAGCGGACGTATGAACGCAGCTCTTGTAGTGAATGGTGTATAGGACAAAATGTAAATGCAGACACACAGACGTAGTTTTAAAGGTACCAACCCTAACCACAATCATTCGACCATTAGCGCAAAACCCCCTTCGTCCCAGAACACTGCAAATCGCGGACCGCAGTGCGAGTCCTGTGCAGCAAGGTCGATGCTACCGTGAGCGCCAGCGTTCACATGGCACCTTTTGCTGTTTACCCGGATGTGAACGAGCTGCCATACAATGCTGCAGGTTTTTTTTTTTTTAAATCGACCATTGATCCATATTTACCATTACTTAACACAGTGTGCATAGCTTGAGCCCACTGCAGACACGCGCCCTGCATGTAAACTAGGTATCGGAAACATACAACCATGCCTACTCTAAACACATGCTACCCCAATAACTGTATGCAATGGCCCCACCAGGCCTCTGAATAGCCAGACAAAACAATACTAACAACCATCGTTTGACCATTAGCGCCCAAAATCTGCTTCATCCCAGAGCGCTACATGTCGCGGACCGCAGCGTGGGTCCCGTGCAAACAACTCCGATCCTACCATGAATACTAGCGCCCTCCTGAGACATTCTGCCGTCGCCCAGCCGTAAGGAGCCTCCACACCATGCTGCTGTATCCTAGAGCTGAGCCAGAGGTAGTGAAATCAGCTGAATCGGCATCAGCCTGGGCCCACAGGTGCCTATAAATAGCCTAGTAATCAGCCAGCCTGAGCCCACAGATACGTATGAATAGCCTTGTAGTCAGCCTCCCCTCCCACAAATGCAGCAATATCCTGCTTATACATGTCCAGCATTGAATGAAAAACTGTTGATACTATGTTTACAAATACAACCAGCTTCACATCCAGGGTTTAAAACACAATATAATAAGCTCTAAAAGAAAGGAAATGACACAATTATTGCTGAAGCTGTCTGAGTAGCATTTATTTATGTAGCATTATTTTCTGCGATGATTCATCATATTTTCTTTCTGAAGGTTTTGTAAATCACAAGTTCCATTTCTAAAAACACAGTTCTAATTGACAAAATCAACTAAAATGTGGCTAAATTGCATTTTTTTTTTTACAGTTTTCTATATTTTTTTCCCCTGGCTGCAATTTGTTAAGGATATTTTTAACTCTTTTACTAAAATAATAAAACCCCACATTTTCCTAGTTTTTGTGAAGACCACTGTTTGCATTTTCTCACAAAAAATACCCATGAAAACAATAATTATCTCAGACAATATGTGCCTGTAGTCTGCAATTCTTACAAATTTTCTCTGTAATTTTCTGCAAGAATAGACTTGAATTGTGTAGGATTCCCTCCCTTGTAATTTACATTTTGCTGCTGTTTGAAGTTTTTCATTATGTGTCAATGATTGTGTGGCAAGGAAAAGGGATGTGGGGATTAATTAAACTTTATTGTACTTAGAGGTTCACAGCTCTACTTCAGGGTATTGATATCAGCTGGATATGTCCCATAAGGCTTTATCAAAAGCTTTTATTATGTTTTAGTTAAATTGCTGCTCGTGTCTGAGTGATGGGTTTTGCTGTATTGCCCTGTATTGTGTTTTCAAAAGTGTAACACAATTGTATATGTTAACCAGAATTATGCTGAAAGTACCAAAAAAGAACCCAAAGTCAAAACATATTATTCATATTCCCTTGTTTATTTAAATATGAATAGTAAGAAACTGCACAACACAATTTTGCAGCCCCATTGACAGAACCTTATAGGAAAGGGATGTCAAAATTGTGGCCCTCCAGCTGTTGCAAAACTACAACTTCTATCATGCCTGGGCAGCATACAGCTATCTTGGTATGCTGGTTAGGTTCTCATAAAGAATTGGTTGGATTTGAATACATAATGGAAGTAGATTTTCTGGTATTCTACCGCATCAAAATCTATACCAAGCTATGCAGATTTTGTGGTGGAAATCCTTGCAGAAATTGTAGATTCTAGCTTTTCTGCTTCCTGAGGTGAACATTGAAATGCACTCCCCCCCCCCCCCCATTCCTTGTGCTAAATTCTTAATCAAACCCCTCTCCAGCAGCCCTACTATTAAAGTCCTATGTGGATGAACATTACATACAGTGCTATCACACAATCAAGAGACTACAGTACCACATACCCATTGTATCTAGTAATGACTCCTCTAATGTATATATTATCTTTCTTAAATTTTCTCCATTGTAAACAAACCGCCATGATTCCATCTTTCAGCTGTGTCTTGTCTCTGCAGAGTTTGGCATCATCCCCCCCCTCCTGGTGCCTCAACATTTTTATCCTGCTGCTACTATCTATACTGTGCACACTATGCTCTCCAATGCCCAAAAACACTACAGATACCCCCCATAGTAATTAGTGTTGGGTGCAAATATTTGAATGGCAAATATTGGCACTTCAAGAATTTGAAAATGTAGACAACATGGAAAATACCAATTTATTTGAGACAATAGATGAATATAGAGCAGAAAAAGATAGTAGCCTGGAGATTAATGTATCTATTCTTACAACCCATAGTGAGAATAGTGTAACAACTACTAGGAGGAACACCTATATAATGCCCCCAGTATCACCAATAGTGATAATAAACAATCCCAATACCTCTACCCAAAATCGTTTCAGTCCGCTGGATCAAATAAATGAGGGGGATATGGATATAACGGCGGAGAGGAGGGTAGAAAGAGGGGTAGCAACTAGAGAACCGGTAGGTACTGAAGAGGAAATAAATGATATTAAGGTAGACACTAAACAGCAGCAAAAAAGGAGGTCAATTACCACCATCCCTAAAAAAAACTGTAAAAAAAGATTTTTTTTTTCAGCCACAAAAACATGGAAGCAAAAAAGGGGATGTAGGGGAGGGAAATTAACCAAAAAGAAAAACAAAAGTGATAAATAGTGGGGTAGAGGAGGATTCAGCTAAAAAAACTGGGCCGACTTCTCTATCGGCTACAGGCTCTATCGTAGGGATGCACCTCAATGGGGAAGGGGCAGCTGTGCTGGGGAGAAAGATGGCTAGAAGGTTGGAGGAGTGTTTAAACTAGGGACTGGGGGAGGGAAATTACACTTTAGGAGGGGAAGATAGTGCAGATAGAGACAGGGGGCAAGGTAGTGGGACTGGGGGAGGAATGGAAGGAGGGACTAGAACAGTTCAGAAGGAAAGGTGTAGGGTAAAAAATATACATAAACCTCTCAAATGTATGTATACTAATGCCAGAAGCCTGACTAATAAAACTGGTGAACTGGAATTAGTGATGTGTGAGGAGGACTATGACATAGTGGGAATAACTGAGACATGGCTGGATGATAGCTATGACTGGGCAGTTAATGTACAAGGTTACAGTCTGTTTAGAAAGGATCGTCAAAACCGGAGAGGGGGAGGGGTTTGCCTTTATGTAAAGTCTTGTCTAAAGCCCACACTCCGTGAAGATATAAATGAGGGCCATAAACATGTGGAGTCACTGTGGGTAGAGATACATGGATCTAAAAACAACAATAAATTACTAATAGGAGTTTACTATAAACCACCTAATATACCAGAGTCCACAGAAAATCTACTACTAAATGAGATAGACAAGGCGGCTATTATGGGGGACTTCAACTACCCAAATATAGACTGGGAAACTGAAACTTGTATATCTCATAAGGGAAACAGGTTCTTGGCAATAACCAAAGACAATTACCTCTCCCAACTGGTTCAGGACCCGACTAGAAGGACGGCCATACTGGACTTAGTATTAACCAATAGGCCTGACAGAACAACAGACGTGCAGGTTGGTGGACACCAGGGAAATAGTGACCATAAAGTAAAAACCTTCCAATTATCATTCAAAAGAGCGTTTCTACAGGGAGGAACAAAAATACCAAACTTCAAAAAAGCAAAATTTAGCCAACTAAGAGAGGCCATAGGCCTAACTAACCTGGACAAAGTCCTTAAAAATAAAAATACAGCCACAAAATGGGATATCTTTAAAAACATCCTAAAATCTCATTGTGAGAGGTACATACCGTATGGAAATAAAAGGTTAAGGAACAAAAAGAAACCAATGTGGATAAATAGAACTGTAAAGAAAGCAATAAATGACAAAAAGAAAGCATATAAATCACTAAAACCGGATGGTAGCACGGAAGCACTGAAAAACTATAAAGAAAAAAATAGAACATCTAAAAAACAAATAAAAGCGTCCAAACTAGAGACCAAGAGATTAATTGCCAAAGAGAGTAAAACTAACCCTAAAATGTTCTTCAATTATATAAATGTTAAAAAGTATAAATCTGAAGGTGTCGGCCCTTTAAAGAGTAATTAGGGGGGAGTCACAGAGAGCGACGAGAAGAAAGCAAAGCTGTTAAATATTTTTTTCTCCAATGTATTCACTGAGGAAAATAAACTGTCAGATGACATGCAGAATGTAAAAATAAATTCCCCATTAAAAGTGTCCTGTCTGACCCAGAAAGAAGTACATCAGCGACTTAAAAAGATTAAAATCGCCAGGACCGGATGGCATACACCCCCGTATCCTAAGGGAATTAAGTAATGTCATAGCCAGACCCTTATTTCTGATATTTGCGGACTCTATACTGACAGGGAATGTCCCACAGGATTGGCGCATGGCAAATGTGGTGCCAATATTCAAAAAGGGTCCAAAAACAGAGCCTGGAAACTATAGGCCGGTAAGTTTAACATCTGTTGCAGGTAAACTGTTTGAAGGTTTTCTGAGAGATGCTATCTTATAGCATCTCAATGGAAATAAGCAAATAACTCCATATCAGCATGGCTTCGTGAGGGATCGGTCATGCCAAACTAATTTAATCAGTTTCTATGAGGAGGTAAGTTCTAGACTTGACAGTGGCGAATCAATGGATGTCGTATATCTGGACTTCTCCAAAGCATTTGACACTGTACCACATAAAAGGTTAGTATATAAAATGAGAATGCTTGAACTGGGAGAAAACATCTGTAAGTGGGTAAGTAACTGGCTCAATGATAGAAAACAGAGGGTGGTTATTAACGGTCCACACTCAGATTGGGTCACTGTCACTAGTGGGGTACCTCAGGGGTCAGTATTGAACCCTATTCTCTTCAATATATTTATTAATGTTCTTGTAGAAGGCTTGCATAGTAAAGTATACATTTTCGCAGATGACACTAAACTGTGTAAAGTAATTTACACTGAAGAGGACAGTATACTACTACAGAGGGATCTGGATAGATTGGAGGATTAGGCAGATAAGTGGCAGATGAGGTTTAACACTGACAAATGTAAAGTTATGCACATGGGAAGGAATAATGCAAGTCACCCGTACATACTAAATGATAAAACACTCGGTAACACTGACATGAAAAAGGATCTAGGAATTTTAATAAACAGCAAACTAAGCTGCAAAAAACAGTGTCAGGCAGCAGCTGCCAAGGCCAATAAGATAATGGGTTGCATCAGAAGGGGCATAGATGCCCGTGATAAGAACATAGTCCTACCACTTTACAAATCGCTAGTCAGACCACACACGGAGTACTGTGTACAGTTCTGGGCTCCAGTGAACAAGGCAGACATAGCAGAGCTGGAGAAGGTCCAGAGGAGGGCAACTAAAGTAATAACTGGAATGGGGCAACTACAGTACCCTGAAAGATTATCAAAATTAGGGTTATTCACTTTAGAAAAAAGACGACTGAGGGGAGATCTAATTAATATGTATAAATATATCAGGGGTCAGTACAGAGATCTATCCCATCATCTATTTATCCCCAGGACTGTGACTGTGACGAGGGGACATCCTTTGCGTCTGGAGGAAAGAAGGTTTGTACACAAATATAGAAAAGGATTCTTTTTTTTTTTTTGATTTCAACATTTTTATTGATATTTTTTTCAACAAAAGTATCAGCATATCATGGCTAAACATAGACATGTTAAGGTGGGTGCAGCCACCAAAGAGGTAGATCCAGTAACAAAATTTCCATTATCATGGAAAGTATGGCATAACATTGACAGTTAGAAACCACAAACAAGATCAAGTAAAACAATATTATATTGCAATGATATTACCAAACGGACAAAGGCATGTCAGTGAAGTGTTTTTACATAAACACCATGGTATCACAACCAATTCGTACAGTAACGTATCTGTCATATCAGTAGGCTAAACTACAGGAGGGACCCAAATAGAAAGATATCTGAGAGTGAGTCTATGCACCTTCCTCTATATAAACACGTTCTGTAAAGGTCACTCATTGGGAGAATTTCGAGTGTGCAATCCAGGGACTCCAGGTATATCTATACTTAGCAGGAGGGAGCATTGAGGGGGGAATCATTCTCTCATAACGACAAGTGTTATTCAACTCCGCTACCACCTCTGAAATATCAGGAGAGATCACTTTTTTCCAATGGCGGGTTATGACTAATTTAGCTCCAAGTAAAACACGCCCCGTGATGGGTCTATATGGTGGATGAATGCGTTGGATACCCAAAAATAAAAGAGCGAGATCCGGAGAAGGGGAAATGTCATGGCCAGATAATTCCCTCAGCAGTACAAACACCTGTTTCCAGAAACCAGTGATAATTGGGCATGCCCACAAAATATGGAGCAATGAGCCCACGACTCCACATCCCCTCCAGCACAGAGGAGAAGAAGTAGGGTATATTATATGTAGCCTCTTGGGTGTAAAGTACCAATTTAGGAGTGTCTTAACCCCAGCTTCATAATGTGTAACACATTTAAAGTTAGAGGTCAAGAAACTTATTGCACAGGTCCAGTCCTCTCCAGAGAACGTACGACCCAGGTCTCGCTCCCATTTCAGGAATGGTTTGGATTTAGCAAACTTAGATTTGTCTCCCATATATTCGTATATATTTCCTGTTGCTCCTTTCCTTAGTAAGTTTCGGGAATAATAAAGCTGAATGATCCCCGCGTGTACGGAGGGAGGCTTAGAAATAATAGACTCCAGTAGGTGCTTTACCCTAAGGTAGTTAAATATCTCTCCAGCTGAAAGCTGAAACATCTGCTGAGCTTTGTTAAACGAGAGAACACCCTCAGGACCAATAAGCTGAGAAACTCTCTCGAAGCCCTGATCCCGCCATCTGCTAAGATTGATATCTTTCAAAATCCATTCCAGTGAACGGGTATCCAAGTGTGAAAACAAGGTGTCGGTAGAGTCTGCACACGTATTATGAAAGTGTAACCAGAGCTTCCCTACTAGTGATGAGCGGCAGGTGCCATATTCGATTTCGACGAAATTCGCGAATATTCGATAGAATATTCGTTTTATATTCGTCGAAATCGAATATTCGTCATTATTCTTGTTATCGCGATTAATATGCGATTTAAATAATCGCGTATTGCGATTTTAACTTAAAGGCTACTCTCCTATTGAAATAGCAATGCGATTAATTCAAGTTATAATAATCGAATTTTGATTTTAACTTAGCACTGCTATATTCCATATTCGTTAATTCTAGCTTAATATGGAATATAGCAGTGCTAAGTTAAAATCGAAATTCGATTATTATAACTTTAATTTTTATTTATTTTTTTTAATTTTGTTTTAAATTTTAATTGTTATACCTGTTATACCTAAAGTTGTTCTTACCCGTCCTTTGGATTCCTGGCTTCCTGGCTGCTCCAGTCAGTGCCCGTTGCCGCTTCTGCCGACTTCCGTGCTCATGGAGCGTCCCCATCACCATGGGAACGTCTCCATATACTAGAATGTACTGTCGGATTTGAGAATTACGTGAAAAATCGCAATTCAATTATTTCAAGTTATAATAATCGAATTTCGATTTTAACTTAGCACTGCTATATTCCATATTAGGATATGGAATATAGAAGTGCTAAGTTAAAATCGAAATTCGATTATTATAACTTGAATTAATCGAATTGCGATTTCAACTTGGACCTGGTTTACTATGGTTGGCTTGGTAGAATTAGCGAATATGACGAATGTATTCGTCATATTCCACAAAACGAAGATAACGAAGTATTCTGCATCTTCGTTTTAGCTACCTATTCGTCAACTTCGCTAATTCTAGCAATCATATAGGAAACTTTACTATAGAGACAGCTAAGTTTAATTCGCTATGCGATTATATGACTGCTTTTTAAAAAAAAAAAAATAGAATAATTATAATACCTGATAATTATTATAATTATTCTATTTATAAAAAAAAAGCAAAGTAATATAATCGCACAGCGAATTAAACTTAGCTGTCTCTATAGTAAAGTTTCCTATATGATTGCTAGAATTAGCGAAGTTGATGAATAGGTAGCTAAAACGAAGATGCAGAATACTTCGTTATCTTCGTTTTGTGGAATATGACGAATACATTCGTTATATTCGTTTTGTGGAATATAACGAATATATTCGTCATATTCGCTAATTCTACCAAGCCAACCATAGTAAACCAGGTCCAAGTTGAAATCGCAATTCGATTAATTCAAGTTATAATAATCGAATTTCGATTTTAACTTAGCACTGCTATATTCCATAGCCTAATATGGAATATAGCAGTGCTAAGTTAAAATCGAAATTCGATTATTATAACTTGAAATAATCGAATTGCGATTTTTCACGTAATTCTCAAATCCGACAGTACATTCTAGTATATGGAGACGTTCCCATGGTGATGGGGACGCTCCATGAGCACGGAAGTCGGCAGAAGCGGCAACGGGCACTGACTGGAGCAGCCAGGAAGCCAGGAATCCAAAGGACAGGTAAGAACAACTTTAGGGAAGTGGGAAAGAAAAAAATATAACAATAAAAAAAATTAAAAAAAATAACGAATATTCGAAATATCGAATTTATATCACTATATTCGAAATATTCGCGAATTAGCGAAGTGCCGATATTCGCGAAAAAAATTCGATATTCGAATATTCGCGCTCAACACTATTCCCTACATGTTTCATTGTCCGGAGAGAAAGATCAGGAATTTTCCCCTTCCACAATATACTGATGAGTAGATCCCTCAACGAGCCCTCCTTAAGTGAATGGGATTCAATTTGATGCCATGCTTTATCGCAGTCTCTGTCCCACCATTCCCTGGCAAGTGATAAGCCAATAGCCTTGTGATAGTCCCCTATACAGGGCAGTCCTAGACCACCGGCCTTTTTCCTTAGGAAAAGCTGTCTTTGGGCAATTCTGGGTTTAGATGATTTCCAAATATATTTGGATAATATTGCCTGCGCCTTTCGAAAAAACTGGTCAGGAACTGGGATAGGGAGAGCTCTAAATATATAAACCAATTTAGGGAGCGTCATCATTTGAAACGCTGCCACCCTGCCAACCCATGATACATCTTTCATGTTGTAAAGGGAAAAATCAGATGACATAGTTTCAAGGAGAGGCTCGTAATTCTGTTTATATAGGAGAGAGCAGGGGTACGTCAACTTGATCCCCAAATATGGGAGTTCCATATCCTGCCAGTCTAGTGAAAAACGGGATTTTAGCTCCCTGGCATCTATCTGAGGAATATTAAGTAAAAGAGCTTGTGACTTGGAATTATTGATCTTGTAATATGAAAGTGTGCCAAAATGTGCTATTATGTCAAAAGCGGATCTTAACGACTGGAGGGGGCTCGATAATGTGAGGATGATGTCGTCAGCATATAGCGAGATTCTATGGTCTCTTCCACCAACATTTATTCCTTGAACAAGGGGAGCTCTTCTAATATGCTGAGCTAAAGGCTCCAGAGCCAAGATGAACAATAGGGGTGACAGGGGACACCCTTGACGGGACCCATTGGTGATCTGGAAAGGGACCGATAACACCCCATTAACCCATACTTTGGCCATAGGGGAGGCGTATAAACTAGAGAAAGCGTTTAATATGCAACCCTGAAAACCCATCTTGCGGAGGACTGAGAACGCGAACGACCAATGTAAACGATCGAACGCTTTCTCAGCGTCTAGCGTCACCGCCAACATTTGGATATTATTACACTCAGCATGGTCAAACAGATTAATCAATCTCCTAGTATTATCTGATGAAATACGACCCTTAACAAATCCTGCCTGGTCGTCTTTGATCAAGGAAGGGAGAATAGCTGACAATCTACTGGCAGTCAACTTGGCGAAAAGTTTGATATCTGAATTCAGCAATGAGATTGGCCTGAAATTTTGAGCAGTGTCCGGGGGTTTACCAGGTTTTGGTAAGGTAACTATAAGGGCTGTGAGCATCTCAGATGGGAATGGGGTTCCCTCAAGAGCTCGATTGAAAATATCCAGTAAATAAGGGGACAGTACAGGAAAAAAATGTTTGTAGTACTCATTAGACAACCCGTCTGGGCCTGGGGTTTTACCAGATGGGAGAGTGACTACTATTTTTTGGAGTTCAAGGGACGTGAGGGGGGCATTTAACAAAAGAAGCTGGTTGGGAGAAAGGGTAGGTAAATCAGATTGATTCAGAAAATTCTCCACCAATTCAGAGTAGTTATCGGGTAGAGTAACTGTTTCTTTAAGGTTATAAAGGCTGTGATAATAGCTACGGAATTGTTCAGCAATATCTCTAGGATCTAGAAGCTTCGCTTTAGATGTCGGATGTATGAGGAATGGGATTTTTGATTTGGTTTGCTGGGCCTTGAGTTGACTGGCCAGTAGCTTGCCAGCCCTGTTCCCCTGGGCATAATATCTCGACCTCAACCTGAGCAGGGATCTAGAATAGTCACGAGATAACAGACTTCCTAATTTATCTCTCTCTGCCTTCAGTAAGGAGGACACTTGAGTTGTCGGTAATATCTTATTACGATTTTCAAGATCTGCAATAGATTTAAGCAGTTGAGATATCTCTCTTTCTCTAATTTTCCGCAATTTGCATTTTAATCTAATCAGGGAGCCTCTAATAAAAGCCTTATGGGACTGCCACAGGATATATTCATCCGCGACCGAGCCAACATTGAAGTTGAAAAATTCCTGCAACTCAGCAGACAACTCCTTAATTATATCAGGGTTGGAAAATAAATACGTGTCGTTACGCCATATGGGAGCACGTGGAAACTGATATAAATCCTCTAAGGTCAATATTATAGGGGCATGGTCGGACCATTGAATGAGCCCAATGTCGGATGAAATTGTATGCAATAAGGTGGCTTGATCTACAAGAAACATATCAATACGTGAGTATGAGAGATGAGGAGCAGAGAAAAATGTGTAATCTCTTTCCACGCTATGTTGAGCTCTCCACACATCAATGAGTCCCTCTGCATGAAAGAGAGAGGCTAAGTCCCCTCCAGAACGCCTGGTTAAGTTGGAAGTGTCCAACGACCGATCCATCACCGAGTTAAAATCCCCACAAACAATTACCTTTCCCTGTTTCAATGAGTTTAGTTGTTTCAGTAATTTTCTCAGGAAAGTAATTTGGCGATTGTTAGGCGCATATACATTGACTATTGTGTAGGTGATGTTATTGATGGAACATACCAGGATGATGTATCGGCCGTTGGAGTCCACTTTTGAGGAGATGATAGTAAAGGCCACTGAGTTCTTGACAGCTATGAATACCCCTCTAGACTTCTTGCTAAAATGAGAATGCAATACATGAGGAAAAGATCGATTATGCACACGTTTAGCATCCGCCTGTAGTAAGTGAGTCTCCTGGATGCAAATGAGGTCCGCTCCAGCTTTGGTTGCCTCTTTCCAGACATATGATCTCTTCTGTGGACAGTTAAGTCCTTTAACGTTCAGTGATAGGATTTTAAGACCCATATGAGTGGAAGGAGGAACCAAGTTTAGTACGGTCTGACAGACAATAACAGATTATCAAACCAACTCCAATAACAGTAGGCAACTGCCTAACAATAAGCAGAAATGACAAGTAGCCACAGAGAGATGGTTAAAGTGGCAATTGGTGAAGAGAAATAATTGGGTTAGGGAAAACAAAAGGAAGAAGTTAAACACCAGACAGCAGAGCCCGTCTGTGCGACAAAGGTGGCGTAAGTCCACTAATGAGGCTGAGAGGAGCCTCAAATACACGGAGTCCTTCAGCATAGAGACCGCACCTAAAATAAAAGGTTAGACAACAGACCCGTTGTGAAGAATGCAATCTGGTCTCCATGTCAATAAACCTCTGTCGACTGTGGCACTATATTGGTAACAGCTTCCTTGTGTTTTATCAGAAACCTTGTAAGTTCCGTGTATGGAAGTCAGTCCTCTCGAGTACCAAATGCGGATATTCGATCATCCCGGGTACGATTCCCTCTTCTTTCCATCTGGGGAGAAATGTCCCATGACAATAGTAGTTCTCGTCCATCTGAGACAGATTTCACCACGTGAGTTTTTTCATCTTTACGGATCAGCAATTTCTGCGGGTAGCCCCACTTATACGGAATATTATTATCCCTGAGAGCCAGAGTGATCGGTTGCAATTCTCTCCTTTGTCTCAATGTCGCCATGGAAAGATCAGCAAAAAGTCTGACTGTTTGAAAAGGAGCAGGCAGTTTGTTGCAGTTTCTAGCTGCTAACATTAAGGCTTCCTTAGTGTGGAAGAAATGGATCCGAGCAATCGTATCTCTTGGAACATCAGCGCTAAGGTGTGGTGGTTTTGGAAGTCTGTGTGCCCTATCGATGATCATGTCAGGGACCGGTATTTTAGGTAACAACGCTTTTATGAGGCTCTTGAGATATGCTTGTAAATCTCGGGGCGCTATTTCTTCTGGAATACCCCGGAATTTCACATTGTTCCTTCTGGAACGGTCCTCCAAATCCGCTAGCTTGCTCTTAACAGTCTCCAGTTCGTCAGCTAAATCATTGTGAGCATCTATAATGTTGTTCTGTGAAGTAGCAAAATCTGCCATTTTGTTCTCCACATGCAAAAGCTTATCTGAAGTCTCTTTGACTTTGGACGCCAGGGGGTTAATCAGCCCTGCCATGTCTGCACGCAGGGACTGGTGCAAGGCCATCAGCATATTTTTCATGGAATCTTCACATAAGGGCTTATCTGAGGCCTGATATGCATTAAAAGGAACCACTACTGGGGACATCACAACTTGTGCCCATGATCCCGTACTGACCTCAGGAGGGCATGATGTGTCCAAACGCGGTTTTTGTTTCTGGGGGCTGCAAGATGGAGAGAGCCCTGCCAGGTCAGCAGTAGCGCCGCTCTGAGTAGCTGTAGCCCCTGGGGTTCCCAGGTCACTAGGCGTCGGTGGGAGCGAAGGAAACTCCGTCTCTGTTAAAGAGAGGATGTCGGGCTCTAGCGGAGGTGAGGCGGATCCAGAAGGGCTTCTCGGCGACGCACTGCCATGAGGAGATGAGGTATGCATTCCGGTGCGGGAGCCCGCGCCATCTTTAGCTGGGCCCCGCTCAAAGAAGCCATCAAGGTTTCCGCTTTGCAGCCTGGGAAGCTGCCTTTTCGACTTGCCCATGTTGTCCTGGAAGGTGTCCAGCTTTTATCGCCTATGCAGGCACAGAGGAGGCAGAGTCCGTAGCTCTGGGAAGCTTATCTGAACACGCTGAGGTGCAGGAGCTGTGAGATCAAGCGGCCATTCCTCTCAGCGGCCAAGCCACGCATAGAAAAGGATTCTTAACGGTAAGAGCAGTGAGACTATGGAACTCTCTGCCTGAGGAGGTGGTGATGGTGAGTACAATAAAGGAATTCAAGAGGGGCCTGGATGTATTTCTGGAGCGTAATAATATTACAGGCTATAGCTACTAGAGAGGGGTCGTTGATCCAGGGAGTTATTCTGATTGCCTGATTGGAGTTGGGAAGGAATTTTTTATTCCCCTAAAGTGGGGAAAATTGGCTTCTACCTCACAGGGTTTTTTTTTTTGCCTTCCTCTGGATCAATTTGCAGGATGACAGGCCGAACTGGATGGATAAATGTATTTTTTCGGCCTTATGTACAATGTTACTATGTTACAATATCAGTAAATACACACTTACTAAAGGAGAGATCAGTATTTTGAGAAAGTGTCTAAAGTTTGCCCCTACCACAGTTTTTTTTATAAATTTGAAGCTTTCGTGAGCATTAAAAAATGTATGCGGAAGCTGGCCTTAAAAAGGTATTTAAAAAAAAAAAAAAAACGAAAAAAGACAAAATAGACAAAGTATGAACCAGGTAAAGGAATTTGTGGGGACCAATGTAAACACAGATCCTTTCATACACACTGACCTAAAACCTAAATCAAAATATCACCCTTTGCAAGAATATTCGTCTGCATTTAACACTTTTATGAATCAAACAACCAGGGAAATCAGGAAATTTAAATTACCAAAAAATCCACAATATACAGTCAGGTCCATAAATATTGAGACATTAGCATAATTGTAACATTTTTGGCTCTATACACCACCACAATGAATTTGAAATGAAACGAACAAGATGTGCTTTAACTGCAGACTGTCAGCTTTAATTTGAGGGTATTTACATTCAAATCAGGTGAACGGTGTAGGAATTACAACAGTTTTCATATATGCCTCCCACTTGTTAAGGAACCAAAAGTAATGGGACAATTGGCTTCTCAGCTGTTCCATGGCCTGGTGTGTGTTATTCCCTCATTATCCCAATTACAATGAGCAGATAAAAGGTCTAGAGTTCATTTCAAGTGTGCTATTTGCATTTGGAATTTGTTGCTGTCAACTCTCAAGATGATATCCAAAGAGCTGTCACTATCAGTGAAGCAAGCCATCATTAGGCTGAAAAAACAAAACAAACCCATCAGAGAGATAGCAAAAACATTAGGTGTGGCCAAAACAACTGTTCGGAACATTCTTAAAAAGAAGGAACGCACCGGTGAGCTCAGCAACACCAAAAGACCCGGAAGACCATGAAAAACAACTGTGGTGGATGACCGAATAATTCTTTCCCTGGTGAAGAAAACACCCTTCACAACAGTTGGCCAGATCAAGAACACTCTCAAGGAGGTAGGTGTATGTGTGTCAAAGTCAACAATTAAGAGAAGACTTCACCAGAGTGAATACAGAGGGTTCACCACAAGATATAAACCATTGGTGAGCCTCAAAAACAGGAAGGCCAAAATAGAGTTTGCCAAACAACATCTAAAAAAGCCTTCACAGTTCTGGAACAACATCCTATGGACAGATGAGACCAAGATCAACTTGTACCAGAGTGATGGGAAGAGAAGAGTATGGAGAAGAAAAGGAACTGCACATGATTCTAAGCATACCACCTCATTAGTGAAGCATGGTGGTGGTAGTGTCATGGCGTGGGCATGTATAGCTGCCAATGGAACTGGTTCTCTTGTATTTATTGATGATTTGACTGCTGACAAAAGCAGCAGGATGAATTCTGAAGTGTTTCGGGCAATATTATCTGCTCATATTCAGCCAAATGCTTCAGAACTCATTGGACGGCGCTTCACAGTGCAGATGGACAGTGACCCGAAGCATACTGCAAAAGCAACCAAAGAGTTTTTTAAGGGAAAGAAGTGGAATGTTATGCAATGGCCAAGTCAATCACCTGACCTGAATCGGATTGAGCATGCATTTCACTTGCTGAAGACAAAACTGAAGGGAAAATGCCCCAAGAACAAGCAGGAACTGAAGACCCAGCGCCAGGTGATGTCTATGTGTTCCAGACTTCAGGCTGTAATTGACTGCAAAGGATTTGCAACCAAGTATTGAAAAGTGAAAGTTTGATTTATGATTATTATTCTGTCCCATTACTTTTGGTTTCTTAACAAGTGGGAGGCACATATGCAAACTGTTGTAATTCCTATATTGTTCACCTGATTTGGATGTAAATACCCTCAAATTAAAGCTGACAGTCTGCAGTTAAAGCACATCTTGTTCGTTTCATTTCAAATCTATTGTGGTGGTGTATAGAGCCAAAAATGTTAGAATTTTGTCGATGTCCCAATATTTATGGACCTGACTGTATATCCTTATATAGTGTAGCTGTTGCAGTGCAGTGTGTTAGGTAGTGTGATAGGTTCTGCTGTCCATATATACATGCAGACCTTCTAAAATGTGAAGTTTCACGTATTGCACCAAAATATTTGCATCATTAGTGCCGATTAGCGCAATCACGAATATATTGGAGCCGTGCAAACCATTTTCTCCAGTCTCAGGAAATTTCTAGCAGCTTGGAAAATGAAGCAAAAGTGACCCACACCTGTATTCCGCGCCCATTACGCGAATAATTACATCGCAGATTTTTTGCAATCAAGAAAATAATTTTCGAATTTGCTAATATATGATGAATATTCACCCAAATATTGCAAATTCGAATACAGCCCCTGCCACTCATCACTAATAGTAATATGCTCTCAGACTTCCCTCAATAATAATAGTGCCACCTACATTACCCTCAATTGAAAAACCATTAGTAGCAATGCCCTCCATATTATGTGTAATATTAACACCCCCACTGTACCCCCAATATTAATAATGCCCCTGTAGGGCCCTAGTACAATTAAAGTCCCCCTATAGTGTCCCCAGCAGTAACAAGGTCCCTCCATAAAGCACTCCTTTAGAGCCCCAACTAGTAATATGACTGATTTATAAGGAACCCCAATACAGTCCACAGAAGGAAAAAGGCCCCAATATTGTCCCCAGTAGTTATAATGTCTCCTATAGTGACCCCAGTATTTATAATGTCACCTATAGTAGCCCTGATGTTTAT